>NW_028245333.1:0-325189 GCF_964263255.1 Lissotriton vulgaris
AAGGCCTCCCTTCCCGCCCCTTTCTCGTCCGTCCTAATTGCTTTTTATTCGATTACCTCGTAATACTCACTTATCCTTTACTCTTCTTCTTTATTTTATTTTTTCCTACCAGGTGTTTACAGTGCTAGCAATTTTGCTGATGTTTACTAATCACAGATGGTTTATTTTCGTCCATTTCTGTACCAATCCGTGTGTGTAATAACTTCAACCGGTCCGAGCTTTAAGCATGTTCTTTGTTGTGTATTATGCCTCACTTTGCACTCTCCTCACATGTGTCACTGCGAACCCACCGTTTGCGGGCCCATCCTAAACCGTCGCCACATGGTTTTCTTCTCTTCTTTTCCCTCCTCCATGAAAACAAGACCCCACAAACTTCTCACCTTTATTTTCAGAGCTGCTTATGTTCATCCGCTGCTCAGTACACCACAGCACCCTTGTATGTCCAGTTTTGCTTCTCTTTTTTGTCTTCTCTTAGATACCCTGCGACCTACCAACATGGAATTTCAACAGCAGCTCTTCCAATCTCGATGGCCCTGCCTGTTCTCCATTTCTCACCTACCACCTATGCACCACACTTTTTCAGGGTTCGCTATACCTGGTGATCATTCACATTATGTATACTTTTGGCACTATAGGGTTTCCACGACCACTCTAGGATTATCACACCCACGATCATGCCTATTGTTTTTATTTTTATTAAGTCATTCATGTTTATTTTTACTTTTTCCTTCCTTCCTTTCATGTTTTTTAGCCCTGATGAGTTACACCTCCTTCACGGTGTGACGAAACACGTGTCGGCTGGCTACCTCCTTACTGTACTGTCCATTGTTTGACTTATAAAAACGTTATTCGCACGAATCATTGACATTCCTCGCTTTCATTTTTTAAAGCATTTCACTCTTTATGAGCAAAGAACCCAGGCAGTATACTGGGACTATTAACCATACGTGCGTGTGCACAGGAATTGTTCTCGTCACAATCCAGCATTACTGGAGAACTGTGAGTGATGGGGGTGACACTTTTGTTGATGTTGTCTTGGATTGCGATGTGAGTTGAAGAAATGAGAATACGTTTGGTGATGATGATTGTATTTCATTGACTTCACTCGCCTCACAATTATTCAAGTTGTTTCATAGCTCCTGGGGCCATATTATACAAGAGGTGCATTTGCTCTAGATGCACCTTTCAGAAAGTTTGCCCAGCGCAATCCAGGAAAATGTGCCACGTTCAGGATAATGCGCTGCCCCAGGGCAGCCGCGTACTCGCGCTGCCCTGGGTAACGCATTCATGTGAAAAACGGAGCAGCTGCCTTAAAGCTGCTCAGTGTTTTCACATTGCAGGTGGCAACCCGCCTGCACTTTTAAAGCGGATTAGAGATCCATCAGCAGGCGGGTGCAGTCAGTGACTGCACCCACCTGCAAGGATATGTCTGGGGGATCCATGGGACCCCCTTTCCCCCCACCAGAGAACGGCCATCAGGGGCACATTGACAGTGCGCCCCATGCCATCTTCTTTGCCTCTGCACCCATGTCTATCTTAAGCTCTATTCCCCAGACTGGACCACCTCAATATTGAAATAAGCAAACAGGATGTCTGGGGAGTTACGGACCCAAGCCTTGCTTGATCACACTAGTAGTAGAGCGGACGCAGGTCCGCAAGTCTCCCCTCAGACATCCTGTTTGCTTATTTCAATATTGAGGTGGTCCAGTCTGGGGAGTTACGGACCCAAGCTTTGCTTGATCAAACTAGCAGTAGAGCAAACGCAGGTTCACAAGGCTCCACCCAGACATCCTGTTTGCATGCAGTCTGGGGAGTTACGGACCAAAGCCTTGCTTGATCACACTAGTTGTTGAGCAGACGCAGGTCCGCAAGGCTCCCCTGACATCCTGTTTGCTTATTTTAATATTGAGGTGGTCCAGTCTGGAGAGTTACGGACCCAAGCCTTGCTTGATCACACTAGTAGTAGAGAGGACGCAGGTCCGCACGGCTTCCCCCAGGCATCCTGTTTGCGTATTTCAATATTGAGGTGGTCCAGTCTGGGAAGTTACAGACCCAAGTCTTGCTTGATCACACTAGTAGTAGAGCAAGGTCCGCAAGGCTCTCCCCAGACATTCTGTTTGCTTATTTCAATATTGAGGCGGTCCAGTCTGGGGAGTTACGGACCCAAGCCTTGCATGATCACACATGTCTGTAATACCTTACGGGTGCAGAGGCACAGGGATTCCCTCATTTGCATGGGGCACACCCCCAAGCAAATGAGGGAATGCCCCCAGAGGTTTATGCTGGCGAGTGCTGTCTGTATTACACAAGTGTCTGCACCCCCTTCTGTAATACCAAAGTGCCCCGGGGATGCGCAAAGTGGGTGCAAACGCCCTCTACGCCCCCAGGGCTCCTTGTAAGCCCCATATTGTCATTATAGATGCCGTATTGCTTGAAGTCTGTAAATTCTGTCTGTTTTTGATTGGGCAAGTGATCCTTGTAGTCTTACTGGCGTCCTTTCAAGTGTTTTTTTAGGTCTTGCCTACGCAGCGCACATGCGCTGCATAGGAGGAGACCTTTAGGAATCTATGTGCTTTTTCGGCCAAAACCGTGCATGCTTTGCATTGCTTTCAATGGCAACGCGTGCACGTTTGGCGATTCCCTTGCGGGAGCGAGCTTTGGCGACATCTGTTTGTAATTAACTTTCAAACAGATGGTGCCCCTGCTCACTCCTGCAAGGGAACCGCTTTGTGGGTCTGTTTTATTTTTTTTGTTCGTTGTACTTGCCTTTGACCACGAGCTAGATTAAACAGGGACGGCTAGGAAGAAGGCAGTCGTTAAGCAAACAAAAAATAAATTACAACAGAACAGATAAAACAAGTAATTTAAACAACTTTCCTAAAGACGAACGGGCTAAGCAGCCAAGTTCAGAAACCCACTTGAGATAATTAGTTTACCATTACTTCGACAGTATTCCCATTGCAAACTGTCGTTTTGGAATTGCAAGCACGGCTCGTAGTCACACTACGGTGGTGGGCAGTGCTTGTTTCCCTGTAACCAAAGCATGCACATATGTACTTTTTTCCAGGTCTGCTGTGCTACTAAACCAGGCCAAAATATATAAATTTTAGTCATCGGGTAGTTCAACTTCACGCATGTTTGCAGTATCATACATGATCACCAAACTGCTGCTAAGATGTTCACACCTGTAACTGCACGAGCCCCTATGAGGAGGTGGCTCTTTGGTTTCTCTAGGTGCAGGACTAGCTGCGTTGGTATCGAACTGACCCCAGGGGTCAGCCACACAAGAGCCATCCTCCTTGGCCAAGCGCTTGATTACCCAGAGCGAAATGAAATATCCATTCACACGTGCAAGAACAGACAGTAAGGAATATGCTACTTACCAGTATGCATCTGTTCTTGGCATAGAGGGCTGCAGAGTGGTACATTATGAATAGATCGCCATCTGGTGTTGGGCTCGGATGATTGCACTTTGTTTTTCTCTTGGAGAGTCTTTTGTATCTTGGTGACTCCTCCCTTAGTTGGTAGTGCGCATGGGCATCGGCTCCATCCTTAGATTGTTTTGCCATAGTAGGGTTAGATGGAGTAGTATAGTAGAATACAGATAAGAGTGCCCATGTAAGTGTATCTAAATAAGATAGTGTTGGAACAGACACAGGTTTCCGGGGAGGCTGGGAGGGCATGTACCACTCTGCAGCCCTCTATGCCAAGAACAGATGCATACTGGTAAGTAGCATATTCCGTTCGAGGCATATGGGCTGCAGATGGTACATTATGAATAGACTATACAGCAGTTCTCTCCCTAGCGGTGGTCGCCCGTGTCTGTTGCAACTGTCTGAAACAATGTTTTTAATACTGCTTGTCCCACTCTAGCTTGTTGTGTTGTGTGCACATCTACACAATAGTGTTTTGTGAAAGTGTGCGGTGTAACCCAGGTAGCCGCTTTGCATATGTCATCTAGTGGAATGTTTCCCAGAAATGCCATAGATGCTCCTAGTTTACGTGTAGAGTGAGCTCTAGGAGGAACAGTTAATGTTCTCTTTGCTTTTAAGTAGCATATTTGAATGCATTTTACAATCCACCTGGCAATGCCCGCTTTGGAGATGGGATTGCCTTTATGTGTGGGAGAAAACGCAACAAATAGCTGTTTTGTCTTTCTGAAAGTTTGTGTTCTCTCTATATAGTACAATATGGCCCTCCTAACATCCAGTGTATGTAGGGCTCTTTCCGCTACTGTTTGTGGTTTTGGAAAGAAAACCGGTAATTCCACTGACTGATTGATGTGGAATGCTGAAATAACCTTTGGTAAGAATTTTGGGTTTGTTCTAAGAACCACTTTATTTTGGTGTAGCTGCATAAATGGTTCCTGAATCGTAAAAGCCTGCAGTTCACTTACTCTTCTAAGTGACGTGATAGCTATGAGGAAGGCCACCTTCCATGTGAGGAATTGTATTTCACACCTATGCATAGGTTCAAAGGGTGGCCCCATTAGTCTGGTAAGCACTATGTTGAGATTCCAGACTGGGGAAGGTGGTCTTCTTGGTGGAATGACTCTTTTGAGTCCTTCCATGAAAGCTTTAATTGCTGGTACTTTAAACAATGACAGGTGTTGTCTGTTTTGTAGGTACGCCGCTATGGCTGCTAGATGAACCCTAATAGATGTATATGCTAGATTACATTGTTGTAAGTGTAATAAGTAGCAAATGATTTGTTTAGTGGATGCGTCCAGAGGGTTGATGTGCTTACTGTTGCAGTGTATAGCAAACCTCTTCCATTTTGCTGCATAGCATGCTCTGGTGGTAGGACGTCTTGCCTGTTTAATGATTTCCATGCATTCTGGTGGTAAATCTAAATACCCAAACTCTATGACCTCAGGAGCCAGATCGCTAGGTTCAGTTGTTTGGGATCTGGGTGCATTATTTCTCCATGGTTCTGTGTAAGATGCATGGGTAATAATCTTAGCTTTTGATGTGGTACTTGTGAGAGTTGTAGCAGCGTGGTGAACCACGGCTGTCTTGCCCACGTGGGTGCCACTAGTATCATTGTCATTGAGTGCTGCTGCAGTTTCCTCACCAGTAGTGGAATTAGTGGTAGAGGAGGGAACGCGTAAGCAAATTTGTTGGACCAATTTATCCACAGTGCATTGCCCTGGGACCTTTGGTGTGGGTACCTGGATGCGAATTGTTTGCATTTTGCGTTTTGATGATTTGCAAACAGATCTATCTCTGGTTGCCCCCATATTTGGAAGAATGGCTGTAGTATTTGGTCGTGCAGTTCCCATTCGTGAACTTGTTCTGACTGTCTGCTTAGGATGTCTGCTATTTGATTTTGAATTCCTGGTAGGTGTTCCGCTAACAGGTAGATTTTTTGAGGAATGGCCCATCTCCATATGTCCTGTGCTAGTTTGGACAGTTGGAGAGAGTGTGTCCCCCCCTGTTTTTGAATATAATACATTGCAGTCATGTTGTCTGTTCTGATCAGGACTGCCTTGTTTGTTATTTGCATTTGGAAAGCTTTTAGTGCTAGAAATATTGCTAACAGTTCTAGGTAGTTGATGTGCAGCTTCTTTTGCTGCGCACTCCACTTCCCCTGTACTGTGTATTTGTCCATATGCGCTCCCCATCCGGAGAGCGATGCGTCCGCTGTTATTATTACTTGTGGAACTGGCTCTAGGAACGACCGTCCTTTGGAAATGTTTTCTGTGTTCCACCACTTCAGAGAGCGATACGTCCGGTCGTTTACCAACACCAGATCTGTAATCTGACCTTGAGCCTGATTCCACTGTGTCGCTAGACACTCTTGTAGTGGGCGCTTTTGTAGTCTGGCATGTGGTATTAGCAGTATGCAAGAGGACATCATGCCTAATAGTTGCATAAACACTCGTGCTGGTAGTGAGTGTTGTGGTTGAAATTTTTGTATTAACCCGACCATTGTCTGTACTCTGATTGGGTTGGGGTATGCTATTGCCTTTTCTGTGTCTACTGTAGCCCCCAGGTATTGCTGGATCTGGTTTGGTTGCAGGTGTGATTTTTTGTAGTTCACCGTAAACCCTAGGTGGTGCAGCAGTTGAATTGTCTTCTGTGTGTTGTGAAGACATTCTTCCTTGGATTTGGCCTTTATTAGCCAATCGTCCAAGTATGGGAAGACATGTATTTGTTGTCTTCTTAGGTGTGCTGCCACCACAGCTAGGCATTTTGTGAAAACTCTCGGTGCTGTTGTGACACCGAACGGAAGGACCTTGAACTGGTAGTGTTGTCCTTCTAACACAAACCTTAGGTATTTTCTGTGGGCTTTGTGAATTGGGATATGAAAGTAAGCGTCTTTTAGATCCAGTGTAGAAAGAAAGTCCCCTTGCTTCAGTAAAGGGAGTACTTGTTGGAGCGTGACCATGTGGAAGTGCTCCGAATTTATGTAAGCATTGAGAGGTCTGAGGTCTAATATTGGTCGTAGGGACCCGTCCTTTTTGGGGATCAGGAAGTATAGAGAGTATACTCCTGTTCCTTGTTGATCCTTTGGGACCTTCTCTATTGCATGCTTTTGTAGAAGTGCTAGCACTTCTTCTCTTAACAATGTCAAATGATCCTGACTCATTGGGCGCTGTTTGGGGGGGATGTTTGGCGGGGTAGCTGTGAGTTCTAGGCAATAACCATGTTGGATAATTTGTCTCACCCACTTGTTTGACGTGATGTTTTCCCAGACAGGTAGGAACTGTGATAGACGTCCCCCGACCGGTGTTATGTGGTCTGGGGGGAGATCTATGAAGTCACTGTTTTGGTGTTGAGGCGTTGCGGTTGTTATTATTTCCGCGGCCTCTACCCTTATTGTTGTTACCTCTGTAATTACCTCTTGAATTACCTCTGGGTGATGTTGGTGTGAAAGATGTGGATTGCTGATTTGTTCCTGTGTTTTTTGAGCCCCCTCTATAGGTGGATCTACGAAAGGAACCTCTGTGCGTTGGCTGTTGCAATGCTCCCATTGACTTAGCCGTTTCTGTATCCTTTTTCATCTTTTCTAATGTCTCGTCTGTACTTGAACCGAACAATGTCTTCTGATCAAATGGTCTGTTCAGTAGGGCTGTTTGAACTTCTTGTTTGAATCCTGAGATTCTGAGCCATGCGTGCCTTCTTAGCATGACACTAGTGTTAATAGACCTTGCTGCAGTGTCTGCTGCGTCTAACGCACACTTAATGGAAGTATTAGTTATTATTTTACCTTCCTGAATTAATTGGTCTGCCTTCTTTTGATGTTCTTTTGGAAGATGTGTGAGAAGTTTTTCTAACTCATCGTAATGTGCCCTGTCGTAACGTGCGAGTAGAGCTTGTGTATTAGCTATACGCCAGCTATTTGCTGCCTGTGATGCTACTCTCTTGCCTGATGCATCTATTAACTTCGACTCTTTATCTGGTGGAGGAGCCTCTCCTGTAGATAATGAGTTTGCTCTCTTACGAGCGGTTGAGACCACCAGCGAGTCTAGAGGTACATGCCCTCTAATAAATATTGGGTCCTTTGGAGCCGCTTTATATTTTTTATCAATTCTTGGGTTTAACACCCTGGCTCTCACTGGGTTTTCGAATATTTCTTCTGTGTGAGTGAGAAGACCCTTTAGCATAGGAAGAGTACCTGATGTTCTCTGTGCACTAGGTAGAGTCTCTAACAAGAAATCCTCTATCTGAGGTTCTGTGTGCATATCTAGTTTGTGATATTTTGCTGCCCTATTAATGAGCTGCACAAAACCTGTGTTATCATCAGGTGGTGAAGGCTTTGAGGGGTATAGCTCTGGGTCGTTGTCCTCATCTGACCCTACATCGTAATTTTCCCATGGATCTTCCTCATCCTGGATAGATTCGTCATCCCCTTGAGGTTCTCCCTCCCCTATGTCACTGTCTACATCTGACTGAGGTGTAGCTGGTCTTGGTGTGGAGGGTGTAGGAATATGTGGCCTATTGTGAGGAATAGGAGAAGAGGGTGTGTCTTTAGGACGAGGAGAAGCAGGAGGAGTTATGTTCGTCCCCATTGTTCTCTTTTTTGGAGGAAGAGGTTTATCTTCTGACTGTTCACTCTTTCTCTTCTTCGTGACCACTTTCCCAGTTTGTGGGTCAATAAACAAGATCTTTTGCTTGGGATCTGTTTGTTGCTCTTGAATCGGTACCGAGGGTCCTGGTTCCGAGAGCTGTTTTTGTTTTCGATCCTCAGATCTTTCTGGTTTCGACACCGAATGTCTGCTCGATTCCGACTTTTTGGGTATCGAGTGTCTTTTGGGCGATACATCATATTTCTTTTTCGACATGGAATGTTTCGATACCGAGCTCTCCTTTATATGCCGCCTCGGTGTCGAAGTCGATGACGCCCTTTTCTCGGATCCGACGTGGTGGGATTCCGAGTGTTTCGGTTTCAGTTTCGGTTTCGTTGCCGGGCCCGAAGGCGGGGCGTCGGAAACTTTTTTCAGCGATTTGACCGGGCCCGAGGGCGGGGTCGTTACCGCACGGGGTCGGTTTTTCGGTAAGGGGACGTCGTCACTCACGGTTTGTTGCTCGAAGAGTTCTTCAACCTCCGACTGGTCCCCTTCCGACCCCGACTGGTCCTCTTCTTCCTCGATTTGTTTGTCTCCGAACAGCTCCGGGATCGCCTCCGCCTGCATTCTGGAAGCCTCGTGCCTTCGAGCTCGACGATTTCTGATCGTTAGCTTGGAGGAGAATGCTGCGCAGGCTTCGCAGTCCCTGGATTCGTGTTCAGGCGATAGGCAGAGGTTGCACACCTCGTGTAGGTCCTTGTGTGGGAACTTAGCACCACACGATGGACATTTTTTGAATGGAGTCCTTTCCATGGACTCCGGGCTTGACTGCGCCGAGAACGGTCTCTTGTTCCTCGACGTAGATCCAAGTTTTTCTCTTTTATTTTGAATTTGTAACGCGTCGGAATGGAAAAGAACGCGTTCGCTAACAATACCGTCGAATTGGAAAGGGAATACGCGCCGAAAAATCACTTTCTTCAGAAGTTGATCTGGAGCGTCTCGATCTTCATCCGAACCCGATGGCGGAAAAAAACAATCTAAGGATGGAGCCGATGCCCATGCGCACTACCAACTAAGGGAGGAGTCACCAAGATACAAAAGACTCTCCAAGAGAAAAACAAAGTGCAATCATCCGAGCCCAACACCAGATGGCGATCTATTCATAATGTACCATCTGCAGCCCATATGCCTCGAACAGCAGTTTACACGTAACGTTAAATCATAATATCAACCAAAAAAATAAATAAATGATGTGGGTTTATGCCGGCCACCTTCCCGGGGAGGGTAACAGGGATTACTTTCATTCTTTACAGCTTCCCCCAAGGACGCTATATAAAACCTTCCAACAGACTACAAATATATTTTGCATTCCTGCTCGCAAGAAGCTCCTCACAACCCAGGTATAAATCACTAGGAAACGCCCCTGATAATTAACCCCTTCCCTCCTACCTCCCAAACAAATGAAACAAGCATTGACATAGCCAATGGGTCTCGTCCTCGGGGACCTTGTAAGTAAAAAAAAAAACGGAAGTGTAAGACTTCACGTTTACATTTACTGCATGCTAAATACGAAGTTAATATAAACGTGAAGTCTTATACTTACTTACAGGGTCCCAAAAGCGAGACCTATTGGCTATGCCAATGCTTGTTTTCCTTTATTGTCTGGATTATTTCTAGTTTCCTCTGGGCTATACAGTGTTGTTTTGTGCAGTTAAATTGCAGTGACTCCAGAGTTGTGTGCTGCGGTGTGGGTATTCCTGAGAGGGGCAAACTTGGGAGCAGGTGAGTCTGCTGTTGAGCCTGGGGCAGGTAATTCATCGCATAGGGTGCGACCTGGTGGTGGTAACAATGACTTGTCTTGAAGTTCTGTAACTATCATACTTCATTGAGGTGTCCATTTTGTTTTTCCAGTGTTTTACATTTGTTGGCTGCGACCTTCTTAAGCACCATCAGAGGTAGTAGGTGCAGAATTAGAAGCCTAAATGAATACATTAAATACATATAATGTATAATATGTAATATCATTTCTTTTACTCACTGTCCTTTAGCATGTATGGCGTTCAAATGTAGCCCTTCTCTCTGTTCATTCTTTAGGTGCGGTGCTTAAGGGACTACGGGGAGTTTGAGATTGACGATGGTACCACCGTCCTGCTAAAGAAGAACAGCCAGGTACAGAAAAAAACATCAACCTTGAATATTAACTTTGAATATTAATTAAATATGTGGCGGTGACAGATTACGCCCTAATCTGTATCGCATCAAAGTTGGTTGAAGAGATAATGAAGATCCAGTTTTTGGTTTATGTTTATGCTTTATTTTGCATAGCTGTTTCGTGAATGCTTATTAAGTTTGTAGGTCACTGCCAACATGATTGGAACTTGTGTCCATTCCCTCTCCGAATTTAACTGGATGATATCTCCATTTTGTGGACGGTACTGGAAAATGTCCCCAGGCTAGGTGGAAAGAGGCGATGGGCGATGGGCGCCTGGGCTTCGTTTTACCAGAAGATGGAGAGTTTCTTTAAACTCACTTCATTTTTCACCGCCCTCTCTCACATTCATAGACATTATATTCCCTCATGCTCTCTCCTCATGTTTGCCGCAGAATCACACAGACCATGTGTTGTGTTCAAGCAGGGTTCCACGGAAGCGAAGATGAAGGCACCCCAGACTTCCAGCATACAACACTTGGAGGACTAGTAGGACGTGCTCACAGATAATTGTTCCTTAAAAGTGTGGGGAATAAACCATAGAGTGACCACCACTCTTCCCCCTGTGATGTAACTGGAATTTCTGTGGTGAGGATGATCAGAGGAGATGAACGCTGCAATCAAAAAGGAAAGTCTAACTATAATCTTAATTTTAACAATACAATAGGACTTTTACAAACATTAAATGCATATAAGGTTCAGTGCTCCACTCACCCAAATATGATCTTGAGCTGTCTTGAGATATCCAGCAATAGACTTCTCTTAGGATAATCGCCGTAATGCAGGTCAAGAAGACTATGTCTTCATATAGGATACGAGTTAAAAAGGGAGGAGACTACAGGCTGGATCACTTCCTACAGACACTCACGCAGAAATAGTCTGGGGATCAGTTGGTGAAAAAATAAGCGAGGAGGGCAACAGATCAAGAATAGGTAAAAAGAATGGAAAGAGAGTCCTTTTTCAAAGGAGCTTGCTACATAGCCTCCATGAACAACATGTAGCGGTGATACATACTAAAGAAGGCTAGGGGATGTAAGACGTGCTGTCCGGCACGGGTGTGAAGAGAGGGCGGAACAGACACGTACTTATGAGGGAAGAAACAAATGCCTGAAAGGTCTTCCTTCTCCTGCTGCAGGGAAATGGAGAGAAATGACCCGTTGTGAGGTGAAGCACAGCACAAAGGAAAACCCGGCGTGCAGTCCGGCTCCACTTGTATGAAGAGCGGAACCGCAACGCTGAGGTAAAAAAGGGCAGGGTCTGCCGTCCAGCTCCCGCGGGGATAATAGGACCGGAACAGCAAGACGCCTGCAAAATAAATAAATAACAACCAGGCGAGTCGTCAGTTCAAGGTGTAGAATAATAGCAACACAACAACGCCCTGGCCCAGAATGATAATGCTTGTCGTCCGGCTCAGGAGGAGGGGGCTAGGAGTGGAACGCACATGCACTTACCGGCGCAAAGAAGGGTAACTCGAAGGGAGTTCAAGGGCAAGCTGCTGGGAGTAGATGAACGCCAGTAGCGAATGCTGGAATTGCTGGAACGGAAGGAGTGGGGCGTGGTTACCACAAATCAGGAAGTAAGCCAAGCCCGGCCGTATGAGGGAGACGGCTTCTTACGTGCGTTAGGGACCGTCTCTAATTTACCTCTCACGCGAGAGACACCTCGCATTATATGCAACTAGCAGCCCATCCCGACGTTGTCCGGGTAGGCTTTGCTAGAGTACTCACCCGCATAGCCGCTCCCCCCCACCTGCTTTGCCGCTTCTCCCTCTCCCACAACTTGCAGAGCCCCCATCCACTGGGACTTCCTCTGCTTGCTGCCAATTACTCTTGGGTTTGCAATATAGAGTCCCTCCCACTGGTGCCTGAACTCTGCCTCCGAGCGCCAGTATTATAGCAAATACCAGCTTTGATTACTGAGTACGTTTGGGGCCCCTTCCCACTCACACCGGCACTTCCTCTGCTTGCTGCCAATTACTCTTGGGTTTGCAATATAGAGTCCCTCCCACTGGTGCCTAAACTCTGCCTCTGAGCGCCAGAATTATAGCAAAAACCAGCTTTGATTACTGAGTACGTTCGGGGCCCCTTCCCACTCACACCGTGTCCGGGTATTTCTGCCAATAAGTCAAATTACCTCCCCCGCATGTCGGGTGTAGCATCGCCGCTCCTTCCCCACCTGCTTTGCCGCTTCTGCCCGCGCTGGTCACTCCAATGTTGGGTCTCGGTCCCGTGCTGCCGCTCCTCCCCGCATGTCGGGTGTGGGTCCCTTGCTCCTTCCAGCTCTCCCACCAGCATCGCCGCTCCTCCCCGCGCTGGGCACTCCAATGTTGTGTGTCTGTCCCATGCCGCCGCTCCTCCCCGCATATCGGGTGTGGGTCCCTTGCTCCTTCCTGCGCTCCGGTCCGGACAGTGAACGTCGCGTTGACGTGACGTCACCCCCACACGCCATTGCGCCTCTCTCAAGCGTTGTGACGACGCTGTACGCCGCGTGCAATCACTGTATGCATACGCCCATACGGACTACTTTTCCCCTAACGTCCCCCCCCCCTTAATGTATATGGTGTGGTGCTCTATAGCCTATGTCCATCTCCTTGACCTCCCCTTTTCAACCCTGTATTGGGTGTTGTGATTGGTGGTGTACTTTTCGAGTTTATAATAGTAGTATAGATAATGTTCGTCTCTGGCCCTAAGAATGTACTCGTTTCCTAACACCATGTCATTTAGTTGACCTTTGCCTTTCCAAGTCTGTATTCTGCTCTTCATTTGATTTTTCAGGTCTTGAGGCCTTCACGACCATGCTCTGTGCTACTGCTGTTGAGTGGATGCGTCCAAACAGTGTGATGCCTGATCAACTATCTGAATTGCTGTGTGGTATTATGTTAGTGGCATGGCAGCTATGCAGGACTGGTGTATAGGGCCCCTCAAGTATGTACGTTCTCAGGGTGGTAGTTTGGCCTGGGGGCTTGCAGGCAAATTTACTAGTGTCTATGTTGGGTTTCTTTAGGCAGAATCTCTGTAAACACAGAGGGAGGTACCCAGGGATCGAGTCGGGGTACCACGCGGATGGACGGCATCCCCCCACTTATTTTACCGGGAGCTCGATAACTGGAGCAAATGGAGCCCACATTCACTTTTTGGCCTCTCTGGGGCGAGATCAAAGCCCATTCAGAACGCTGCTCACACGCTGGCTTCTCTGATGCAATCGCATCTAAGGGATGAGCGAGGGGAGGCAATGAGTCTGATGGTGAAAGTCACCTTTCGTGATGTCACTTCCTGTTGTGACGTCAGCGTCCCCCCATTTATTTTTTTAGGACTTGTGCCAAACATGTACCTTTCGTGCTTTGTTTACAAAAAGCCCTCCTCTCACCACACCCGAAGCCCATACAGACAGAGAGCTTTGATTGACATCTTTGAGTCCTTATAGGTCTATAATGACCCGCGTAATTGAAATCTTCGACACTGTAAAACCTTGCTCCGGGTATTTTCTGCCCTGTGAATTTGTTGTACCTTGATATTTTAGCATCCTCTTATGGGCATAATCTGAAAATATTTTTATCTAGTGGCATGGGGAGAACAGTTTTCCCCTGATCAGCAGATTGATTGTTTTTGTTTTGGGAAATGGGAGGGGAGTGTAAAAGCAAGATTTTATAGAGGGAACTAGATAAGGTGCACACAGCCTTCGATGTTTCCCAGTTTTGCCTCTCACTGCGTGTATAATTCCAGTCGCTGTGATTCTTAAAATCAATCCTGCAATTATTGAAAGGCCGTTTATTCTACTATTCAAGAGTGGAGCAGAGGAACAGCTTAAATATACTTTTTTTAAACACTTTATTTCCATTTTGTGATAACACAGTGGGTGGATATGTGCGGGCAGCATCTTCGCGCGAAGCGAAATATTCCATAAAAACCATTGGCACATGGGATTAAAAAAACTGCAAATACCAGTAATCCTATTCCTACAGTTACATATACATATCTATGTTAGGGGGGCTTATTCATAGCAGTATTATGAGCTATCGCTCTCGTCACTGACTGACCCACACTCGTCAGCATTTGAGTCACTGAGGTCACTCGCATTCATGTCTGAGGTTAAGAGATCCCGACATGGTTCTCTCCACATGCTAATGTCCTCTTCCAGCTTCTCGTCCTTCCTGCCTGCTTTCATGTTGACCTCCTCCGCAAGCGACCACTCAAGCGCATCCTTTAACCAATTGTCCACTGAGGAGGGGCTTTTGCTCATCCATACTATGGCTATCCTTCGCCTTGCTAAAACCAGGATTAATTGCAATAAACAGCTAAAAAATTAACTCTACATTAGGCTCTTACACCCTATCTGCCACTATAGAAGAATTGGGGAGAGAATGTGGCCTAACGGTCGACCTCGGAGCTGGGGAACCAGGTTCGAGGGTTCAAGTCTCGGCAGGGACTCTCAACATTCTGTGATTCTGGGCAAATCACTTAATCTCCCCTCTGCCTAACAAAAAAATGAATGTGTCCGTCTATAACGTAACTGGTGCTCATGTAAAGCGCTCTGATACCTTCAGGTCTAGTTCGCGCTATATAAAACTCCACACACACACAAAATAGAACGCATTTTTTTTTAAGTTCAAAATGATTTTATTGAAGTAATTTTTTGAAACAAAAGAAGTAGACAAATACAATACAAAAGAATAAGTCTTATATGCGTAAATGATGAAATTGCAAGTATAAAATGCAATAAATCAAAAATGAAGAGAAAGGGAGAAAAAGGGAGGGGAGGGGCGGGGGAGTGAACATATCATAGAATCATAAAATACAGCAATAAAGAGTCACAAGTAAATTGAGTACAAAGGCCGGTAAAAGAGGGGAAATTAATCATCAAAATACAGAAGAGAACATTAATGCATATCATTACATAACATACGAATCAACGCGTTTTTAATGATATTGAAGACATCAGAACCTCAAGTTATACGTTATTATAATCCGAGTTTCGGGTGGTGTAATTGTGGTCGTTCTCCCTTTATCTCAAATTGTAATTTTAAGCCCTGGAATGACTCGACCTCCTAAACTCGCTTCTTGTATTTTGAACCTTATATCAGAATGTCTAACATTTTCCCTGTCATGCGCTGAGCTCACCAATTTATTTTCACCCACATTTTCCTATAATTTTTATACAAACCGCATTCAGCTTTTGGACACATTGGAAGAACTTTAGAAATGATTCGAATATTGCCCTCCCTCGTCCTGGCAGTCCTTCCTAGTCCTGGTACTGGTGCCTGCGTTCCGTCACGCGCGGGCACAGTGCACCATTATTCTTTGGAGGATTGCGGAGGACTCCACCTGCTATATCTCGCTGACTAAGATCGCCCCCTGCAGGTATGTTTTTGGAATTTCACTTCAAAGCCCAGAAAGCAGTTCTAATAACGATGGCTATACATTCAAGACGACGGGAGTTTCCCTAGTTTTGATCCCAAACAGATCAGCGTGTAAAAGTGTGCTTTTGCGGTGCTGATGGTTTCACAAACAGTTACGTTTTCCCTAGTTTCGATTCCAAACAGATCAGCATGTAAAGTGTGCTTTTGCGGTGCTGATGGTTTCACAAACATTTACGTGAAGTGCGTAACAGTTGCTGAAAGACTGGTATGAAGTAGGACTGGTTGCAGACAGTTAAGTAACGTTATATTCATTATTTGTTTATGTATGTATGTGCTTCTTTTGCAAGCTTATAAACTCAAAGTGCTAACAAACATATTTGGTTCTAGGTTCTGAATTGATTATTAAATTGCAAAATATCCTTTTAGCTTTCCCCCAAAGGTGGTATTGTTGAGTTTTATGCACAGCTTCAGAAGGCGTTGTCCCAGAGGCAGTCAGCTGAGAAAGGGCACCAATCAGGGCTTTAAGTGGGACGAAAAAACGGTGGGGTCTCTCTCAAGGGGGCGTGGCCGTTGTAGTTATGGGCGTGGCTACAAACAAGTAAGATACAAATATGAACTTAGCATAGTGTGCCGCCTGTCTTGTATTTTGCTGTCCTGTCATTGCATTCAAATATATGATACAACAAGTAACATCATACCTACAAAAAGTCAGGACTATTGGCTTTGTCAATGGTTGTTAGTTGCATAACAAAAATAAGCAGCAGCTATGGCTTGCTTGTATACAATATTGAAAAAGCTTCTACTTAAAGCCCTGGTGACGCCACAACAATGTTGCTGCTCCTGAGTTTCAAAAAGAGAAGGAAATCCAAAGAGAAAATTACTCTCATGAAAGAATTTCCCTACAACACTCACCTGGCATGACGTCATGCTGTAACTTATCCACTAGTGAGAAGTGAGCAGTGTGAGCAGCGCACATCGATGGGCCTGCTGTCACTTCAGTCCGGAAAAAAACGAGACCCGTTTCGAGGCCTCCTTTAAAAAAACTGCTGGTGCTCAGCACCGGTGAGACCCGGCCCACTTAAAGCCCTGGCATCAATGAAGGGCCTGATGCACGAAAGGCACTTGAATGCAGTTCCTTGGGGAGCGGTGAGCACTTCACGCAAGTCTATTAGGGGCCGGCCATATTGTTCTAATGAAAAACGTATATGTTAACGTGGTCACAAGATATGTACCTTTGACCTTCGGGTTGTCTTAGATTCCTCAGTATGAACATTAAACCAGTCAACCATCTTAACAACCAAACTTGCTTGCCAAATGGTAGTAAAGTGGTTAAGGGGTCCACTACATAAATGTGTGTATTTCTAAGCTTCTAAATGTAATAAAATGGCTTAGGCGGTTAATGTGTCTACTCCAGTGCACTCACAGGCTTGGATCCTATCATGAGAGTTCAGTGGGTTCATTACTTTGGTACATTGATCTAGGTGTAACTCGCACAGTGGGTTGTTCCTTACCCTACTAGTCTTGTGTGCAATGCACAGGACATACGTTTCAATCCCTGATGACTAATTCAAATGTTGATTCTTCTGTGAGCATTATATTTGGTGCTGTTAATTTGAGTTGTGTTTAGAACCAGTTATATGCCAAGAAACAAATAGCTTTGCTATGTACTATATGCATAGCGATCATTAGTGTCTTTAATCATCGAGTTACATAGAATGGGACCTATAGTCTACATTCAAAAGGGACACTATTTCCTTTCGTACCCTAAACACCCGCGGGATGGAACATATATTTCTGCAGTATCTACAAGTGTCTAGTTCTACAAGTAGTTTGCTCAGTTGTGTGTGTGAAGGACTTTCCTTTTTCAGAGAGCTAGAAAAATAGTTTGCATATCTCGGTTTGCCTGTTTGTAAACTTGTGAATTGAGGCGAGTTGCATTGTTCAGAAAACAACTGAGATGGGCGATAATTGATTCTCACGAAGTTTAACGGTTACAGAAGTGACCGGGTCTATTTCACCCTTCATTTAGTGTTTACACCTCTCTGAAAATTAGGCGGGTGGAAAAAGAACGCCGAATAAAAGGCCTGACCATAAATGTGATTATCGAATAGACTCAAGTCTAGATGTGAAATATAGATAGTCTCCAGATATTTGGCTTTGGAGGCCTCAAGAAAGGTGGGAAGGAGACAAAGGGTATTGTCTATCACCAGCTGAAGTAGGACCAGAGCAAGACTGCGTCTAGTTAGACATTCAGCTGAAGCCAGCTTTCACGAATTGGCTTTTGTATAACAAGCCTTTGCAATGCCATAGGTCTCGCATTTTTGCGAGTTTGCGCTATTGACTTTGCAAATAATTCCTTTTATTTTTGTTTTCCTTTTTTAAACATAAATAAAAGGCATTGTCATTTACAATGCCAATAGATTAAACTCGCCTAAATGCGAGGCCTATTGCATTGCAAATGCTTGTGTTTGTCAGGCATGGGGAGATTAAGTGATTTGCCCAGAATCACAGGATGTTGAGCGTCATTGCCTAGACTCGAACCTGCTTCCCCAGCTTCGAAGTCGACCACTCTAGCCTTAAGGCTACATCTTCTCATTATTGTGCGGCTAGAGGGTAGCTTCCAGACATTCAATTCTTTCCTACTCTGACCAGGCTCCCTCCCTCCATTCGAGACAAAGAAGACAAGCCATATGATGTTTGTACCAACCTGCCCCACTGATGCCAGCTCACCAACTGTCTGCTGTGCTGAGGAATTTCCTGGGGATTATCGCCCTGTGCCCGCAGCATCAGGTCACAGACCAAGCCGCTGCCTAGGCAGCAGCCCTTGGTGTGGCCTCACGCTGGCACCCCTGCTTTCCTCTGGACCCATGCTTCCGTGGCAGCTTCAGACGGTGCATCTGGGGGCGGATGCTGCAGTCTGCCCTTGCCCATCTCTTCTCATGACTAGCTTCAGTGCTTCAGGCTTTGAAGAGGAGCTAAAGATCGAAAAATTGTGAGGAAACGTAGCTGCAGGGAGCAGGGGCGGGGGCTCTGTGAGGGGGTAGTGCAGAGCGACTAGAAATCTGTGAATCAACCCCCGCACCAACATTGAACAGATATTTGGGGGTTAAAAGAAAAAATGAAAATGTTCAATCAGATGTTAAAAATACGAGGCCACTATTGAGTGGAAACAGAGCTCCGGTGTTCCACTATCGATTTAGGTGCCAAGGACATCATGCGCACGGCCGGGGTGGCGCTGGAGGCTGTACGACATGGATGTTTTGAAACTCCCTGCCAGCAGCAGTGCAGTAGGATTACAGGGTCTTTACATCACTGTCTCGCCTCCAAGTTTACAGCACTACCAATGAGATGTCACTTGATCTTTTCTGCAGCCGACTACCTCGACCAGGCAGAGACTACTATATTCGAGTAGAAATGCAGCTCAGCCAGTTAGAAGCCCGCCGCAAGAGATAAATTGCAGGAAACAAGAAAATAAACCAAGCGCGGCCGCTAAAATGAGCGGACCGCGTTGCAAATTAATTAAATGAACAAGCGCGGCCGCATAAGTGAAAGCGACTTGCATGGTAAATGCATTAAATAAGCAGCAAATTAATTAAATAAACAAGCGCTGTCCCTAAAGTGAAAGAGGACTGTGCTGCAAATAACAAAAAAAAGAGTGCTTACTTATTTATGGAGACCGTGTAGCGCCACAGGTAAAATACCCAGTCCTGATGGGCGGTCCCAAAAGAAGACAGGGCGGTAACGAGAAGAGACTAAGAAGCCTCATTATCAATCGGAAGCCAGGGTTTACCATGGAAGATGACGCCAGTCAATGAAAAATGTAGGCGGTGCTTCACACCACATCAAAAAAATACCCTAATACAGCATGCCTCGCAAAGTGAGCAGCGCATGCGCTGCAACACCAGCCGAGACCTAGAAACAGAAGTCTGCAAAATGTTAGTTTCAGTGGTGGGATGCCATGATGTTTAAGGCTGAACTTTGATATTCATCCTACGCAGATGACCTTCAAGTAACAGTTGTTGTCTTGCAGAAAGGAGTGTCTCGTCAAACTAGTAACAAGCATTGTCAAACACTACGGTGTTGCCTTTTGCATTGTGAGATTTTCACATGTGCACACACTTCCATACACATACTAGCGTGTTCAGAGAAGAAAGAAAGCAAGTGCAACAGCAGGTCATGCTTCCATCACGCATACAGAAGAGGAGGAGCATGGACAGGACAATGGAAGATTCCCCATGCACAAAAGAGGTACAGCATGTACTGCAGCAGTGTAACTGAACCTCCAGCTCACAGAAAGGGAACAGCTTTCACAGAATAGTGCAAGTTTTCTGTTCATAAGGCCTCAGCTGGAGTACAGTGTTCAGTTTCTGGAGGTCTCATCTAGGATATTGAGTCTAATTCTATAGGTCTCTGCATCGGTATTGTGGCCACTCCTGAGAGGCACTTCTGCAATATTGTGCCCAGTTCAGGAGGCTGCCAATGTTGGGTTGTGCCTAGGGCTAGAAGCACAATTTGGGCATATTGTATCCAATTGTAGAGACTATTAGCAGTTCTGAAGGTTCCCAACACATCGACTGCAGTGGATGGCTTCTTGCTCGGTTGCAAATAATATTGTAAATCCTCAGGCTACTTTATTTTTTACTATCAAAACTCATGACCGAAAAATATCAAAAATATTTTATTTTCAATATTAGAATCAACAATATATCATTTCAGGTTGGCTTGAGTTGGTATTTTGCCAATTCCAAGCTGTAATATTGTGCCTGGAGTGATAAATGGCTTTTGTCATTTTACAGCTCGGCAAGGACAGTACTGTACTAGTCCTATGCTTAAAGACTTTGCTGTATAAATGGCAAAAGACTTTGTCCTTTTCTATCTCGGCGTGGATAGCACTGTGCTAATCCTATGCTTAAAAACTTTGCTAGAAAAAAAGACATTTGAGGTGAGCAGATCTAGAGTGTCGCTGGTGTTGAGAGTGCTCTAACAGGAGCTGCTTTCCACCTAAACTTGAGAACTACCTAGAGTTCTCTCCTTCTTTTTTGCATATATATATATATATATATATATATATATATATATATATATATATATATAGAGAGAGAGAGACTCTAAAGTAGTACCATCATTTCATTCATACCACTCATACTTATCCACAATACACTCATAATTTAAGCATACAAAAGAACTGTAAAACAATTATATTCCAATTATTTTTCCTATTCTATCTCTATTTAATACACAGTTCCTTCCAGACATAGAGCATAATGTTATGAAAATACATAATATTTTGACAATGAAATTTCATAATTAATCATGAGGCACAATATGAATCAACTTCAGTAATCCGATAGGATGAAAATATCCGGTGACTAGAGTGTATGGGGCACTCCAATACTCTACCCTCGTTTCGGCACTGAGACCTTCCACAGGAGAGTCATATTTCTTTAGTGCGGAAGATGCCTATAAATATAAAATATCATATGGTACAAGAGCCCCATGATTCAAATATGATAAATAATACATTGCGTGTAGCCAATCACCACAAACCTGAGGCACAATCTGAAGCAACTTAAGTAATCCGATAGGATGAAAATATCCGTTGACTAGAGTGTATGGAGCACTCCAATGCTCTACGCTCATTTCGGCACTGAGACCTTCCTCAGGAGAGTCATATTTCTGTAGTGCGGAAGATGCCTATAAATATAAAATATCATAAGGTATAAGATCCCTAGGATTTAAATATGATAAATGATACATTGCGTGTAGCCAATCATCACAAACCTAGATTCTACCCGAAAATAGAATGAAAGAGTCAAATTGGCATCTCACATCACTTGACATACCTCAGTCCAGTGTATCATCTGTTTACCAATTAGATAGAATAGCAAAATTTCCCAAAATGGTTGTAAAAACTGCATATGGAGAAGAATATAGAGAGACTAGAAAATTTTTCACAATCAGGAAGTTATAACCAAAAAGCTTCACCCAGCATGCCTTTATATAAAACCATTTGTTGACCAACATCAACAAATAGTCTCACTCACATGGTTATTAATACCAGATAGTCCGTGCAACCCGGCTGGCGATAATGTATACACTATTGATCCTGAAAAGTAAATACATAAATATCTCATATAGGGTGTAAAAAGCCTCTGAACTCAAACTCGCAGTTTTGTACGGAAAATTACTAGGAACATACCTCAATATATAGATATATTCTCATCATATGTCAACCGTAATCAGCTTGTAACAGAGGGTGCACGAATCATCCGTATTCTATCCAACCACATTACATCTGTGGAAGTACAGACATTTCTGGGAGTTATCACAAAATCCTTGTATAGATACACGCTCTCGGGTTCTCAGGCACTGAGTGGAGAGAAAATAGTAACCATAAAACAACTCGAAGACATGGATCAATTCAAAAATGCTCTCTAAAATGTTCCACGTTCCCATATGGCGCTTCTCTTAGTGTGAAGGACGCCGAAGATAATGAATTATGTTAGAACACCTGGGTCCTGCAGATTACATGGGATCTAAACACTGATGCATCGGGTGCGTCTTCCTTATGTTTCCTTCACTTGATCGAAAAAACATTACATATTGAAAATCGAGAACTGACTCCACAAACCCCATTGATACGGTACGGCTATACAGCATGAAGATGAATGGGTGCAGCCATATCGGAACTGGTTGAAAATATCAAATTTAGAGATTGAAGTGATGTTCAACAGTAAAAATCAAAAGCGGACTCTGCACACTGAATTGATGGAACAGTACCACATGCGTAAAGACTGAATTGGTTTGGCCATGTTGAAACTGATTGATGGGATCGAGTAATGTGTACATACCTTGTATGGTTTCTACGCTTAGTTGAACAAAAAGTTCAACACTAAAAATCAAAAACAGTCTCCACATACCACAATGATAAGCTACAGTCACAAAACAAGAGACAGAATAGATTCAGCCATATATGAACTGGTCGGAAAAATCAAGTTTAAAGATTGAGGGGAAATTCAACTATAAAAAGCGGGCGCTGCAAACTGAATCAGTAGAACAGAACCTAAAGCTGAAATGGTTCAGCCATGTTGAAACTGATCGAGGGAATCAAACAATGTTTACATACCTGATTATATCTGCAACATATTATGAGTGGAATTCTACTATAAACCTACATATTTCATTACAAGACCGGAGAATACCATTATGCGTTTGGTGAAGAGGATTGGCCGCCGTAGTCTCGCGAGAGGGCAGCGGCCATCTTAGTTTGGGAATTTAAGCATAGAAAAGTGGAAAATACGGTTGCGTGAGCACAAGATTTACTGAATATATGTGTGTGTCAGAACAGCGGTGGAACAGTTCAGGACAGTTATTAGGAGCACAGTGAGAATTTGAAAAGGATATTGTAAGGGTTGTTTTTAGGAGTGTGTTACTTTGTGTCATTGAGTATTAAGAAAGACTTCAGGAGGCTAGTGCTGTCAGTAGGCAGTTGAGGGAAGAGTTAGTGAGGAGAGTTTGAGGAGACTGATCCAGTGTGAGATGAAAAGTTCAATAAGAGTGTAGTGTAGTTCCTAGTTTCCCACTAGGCCCTGCGCATTGGAATAACATAAACAGTAGTATCGACGTGGAACTGCTTATATTCCAGGCCTCCACTGACTATGCTAAACTTAATTGGGTTGTGTTACCAACTAGCTCAGAGGTCACTGGAAACTTTCTTCTCTGCATAGGAAGTGATCAGCTTCCTTGGCACAGACAAGAAGGGATTCAGTTTTCCAACAACCGTGCAACATGACAACTTTGCTCCTCAGATCAAGAGTCGATCTCTAGGGTCGTGTGAAACAATAGACATGTATTTCACTCAGTCAGTCTAGTGCAGTTTACTTTCACGAGATGTAGAGAATAGAGAGACGGGCGTGTATCAATAAAGGTTAACATTTATTGAACAGTCTTTCTTCTCGTACAAGAGAAATGTATTGCCACAATTGCAATAACTGTTATTATAAAAAGTACGTACAGTAAGATAAGTATTGCGAAATAGAACTGTAAAAGCATTGATATGGTTTCTTAGCCATACAATGGTTTAAAAGTAATAAAACATATATACAGTCATATATACATTAGGCTAACATACTCAACTGGTGCTTCTAACTAAGCCTACCCCAGTGTGCCTGACCTAAGCCTAACACGTGAAAAGGGGAGTAAGTAAGTAGCTTAAGTTAAGTTGGTTTTGCCAAGGTTTGTTTCAAGAATTCTCGTCTAAGGGTTTAGTCAACACCATACCTCTGAATAGAATGATGGAGGATTGGTATCTCCTTCAGGGGTCTCTCTCGATATCCCAGTCACCCGCGAGGGTAAACCGGAAGCGCCGGGACTGGATTTCTCTGCACGAGAAAGGCAGCGGCTCTCTTCAGCGCGTCGAGGAAGGAGGGGGGACAGCGTCCGCGGGCAGCTGGAATTTGCTGGATGTCTTCGCAGAGGACGGCTGTTCAGCTCCTTAAGCGTACTGCACCATAGTTCGCGCTGTAGCGGCGATAATGGTAATCAGCAGCTTCACCACCACAGGATAGCAGGCTGCAGCGACAGAGTGCTAGTTTTACCAACACAGGGTCATGCAGGCAGCTGGCATCAGCAACAGGCAACGAACTCGCTCTTTGCTTAAGGCAACGTTGGTAATATTTATACCTGACAGGTGCCGGGTTTGACGCAAGTTTGCTGGACATAAGACGTCAATAAAAGATGTCACTAGGAAGTGACAGTTATCAGTTGCTCATTAGAGTTCCATTACTAATCAAAACATAGCAAGCGGGGATTTCCAGGTTTGCTAAGTTTTTATCTTGTTGAAGAACTCGGAGTGTTATCTAGGAATATCAGATAGTGACTGCTGCTCTGTCATTGCACTAATTGGTCGCAAAGGAAGTAGCAGAGAGTCATGCTGGAATGTGGCTCTGTTCGTGTGAGGCCAGAGATGACTTTTCAGAAAATCGCACTTGAACGGTTATGCCAATATAGGGAATAAATGGATTTATAGCCGAATAGGGGCATAAGGTCACAGTATCGATCAGGAACCTAGATAAGCACGCAACACCCACTCCACGTTTTCATGTCCATCAAAATCACTAAAACTAAGCAATTAGATGCATGTGTAACATTGCCCACCCCAAAATACATAAATGCATTCGAAATAGGCGTACTTGTAATACATGGAATTTAGGTACTGTACGTTTTTCTTTAAAAGCATAGTAATCATTCAAAATATTATTGCATATGAAATCAATGAACGATTATGCAAAAGGAATTACACATGAAGTATCTCTGACAGAAGAAAAGCGAGATAAATCATCACATAAAAATGCATTGGAATAATATGCGTGCTAGAGGCTGGTGTTATGTTGTTATGTCTCTAGATGTGTTTAGAAATAGAAGTGTGAAGCTTCTGTTCTCTAAGAATAGTTTTTACGTTAAGCAAAGAATTGTTCGTGCCAAAAAAGGTCAATATTAGAAAAATTGTCCAATTCAAAGAAAATAGATTTCCAAAGCTCCTGGCAGTTTTTGTTGATCAAAACTGAAGGCCGAATTCAGAGTTTATGGGAACGCTGTGTGTCGGAAAGCTTCTCAAAAAGTTATTGTTTCTCTGTGGGTGAGAACATCGTATCAGACAGGCTCTCAAAGAATTGGTCTACAAATTCAGGTGATAGTTCAACCAAATTAGATAGCGCTGTAACTTGGCAGGTGTGAGAATGATTGCTGTCATCGAAGGCAGGACCAGCAATGCTCACAGAACGTTGTACCTGGATGATGTTGCTTTTGTCACTCGCTCCACTGTTACCACTTGGCTGTAGTACAGGAGTCTCCACTAATGCCGTCATCAGGATTGGTAGCCGCTGGGGACAACACAATGCGTGAGCCGTTATTGGACTGAGCAAAGTATCGACGTCCATTGGTACTGCTGATGGAAGTGAAAGACAGATGTCCAACACGCATTCATCGCCGCAAAGCATACACCGTAGCACAGGTAAAATGCAATTTTGCCATATCGGTCTGAATGAAAGGAACCAGGTCATGTTTAGATCTCTCAGCCTGGCCAATCCGAGGACGTCAGTTATCCTGTCCCTGTAGCGCATTGCTAGGATTGTCTCTTCCATTCCCATGGGAGCTATGTCTGAGCCGAGGCTTGCCATAACGTAGCAGGAGGGTCAAAAACAGAATCCCTGCGATGAGTCCCAAAAATAATGGTATGCCGCCAAAAATGGAGTGCACAAAATTAGGAAAGATTCCCAAAATTGCCTGGAAGGGTGTTAGCAGTCCCGTAAAGACTGTCTTAAATATGCCTGGGATGCTTGTTGCACTAGACATGTTAAGGAGTTGGCTGAACATTTCTACGAAATGCACGGGGCAATTTGTTGATAAAAGGTCATGGACTTCAGTAGCCGTCCTTGCGACTAGAAGATCATACGTCTCTTTAGATGACGTTATAGGCACTGTTGTCTGTAAAAGTACAGATTTCATTTTGCTTAATGTATCAATTCGTATAGAATAGAGATTCAGACGAGGCCAGAGGGGAGTCACTATGTCTGGAGGCCCGCTCGGGAACAATGCTTGCATACAACATTTGACCATGGACGTAACTTGTACTAGATAACTTTTCCCTGGCGCGAGGCCACAACACCTGTGATCCGTTCTAAGAATGTAACTCCCGTTTGCGAGTTGCATAAAGAAGGGCTCTATCTGAGTTGCAGGTGTGACTAGCTGGTGGCATGAAAGGTTGTTTGAATTTCCATCACATGCTCCGTGTAAATTAATACCCTGACACAAAAGTATACCGCTTAGTGAATGTTTACAGTTATCACCACTAAGAAATACATTTTTGTCGCTGTCACTATAGCAAGAATGAGTGTATGGTAATTTCCATATGGATTTTACATATCCTTTACCCAATTGTTCATACTGGCCAGCAGGTATGTACTCAAGGCACTTTTTAAATCGGAAAGTTGTTATCGGAATTGTGATAATCCCGTGTATTATCCATTCAATGACAGGACTCTCTGACATTGTCAATGGTAATCTCTCGAGTTTTTCGATGCTCAGGATTGTATAGTCTGCTCCTTTCTGTGCCAAACTGATCTGTTTATCAGTAAGGTTAAAACTGGAAAATAATGACGTTGTGTTGATTAAACGCCAAGGCACATAGCCTGAACGAAGATTTTGCAGCGTCCAGCCTAATTCTATAATAGAGCGTAATTGAGACTGGCCATGTTGTAACATTAGCATGTCTCTGTCTATCACATCAAAGGCAGAGGATACAATATTGTCCAACGAATATATTCTGGAAGACAGAGTCATTAACCCATTGTCTACCACAGAAAGTGATTTCTCCAAATTAATACGATCAATTTCTCGTATTTTTTCAGCAGTTTCAATTTGCTTTACTTTCCAAGCCTCGTTGTAAGCAGCATAGATACTGGTCGCTATGAAACGCTTTTGACGCTGTTTGCGTGGTCCAAGAATGAAATCGCGCAAATCAGCACCATCTTTTAATAAAGACAAGTGTTGCTTAATTTCAGCCAGTGTGGATGAAGTTAGCCATTCTAGGCAGAGTTTCCCTACACTGTATGTTGTTATAATCCCTGGATGTTGTCTCTGGGAGTATCTAGGGTCTAATCTGGTCATTTTTAACCCCTGTGTTTTATTCAGGAATCTATCTTGACAGCTATTTGTGTCTGTAGGCCAGATTAACCACTTTTTCCAATCAGGATGTGTTCTGTTGAAATGTAAAATTTGTGACACGTCTAACTCAATATCTGTGGTTGTATTCTCAGGTATTGGCTTTGGTATAGACGGTGTTTTAAGGTCTTTGTTCTTAGCTAGGCCAAGACAAGATGTTTGGTGTATTGTGTCATTTAAAAATAACATTTGTTCTGGTATCATGCAGGTTCTAAATAGTGCTTCTATGCCTTGCACCTGCCAATCTTTTGTACCCCAAATTGTTTTCGTTTCAATATTATTTTTCCAATAATCAAAACCAAATGTCATCATTTTGTCATAAAATGCTTCTGAATATATCAATTTAGAATTTGTCAGCATTGTTTTCATTCCTGTTTTATCTAACAGTTTGTAATAAAACGTTTCTGCATCACTGGTGTTAAACCCTGAAAAATATTTGAATTTCTCAAAAAATGCTTTAGAACTGCTTTTAGGTGGTGTAGAACAATGTTCCCATTGATTATACATAAAAACATTTCTAGGCTGTGCAGATTTATGCAAGTAATGATCCCCATAGTGGGTGTAACAGAATAATTGCTCATAACTAGATGAACCTTGTAAATAATCATGATCTGTGAATCTAGCTGACATTACTAAATCAGACATCATGTCATTAATACTGTTAAAGTCCCAATCATCAGAGAATGTACTAGGTGTCACAAAGTCACTTAAGGAAACCTTTAGTTGATGAGGATACTTCAGGATTTCGACCGGACCATAGATCTCATAGTCTGTTTTCTCCCATACTACCCCACCAGGTATTGGAATTGCTGTGACATTTACTGTTGACAGTTCTCTTTTCTTCACGTGGGATGATCTGTGTGGTTTCAGGACTAGGTTGATGTTCTGACTTGCTGTGTCCATTCAATTGTAATGAACTTTCCTAAAATTAAAACTAAAATTAGGCATAGTAGGAGTATGAATACCCCTGAGATAATCCAATGCTCAATCAACGGTGAATCCAGATATAGTTCTTTGATTTGTTGAAGGAGTCCTGTTGAATTTTCTTTAGAATACTTTTTTGTTTCTGGCATCACTTCGGGGTCGTTTAAATCTTCAGAGAAGTTGTCGAAGTTGATGAAATAACCAGAGGCAGTTCTGTCAATTGAAGGGATTGTTCTTTCAATCTGTCTCTCGGTAGCACTTTCTGATGCCACATCATTGTAGACTGGTGTTGTTTCTTGACGAACTGTTTCAATCTGTGTTTCAAGAGGCACGAGTTCCATGGCATTATTGCATAGTCCTTCATTGTGCACTGCAGGCTGATCGAATGTGATTAGTCTTTCAGTTTGAACCTCTTGGATTGTTGCAAGTTTGGGTATTCTGTTGTTTCTTGGGAGTCCACTGGGCCTACTGTTGATTATAGGCCACATGCTTGTGGTATTACCAGATCGATGGACACGACTCTGTTCTCCTTTTTACCAGCAAGGGGCGGTAGCACAACTGATCTTGTTCCGGTGACTGCTAAGACAGGTACTGCTTTTCTGTAAGAAGGCCCAAATTCCTTCTTCACCGCGATCTTTTCTCTGACTAGATCCCCAATCTTTGGAATCCAGACAGGCCTTGCTGGGGCTGTTGCGGGTGGTGCCTCGTCAGTGGTATTTGGCTGTTGCTTTAACTTTATGTTGCTTAATGATTTTCTTGTTTCATTCAGTTCCTGTAAAACAGCCAAACGGTATTTTACATCAAACTGCGTTGTTTCTTCTTGTACCACTGACATCTGACTATCGAGGTCCTGAACGCGCATTCTAATTCCGAACAATAGTTCGTATGGGCTGAAACCTTTTAGAGAATTTCTTGGCATGTTGTTAAGACTAGTCTGGACACTTATTAAATGTTTGACCCACCCAGCGCCTGAACCTAATACCTTCGCTGTTATAGATTGCTTTATGTCCCGGTTTTTTCTTTCTACCACACTGTTCCCTTCCGGGGTATGACGGACAAGAATACCGCAACCCAATTCCCATGCTAGCCATGGCCTCCTTATAAGCTCGAGAGCTGAAAGCAGGACCCTGGTCAGAATGGAATGTGGTAATTGCGTATGTGCCGATAAAGACTCGCAAATCTTTTATAACCGTTCTAGCGTCAGCCGAGCACTGGGGGCCTCATTTTTTAAGTGCTTTTCGTCTTAACTAATTAATAGGACGCAGGTTGGGGTGCAGGCAGCGTTACGCTGTTTCTGATCGGTAGCCGGTAGCATGGTTCACTACTGCGATCCCTATTGCAGTTTTCACAGTTGTTTGCATATATTTGGTGTTCTACACTCATTCCCGGCCACCAGTATACTGATTGTAATTCAGTCAGAGAAACCTTAATTGTTTGGTGTCTCAGACCCAAACCCATATGTGCGTCTGCTATTAAAAATATTCTCCTGTTCGTGTTTGGAATTACTCTGTCCCCCACTCCAGGGATTCGAGCAAAAGGAACGGAGTTTGCATCGATTATGTATGCATAATTGAGTGGATAGTTTACGGGTAGTGCTGCACAGTCGCCTTTTACGGTCGTTTTTACTGCCAGCATGGTTTCCCCGTCTATGTATTTATCTGTACGCTTTTTTGTGGCTACGGAAGCCGGTTTAGTTGCTTCCGCGGTGGCTGTATTAGCCAATGAATTCCCTGCAACGTGAACGCCATCACGTTGAAGACTCTGTGCGTGAATCACGTGAGTCTTTTGTAGTTCTTTACTTAAAAGAGCTACCTCGTTCCAGAGCAATTTATGCTTTATTGTGGCACCTGTGGCATATTTGTAGTCGTTTTCGATCCAACTCTGCAGTTTATTGTTGTAAGAATTGACGCAAAAATGAGAATCGCACACTATAAGTGTGGGGAATTCGCGTTCTGCATTTTCGAGCGCCATCTTTAAACATCTGATTTCAATTCTTTGAGCCGAACAGTACTTTACTGATTCAGTTTTTGTTATTTTCGGTTTGATTTTACCGCACAGCCAACGACATTTAATGATCGCACATGCTGCGTCGTAGGATTTTCTCTCTACGTTGAAATGCTGTACAGAGCTATCTGTATAGATTATACAGGCATATTGTGGGAGAGGCAGAATTTCGATTGGCAGAGGATATTCTTCTTCATACTCTAAATCATTCAGTTCTTCGTATTGCGGGGCGAAATAGTATTTCACGTCTTCCGCTCCTAGAGAATCTATGCACTGTATCCATTTCGGATCCAGTGACACTGTAGGCAGGTTTACTGGGCTGAATAGCGCTTCGAAGGCGGATTCCGCTGTGAGGATGTTAATCCTTTTGCCGTGTGCTAGTTCTCGTTCATTTGCTAATGCGATTTGCACTGCGTTCACAGTTCTTTCTGTGTGACTGAATGTTTTTTCTGCTTGTGTGTACAAGTGAGATTTAATTGAAATTGGTACCTTTTCTCCCTCATTAGAGGTTAGGTATGTGAATCCGCATCTTCCTGGGATGACTCGGATTACGAGATCACGTGTGTTGTCACGTGTGTCTAATTTTGTTTTTGCTAACATGTCTGTTTGCAGTGATCTCAAAATTTCTGTGTGTTTTTGAGTCCAATTGATTTGTTTTAAATCAGGTTTTATTAGTTCGTAGAGAGGTTTAACCCTCTCTGCGTAATTTAGGATGTAAGTTCTTCCGAAATTCAGAAAACCTAGTATGGATTGTAAATTCTTCAGCGTTTTCGGAGCTTGGAGTACAGCGCACTTCTCTAAGAAGTTGTCCGCTAGGCTTTTCCCTTCACTTGATAATTCGTACCCTAAAAACAGTACTGTCAGATGGGCAATTCGGGACTTTTTAAAGTTGAATTTGTAACCCTCTGCTGCGAACCCAAGTATAATGGTGTTCACTCTCTTCAAGTGAGTATCCAAGTCGTCGTCTGTGAGATAAATATCATCTACGTAAGATAATGCTTCATCATCATAGATTTGTAGTAACTCTGTTACCCTAGCTGAGAATAGTCCTGGGCTGTTCTTGAACCCCTGTGGGAGTCGACAGAATTTTTTCTGCGACCCAAATGCAGAGAAAGCGGTCAAATATCTGCTTTCTGGTGCAATGTTTTGACAAAAGAAACCATTAGATATGTCTAATGTCGTTTTATATTTTTTCCTAACTATGTTATTCATTAGGGCTGCACTATGCGAGTTTTGTACTGCAAAAGTTTTGCAACATGTATTAAGATGTCTGTAGTCCAAAACTAGACGATATGAATTGTCTGGCTTGGAGACAGGAAACAAAGGATTGTTCATTTGAGAGGTGCATGTTTCAATCACCCCCTGGTACTCAAGTTGATCTAAGATCTCCCTGACTTGTTTTTTAGCTTCTTGCTTTATGGGATACTGCCGTTGGGCAGTTGGTTCACTTTTTAATTGGATTTTGTGAGGCGTTGAATCCTCATCCCATCCTACATGATTTTTATATAATGCAGGTGCCTGGGCTACTGCCCATTTCCTTGCATAGGTATATTTTTTGTGAATCGGAATGTGATTCGAGAAGGCAGGCATAATCACTTCTTCGCCACGAGGGCACTCCCTGACAAACTCCGGGGGCCAATCTTTTTCAGCTAACAGAATATCATAGCCTTTTGAGAGCTTATCCCAAAATAGACCCTTAATTTTCCTAGTCTTATCACCCTCCATACGCAATGTTATTTCGTATATTTTATGGGGCTCGCTAAGTCTGGCGTCGGCAGTTTCAACCTGAATGTATTCATTCGTGTCCACTGTCTCCAGATGACTCATCAAGATCTTGCGCGCTATACTGATTTCTGCTGCACTGTCCAACATTGTCAATGCCCACTCCCCGTTTTTCAACTGTGTCCTCAGTATTCTCGGCATGGTTGATTACTCTAATACTGGCTACCTTCTTTTTAGGAAATTGAGATTTCTTATTTTGAGCAGGTTCCTTGTCTTTGGACTTGGTGTGCTCTCCTGGGTCTGACCGTCCTCTTCTTTCCGAATTCTGTGAAAGAGATCGAGAGGGACGTGTATCAATACTTTGATATCTATCAGGTTTTTTCAGATTATCCCTATTTCTAAGGTTATATCTTTTCTCAGAGGGCTCCCGTTGGGGAGACTGGCGTTCTCGAGTCGGAGTTCTTTCCCTCCGTCGAGGAGACCTTCCTCTGGACTGGAAAACTTTTTCTTTGGGAGTGGATTGTTTATTTCCATCCCAGCTCTTTTTAGAAGTATTTAAATTATTTTTAATAAATAATTTTTCAGGACTTTCGAGCAGTTGGGGCTTTACTGGTTTCCCACCCAAGCTGTCTCTACCTAATTCTTCATAGCATTTTTCTATGATTTTTGCAAGCTCAACAGGATCTTTTATATCTGTTTCCCTCAACTTCTGGCGAATCGCCACAGATGCTGCTTCTCCCTTTATGTTGGCTAATAATATAGCCGAGACCTGCTTGAAGTCTTTCAGTAATTTCATACCTAGATTTAAAGCGGGCTCTGGACCGAATTCATTTTGAATCTGTTTTAGCACTTCTGGTATTACCGCCATAGACGGAACACCGTGCGTTTTTGTGTAAATGGAAGCAAAGACTGTACCCCAAGTGTCGCAGTCCTCCACGTATGGTGCGATTCCCATAGGAAGGCAGATGGTCAAGATTCTGTGTTTCTCTATAGGGGTAGTATCAGGAAATACTGCCTCTATTTGAGTGATTTTCTGGGCTAACCAGAATGGAATTTGTTCCCGTTTTACGGGTGTTTTACCAAGACATGACTGTATGTTCTGTGGTGTAATTTTATTTGTGTTCCCCTGATGAGGGGTCAGCTGGTGTGAATTAACAGCTGGCTGGACTGTTGCAGTCCGCATTACATATTGGACTAATTGCCTATGTATTTTTATTAATGTGTTTAGCTGTACTAACAGCTCTTCTCTTGACATTCTTGCAATGTCAGGATGTGGTGTGTAGCTGGCTAGAACCGGCCACGTGGCTCCTGGTCTACCTAGAGGACCGAGCCTAGTTATGTGATTATTGTGTTTTAGGGCGCCATTAAACCAGAGCAGGTGCTCTTGAAATTTAAGTGGGATTTCAATCTCCTCGAAAGGAGCGTACTCTCCCGGAGGTTCCTCTATTTTGTAATAGTGAAACTCTTGTGTTGCAGCGTTTGCCGCTGGAAAGTTTATCCATGAATAGAATACCTCTGTCTGCCGATACTCGTGAGCCTCTATCACGAAAATTACTGTACCACCTTGAGGTGTCAGTCCGTTTTCTATAAGTTTTAAAGTTATAGATCTTCTTAAGTGAACCGGGATGATAATAGCATCCGGGTCTGTCTGTAGGAGACTCGAGTCCTCCTCTATTAGTATGGAAGCCAGCCTAGCTGCTTCCCTTTCTTCTTCACTATCTGACATTTAAAAAAAAAATGCAGGTTTTGCAGAGTAGGTCTCCAAGGAGACAAAGATTAGGTGCACAATATTTTGGAACACTGTATCCTTCAACGTTGAATAAACCAGAGCTTTACATAGGAATCTCTTCCTACTAAGGTCGGGCGGATTTTAACCTTTCACCCACTCCAGACGTCTATTGGAGTATTTACGGGAGAAAGGGGTGTGAAATATGCACGACTGAGTTACTCTACAAGTCTTGCGTTAGTTTATCGCCTTACCAAACGTTGGGCGCCATGTAGTGTAGTTCCTAGTTTCCCACTAGGCCCTGCGCATTGGAATAACATAAACAGTAGTATCGACGTGGAACTGCTTATATTCCAGGCCTCCACTGACTATGCTAAACTTAATTGGGTTGTGTTACCAACTAGCTCAGAGGTCACTGGAAACTTTCTTCTCTGCATAGGAAGTGATCAGCTTCCTTGGCACAGACAAGAAGGGATTCAGTTTTCCAACAACCGTGCAACATGACAACTTTGCTCCTCAGATCAAGAGTCGATCTCTAGGGTCGTGTGAAACAATAGACATGTATTTCACTCAGTCAGTCTAGTGCAGTTTACTTTCACGAGATGTAGAGAATAGAGAGACGGGCGTGTATCAATAAAGGTTAACATTTATTGAACAGTCTTTCTTCTCGTACAAGAGAAATGTATTGCCACAATTGCAATAACTGTTATTATAAAAAGTACGTACAGTAAGATAAGTATTGCGAAATAGAACTGTAAAAGCATTGATATGGTTTCTTAGCCATACAATGGTTTAAAAGTAATAAAACATATATACAGTCATATATACATTAGGCTAACATACTCAACTGGTGCTTCTAACTAAGCCTACCCCAGTGTGCCTGACCTAAGCCTAACACGTGAAAAGGGGAGTAAGTAAGTAGCTTAAGTTAAGTTGGTTTTGCCAAGGGTTGTTTCAAGAATTCTCGTCTAAGGGTTTAGTCAACACCATACCTCTGAATAGAATGATGGAGGATTGGTATCTCCTTCAGGGGTCTCTCTCGATATCCCAGTCACCCGCGAGGGTAAACCGGAAGCGCCGGGACTGGATTTCTCTGCACGAGAAAGGCAGCGGCTCTCTTCAGCGCGTCGAGGAAGGAGGGGGGACAGCGTCCGCGGGCAGCTGGAATCTGCTGGATGTCTTCGCAGAGGACGGCTGTTCAGCTCCTTAAGCGTACTGCACCATAGTTCGCGCTGTAGCGGCGATAATGGTAATCAGCAGCTTCACCACCACAGGATAGCAGGCTGCAGCGACAGAGTGCTAGTTTTACCAACACAGGGTCATGCAGGCAGCTGGCATCAGCAACAGGCAACGAACTCGCTCTTTGCTTAAGGCAACGTTGGTAATATTTATACCTGACAGGTGCCGGGTTTGACGCAAGTTTGCTGGACATAAGACGTCAATAAAAGATGTCACTAGGAAGTGACAGTTATCAGTTGCTCATTAGAGTTCCATTACTAATCAAAACATAGCAAGCGGGGATTTCCAGGTTTGCTAAGTTTTTATCTTGTTGAAGAACTCGGAGTGTTATCTAGGAATATCAGATAGTGACTGCTGCTCTGTCATTGCACTAATTGGTCGCAAAGGAAGTAGCAGAGAGTCATGCTGGAATGTGGCTCTGTTCGTGTGAGGCCAGAGATGACTTTTCAGAAAATCGCACTTGAACGGTTATGCCAATATAGGGAATAAATGGATTTATAGCCGAATAGGGGCATAAGGTCACAGTATCGATCAGGAACCTAGATAAGCACGCAACAAGAGAGGTGGCCGAGATTAATATGAATAAGAAAAGAAAGGAAGTTAGATCAGAGGAGGATTTTTGGTCTTCTGAGGAAAATGAAAGGAGAGAGAAAAAGCAGGGAAAAAAGGCCAGGAAAACAAAAAAAATGGATATGAAAGGTGAAGATGGTTTAACTCCATAAAAAATAGTGGTGCCTTTGACGGCACGCTAAGTAAAGGTGTCCTTGCTGCACATAGGATTTCTCTGATGAGTATAATATGAAATTGCAAGAAAGAAATGAAGAGAGAGGTGAGAAAATTTACGATGAGTACGTTTTTGATGTGGATCATGAGGATGATTTGCATGAGGATCAAAAGATTGATCGAGCTTCTACCTCTAAGGCTGAGATGAAGGATCCTCTAGATGAGGAAATGTTTAGCCCTTAAGAATTACGGCACCCTAGAAGTGCTGATTGGTGGCCGCTGGGCCATGTTGCAAAGTTCATAAAGCAATGGATAAGAAAAACTTTAGAGAGAAAGAGGTAAGGAGTGTACTGAGAGCAGAGTGCTCAAGGCCACAGATTGACAATAAGGTCTGCTTTACGCCGAATCTGGGCCCAGATTTAATATCTTATTTATTCAAGTTAGGGAAGGACCCATGGAAAGGACTAGAACGGTCTTTGAAGCAGTGTCAGGACCGTTTATTGGATGTGTTGGGTCCATTAGCAAAAATAATGGACACGGCAGAAGAGGCGTATATAAATGTTGAGCAGGTTGCCGCGCAGCTGTTGCGCGTTAGGAGCCAGAGGGCTATGATGGTCTTCTTCGGCAATGCTAACTCTGGATTGTTGGCAGAAAGGAGGAAGTCAGTTTTGATGAAGATCAGTCCAAAACTGGGAGATGTAGTAAATAAGGAGGCTAGTGAGGAGGCTCAAAGCTTACTCTTTGAATTTGAATTTAAAACATTTGTAGAGCGCAGCGTTCACCGTACGGTTTCTTGGCGCTAGTGGAGGGTCCAGCAACTGAGGGCGGAGTGAACCTGTCGCAGAGCAGGGGGGGACCCAGTTACAAGGGGAAGGCCTGTTTGAACAGGAACGTTTTTAGGTCTTTGCGGAAAGAGACATATTGAGTGGCAGAACGAAGATGGTCGGGGAGAGAGTTCCAGAATGTGGGAGCCAAGGTAGAGAAATTGGCTCCACCCCACTTTTTACGTTTGAAACGTGGGATTTGCAGGAGAGACTTAGAAGAAGAGCGAAGCTCTCTGGTCGGGACGTATTCATTGATCAGAGAGGAAATGAAGGCGGGGGCAGTGCCCTGGCGGGCCTGAAAAACCATACAACCGGTTTTAAAAAGGGAGCGTTCCTTGACAGGAAGCCAGTGGAGCTCCTTGAGGAGGGGTGTGGAGTGGTGAAAACGTGGGAGACCATAGACCAACCGGGCCGCCTGGTTCTGGACCATCTGGAGCTTCCGCAGGCTGTATGCCGGGATGCCGTTGTACAGGGCATTGGCATTGTCCAGCCGCGAGATCACCAGCGCGGACATGATCAACTTAAGTGCCTGGGGGGAGAAGAAACGGGAGACGGTGCGGATAGTTCGAAGGGTGAGGAAGCAGGAGGAGACTACAGAGCTAATTTGTGAGTGAAGGGTGAGTTGGTTGTTCATTTTGACACCCAGTGTTTTAACTGTGGAGGAAGGAGTGGGGGAGGGACCAAAAGAGGAGGGCCAGAAGAGAGAGTTCCAGGGACTGGAAGAACCACCGGTGAGAACCAACTCGGTTTTATCCGGGTTCAGCTTGAGATGGTTGTAGTTCATCCAGTCCCTGATGAAGATCATAATAGACTGGAAGTTTGAAGCAGAGAGGGGAGAAGAGGAAAGGTCAAAGATGAGCTGGAGGTCATCCGCATAGTTGTACACGGTGACCTCCAGCTGCTGAAGTGCGAAGATTAGAGGAAAGATGTAGAGGTTGACCAGTAAGGGGGAAAGAGAAGAACCCTGGGGAACACCACAGGTGACTTGAAGTGGGGTGGTCGTGAAGTCTCCCAGCCGAACCGCCTGGGTGCGGTCCCTCAGGAAGGAGGATAGCCAGACCAGGGCTGATCCCTCAATTCCAGCCGCCTTGACACGGGACAGTAAGATGGTGTGGTCCACCGTGTCAAAGGCGGCGGAGAGATCGAGGAGAACCAGCGCCTGGTGTTTGTTATGATCCATACCCTTCCTGAGGTTGTCTAGGACTGACACCACGACTGATTCGGTGGAGTGCCTGGGGCGGAAGCCGGCCTGGCGGGAAGCCAGACCCCCATTTGCTTCTACGTGGGCGCTGAGTACCGAGGTGACATGGCGCTCAAGCACCTTGCCCAAATAGGGCAGCAGGGAAATGGGGCGGTAGTTGGCTGAGATGGACGGGTCAGCGCCGGGCTTCTTTAGAATGGGCACTATAGTGGCTGATTTGAGCGCGGGGGGTGCGGGACAAGAGGAGTAAATCTGTTGCAGGATTCGTGCCGGACATATGTCTGCCGGAGAACCCGATTTTACTTTGGGGAGTATCTCTAAAAATACTTCCTCAGTAAGGGGGGGAATGGAGGTAAGATGGCATTGGACAGTGGGAGGGGAAGGATCAACAAAGGCAGACGAGGGGAGGGGTATGTTGGCCTTGATGATTGCGATCTTGTCCAGAAAATAGGTGTTTAATTGGTCACACAGGAGCTGGGATGGAGGGACTTGGGGTGAGGCTCTGTCGGAAAAGGCTAGGTCGTTCACTATACCGAAAATCTCCCTAGGTTTATTTTCGGCTGTCGTTATTTTAGTTGAGAAGTAGATGGTTTTGGCGGCTAGGATTGCTTTTTTATACTCAGTAAGTAGTGTGAGATAGTGGGTTTTTAATGAGGGGCAGTAGTTTCTTCTCCATTGCCTCTCTGCTTGCGGTACGGTCAGTTTTAGCTCTTTTAGGTGGTCGTTGAACCACCTGTTGGAGTCCTTGGGTCGTCGGATGGAAATACGACGCAAAGGAGCCACTGAGTCACAACCTCCAGCCAGCCAGGTATTAATAGCAATGGCTTGAGAGTTGGATGAAAGACCAGAGAGGGTCGGAATTGAGTTCCGAAGCAGGGAGGTCAAGGAGGGAAGATCAACTCTGTTCCAATTCCGCGCCCAGGTGTTTTTGGCGTGTGGGACCTTAGATACCAGGTTGAGAGAAATGGAAAAAGAGATAAGGGCATGGTCGGACCAGGGACAGGGGGATACAGACACCGGGGAAACAGGGAGGTTGAGGGACCAAACCTGGTCGAGTATGTGACCGTGAGAATGTGTGGGGACAGATATGTGCGCAGGGGTGGGGAATTCCTATCTCCCGACGCCCGAGACATCTAGATTTCTTAGGAGGGCTAGAGGTTTTAATTTGCATTTTGGCCAAAGGACAAGTAGACAGTTTTATAGTAATAAGATACACAGCTGTTCAACCCTGTAGGTCACAGCCAGTAAATAAGTTGCTCTGAGCAGTTTATTGGCAGTGAAAGGTCAATGCAAAGCTGGGGCCTGCATTTTAATTTCCCCAGAAATGATAAAGCAGAGCTCAAAGTTTGAGCCAGCTCGATAGTGTGGCTTCCAGGTTCTCCCCTGGTCCTTTTATTTTCTTCAAGCATGAGACACACATCAAGCTTCTGCAGCTTCTGCAGCTCCAGTACACTCGCAGCAATGACATGTAAGAGGCTGCCTTAGCTGCCTCTTGGCCCCTTGCTCTGACTTGAACTGTATGACCCCTGCCTTGTATTCTCTGCTCCACTCCTGGGCCTCACAGGGCTCCAATATCCCTGCTCATCTTCAACTCAATTTAATTTCCCTTCTTATGCACCCCCTCCTTGGCACTTTGTGTTTTCTGTACACCTTATGTTACACCCGGTGCCTGAACCACTCCACCCTCCGCTGCACACTCTGACATCCCTGACCCGCTCCCCTTGGCCTCTCATATCTTACTTCATCGAGGGCTTACATTAAAGCTCATCAGTTTCCCCATGGGCTTTCATGCAGGCCGAAGGCCACCCCCAATTCGGTTCTTGCACTAGGCCTCTCATCTCACTTTGTGCCTGCACCAGGGGCATTGTGAATACACCGCTATAGCAACTACAGCAGCTGTAGAGTTTTTGATTGGCCTCTTCAGTCTGCAGGTCCGCAGACAAAGGCCCATAATAGACTTGAAAGGGTGGGTGGGAGAGTGTGTGAATGGGTGGATGAATAGATGCATGGATTAATAGTGAAAGGGTGGATGGATAGAGGCATATATGAATAAGTGAACGGGTGGATGTACAGATGCATGGATGAATACATGGAAGAGTGGATGATAGATGCATACATTAATGAGTGAAAGGGTGAATGGATAGATGCATGTATGAATCAGTAAACGGGTGGATATAGAAATGCATGGATGAATACGTGCAAGAGTGGATGATAGATGCATACATTAATGAGTGAAAGGGTGAATGGATAGATGCATGGATGAATAAGTGAGGCTGGATGGATAGTTGGATGAATGAGTGGAGTGAAAGGGTGGATGTTTAGATGCATGAATGAGTGAAAGGGTGGATGGATAGGTGCATGTATGAAAGAATGGATGGATAGATGCATGTATGAATAAGTGAAAGGGTGGTTGTATAGATGCATGGATGAATATGTGCAAGAGTGGATGATAGATGCATACATTAATGAGTGAAAGGGTGAATGGATAAATGTATGGATGAATGAATGAGTGAAAGGCTGGATGGATATATGGATGAATGAATCAGTAAACGGGTGGATATAGAAATGCATGGATGAATACGTGCAAGAGTGGATGATAGAGGCATACATTAATGAGTGAAAGGGTGAATGGATAGATGCATGGATGAATAAGTGAGGCTGGATGGATAGTTGGATGAATGAGTGGAGTGAAAGGGTGGATGTTTAGATGCATGAATGAATGAGTGAAAGGGTGGATGGATAGGTGCATGTATGAAAGAGTGAAAGGGTGGATGTATAGATGCATGGATGAATATGTGCAAGAGTGGATGATAGATGCATACATTAATGAGTGAAAGGGTGAATGGATAAATGTATGGATGAATGAGTGAAAGGCTGGATGGATATATGGATGAATGAATGAGTGTAGTGAAAGGGAAGATACATGGATGAATGAGTGAATGGATGTAAGGATGGATGTTTGAAAGAATGGTAGGATAAGTGCAAGGGTGAATGAAGGGATAGGTGAGTGGATGGATAGGTCGAAAGTGGATTGATGAGTGAAAGGATGGACGGCTTATTGAAGGGGTGGATTAAGTGGTGAGAGAGTAGATGAATAGATGGCTGAGTGGGCGGGGATAGATGGCTGAGTGGGTGGGGATAGATGGCTGAGTGGGCGGGGATGGATGGGTGGGTGGCTGGGTGGAAGGGTTGATGGATGGATGGGTGGACAGTTGAGTGTAAAGGTGGATGGAGGAATTAGTGAAGGGTGGATGGATATATGAGCGAAATGGAAGATGTACGGGTGAAAGGGTGGATGGACGAGCGAAAGCATAAATGGAGGAAGTGAAAGGATAGGTGGATAGATGAGTGAAAAGGAGGATGGGTGGGTGGATGGATGAGTGAAAGGATGGATGGATGAGTGAAAGGATGGATGAATACGAGTGAAGAGGAGGATGTGTGGAGTGACAGGATGGATGGATGAGTGAAAGGAAGGCTGAATTGATCAGTTGGGTCGATAGGTTTGAAGATGGCAGGATAGCTTTGAACAGGGGCTTCATGAACACCACACTTTTCAGCTACAGTAGAGGCGGAGCTCTTGATGGGCCTCTTCTGTCTGCAGCTCGGCAGACAAAGATTCGTAATTGTGAAAGGATGAATGGATGTGGGTGAAAGGATGAGTGAGTGAAAGTGTGGCTGGCTAGATGGATGGATGGGTTACAGGGTTGAAGGATTAGAGAGCGAAAGTATGGATGAGTGTAAAGGATAAATGGATGGATGAGTGGAAGGATGGATTGATGGATGGGTTGAAGAGTGGGAGGAAGGATGAGAGAAAGGGAGGGTGGATAGATGAGTGAATGGGAGGGTGTATGCATGAGCAAAAGGATGGATGGATGGTTGAAATGGATAGGTTTGGAGATGGATGGGTAGGTTTGGAAATGGATGAGCGGATGGACTGACGGACGAACAGTTTGGTGAAAGGCTAATGGATAAAAGAATGAATGGGGGCCAATGTAAAGGTGAAATGCTAGATATCAGTGTGTTAAAGGATGAATGGATAGATGCTCTGATGAAAGAGACAAGAGAGCTATTCTGGCGAGGATTCCAATGAATTTTTTTTTTTTATAAACTTATTTTATTGGCTTTTACATGTTACATACAACACTTGACATTTCGGTTTAAATACAGAGCACATGCCATATATCCTTCGCAGGGTACCCCACTGTCTCATTCCAATGAATTTTTTGCTTGCTTGGTGTCATAAGAACTTTGGATCAACGTGGTGGGTATTTTAATTTTCTGGTTACTCACTTGGCCTACACTATGCTTGTTTCTCTACCTTGGGATTATCAGGTAGGCGTGCTGCTGTATGCCAGCGCGTTCTTACTAGACCGCTGGTATTTGGTCTCATAAAGGCCATATTGCCATAGAAATTCCTGGCACTGAACAAACTACTTTGTAAAAGAGCACACAATGAAGCCAGCTCACAGATAGGAAGAGATAGCATTTTAATAAAAGCACAAGGTCTTGGTTAACTCAGATTTAATTAGGGGCTCAGTTGTTAAAGTCACAAAGGGCACCCATGATATATGACTTTGTATTCATGCAGATCTACGTTTTTCATGAATTCACATGAATTTCCTTAACCCTTTCGATGCTGATGACGAGCTCAGCTCGTCATGATGCACAGTTGAGCTGTGCTGATGACGAGCTGAGCTCGTCATGAATAATGTACTATATCAATGTCCAGCACAGGAGGGGGAAAACGCCTAGCAGCCAAGGTGTTAAGTAGGCCAGGAAACCATAGTCTAGAAAATATTTGAGAATTGCATCTTAGCATGAGCAAATATGAATATGCTCCAGCGGAAATCTGTTGACTGTTTACAAGTTCACTTTTTCTCCAACCACATTTTTCCCAGCCATGGAAGAAACTTTACTTCTGCCATTGTCAGGGGTAAATTGCCGACCTTTCTCAGTATGGGAAAAGATTAAAGAAGAGCAGGTGAAAAACTCAAAAATTCAAATCCTTCTATAGTAATAGCCTGACATAACCAGAAAGGCTATTATCAGAGCTCTTCTATAAAGAGATTGCAGCCATTATTTGACGGCGCACTACATGGCACCAAAGGGACAAGTGGATTTTGTTACAGGACATGTAGATTTATGAAGCTACTTGTCCCATGGACAAGTACATATTTCATAAAATTCCACACCCCTGTGTGCGGGACAAAGTTTAAAGAGAGGAGAGATTCGGTGAATTCTTTCGAAGTGGTACACTCAGAAGGGTCCGAGGGCCAGTAATTAAAATCGCCTAGCACCAAGACCGAGGCGTAGTTGACCACCAGGGTGGCCAATAGGTCTTGAAATGCAGGTAAAAACAAAGACGAAGGCTGGGGTGGGCGATACATCAGGAGGCATGTGATTGGGGGGGAGAAGGAGAGGGAGCGGACTACAAGGAATTCAGTGGGTGGATGGCGGGGAAGGAAAGGGATTGAAGTTCAATTCAGACCGAGCAATTAATGCCACACCACCGCCTATCCTGCCCGCAGGGCGGTCGGCGCGCAAAGCAACGTAGGAAGGGGGGAGGGCAGCCAAAAGAGCGGGAAGGGAAGAATCACAAAACCAGGTTTCGGTCAGGAGCAGTAAGTCAGGCTTCTCGGAGTCGAGCATGACAAACAGCTCATGATGGTGTTTGACCGCTGACCTGGTGTTGAGCAGAAGAACAGATAATGAAGGAGTAGGGGGAGGGGGGTCAGGCGTGGAGGAGCATGGCGGCGGTGAGGCCGGCAGAGGCGGCGGTGATGATGGAGTAGAAGAAGGTGTAGGAAAGAAGGGTCCCAGTAGAGCTGCTATATATTTTTTGCTTGCATTTATTATAGAAAATTCAGACAAAAATAGCATACAGTGTCAAATTATCACAATGTATGATCCATATCATTTGGTCAAATAAAAGTGCCCCAAGAAAGGAAAGGGAGGGGGGATAGCGTGATGCTGTGCAGGAAACAGGACAGTGAAGGAATAAAGTTCGTGACAAACTTATATATTGCAATATTAATTTTGAATGCAATACAATTTAAAGGCTTCAGATCCCTGAGCCAGAGGCGTTGGGGGATTATAACATATCCCAAAAGGTAAGGACTATTTCTGTTGACACCGAAAAGTTCAAAAATTGTGGGGGAGTGTCAACCGAACAGAACATAAAAGTAGCCGTCGACGTTTCGACCCCACGCTACATCTGTAGGCGTTTGTCTAGCCTTACAACGGGGTCTTCATCAGGACAAGGTGGTCAAAGGAGCACTACAGTATCTAGAAATATAAAATACAATAAGATGTAAAAAGCTGACTATCATTGTCAAAGTTGCCGGAGTGAGCGGCAATCTCATTAATTACACAGTTACCATGGGTTTTGGGCACATGATTACAGATAATTGTGAACATTGTTTTTTAAAAAAAAAATTTCACATGCGAGAAAATCATAACCTTAGGTATACGTTTCTATGTAATTCAAGAACAACCAGTGAAGGGTAACTTATTAAATCAGATAATGTCTAGCGTGTACAGGATAACACACAGAAACACAACAACCTGACTCGACCAGGGGGGGGAAGAGACCAATCAATTCCATACTACATAATGTTATTTTAAAAAAATGACTTCTAAGGATCATATCGCCCATATTCCTTAGGGTACTCTGTCAGGGGTACCATATGTACAATATGAAATAAGAGCCCGGATGTGAAGGGGTGCTAACATGATTTACGTAAGTCTCAAAAGGGACATACCTGCTCAGTCCGAGCAAAACATGATTCTATTCTCATCTGTCATCAGGTGACTGGTCTGAATTTAGGGACAAGATGACGAAAGGGTCATATTCACATCAAGTGCTTGGGCTGGATCTATAAACAAGTTGCCAAATATTAGTGCACTGGGCCACATTACTAGGGAGGAAACAGCATGTGTTAAGATCGGGGCTTACCTCTATTAATACCCACTATTAGAATGAAGACGAGGCGTCACTGTGGGTCGCCTTCGGTATGCTGCATCTCTAAGCAGGAAAGATGGGGGGAAAAAACTAGTGAGACCAAATTAAGAGCGTATTGTGAATACTAATCCCGGAAGGAGTAAGTCTCACCTTGTCTCTTTATACACGGAGTAGAAGAAGGGGCAAGCCCTAATGAGGCAATATGCCTGCGGACGGATTCAGAGAGTGGCCAGTGGCCTTGGAGGATGGTGATCTCCTCAGAAGAGTAAGATGTTAACTTGGCATGGAGTCGTGCCCCTAGCCCCGTCCGGCCGCGGACGTCGGCGCGCAAACGGCGCGCCCGCTGCGCACGTCCGCTGCGCGTTCTGAAGTTGCACATTGAAATAGGAGGCCTCAAGGGCGGGAAGGGGGCATGGCCTACAGGTGGGCGTGGCCAGCGGCGATGGAAGCCGGTAGAAGGGGGTCACGTGAGCGCTAGGTCCGCTGCACGGCGCCCGCAAAGTGCTTTAAAAGAAAAGTAATAGTTTTAAAATCACACAAATCACATTTAACTGCTGCTACTCCCGGCTTTCCGCCTCAGGAGACAGGAACCAACTGAGCGCTCGCGTTTCAGCGCTTAAGAAGGGCGGGAAGGGGGCGTGGCCTACAGGTGGGCGTGGCCAGCGGCGATGGAAGCCGGTAGAAGGGGGTCACGTGAGCGCTAGGTCCGCTGCACGGCGCCCTCAAAGTGCAAAGTGCTTTAAAAGAAAAGTAATAGTTTTTAAATCACACAAATCACATTTAACTGCTGCTACTCCCGGCTTTCCGCCTCAGGAGACAGGAACCAACTGAGCGCTCGCGTTTCGGCGCTTAAGAAGGGCGGGAAGGGGGCGTGGCCTACAGGTGGGCGTGGCCAGCGCCGATGGAAGCCGGTAGAAGGGGGTCACGTGAGCACTAGGTCCGCTGCACGGCGCCCTCAAAGTGCAAAGTGATTTAAAGAAAAGTAATAGTTTTAAAATCACACAAATCACATTTAACTCCTGCTACTCCCAGCTTTCTGCCTCAGGAGACCGGAACCTTGGAGAAGGATTTGTAAAAAGTCTGGGGAAACATATTTCAACCATTACTGGACCGTTTGCTGGACGAGGTTTTCAGAGGTCCCAATACAACTATACCTATAAGTAAACAGGAAGGAGTTACCAGGATTCTTCAGGCTTCTTCCCAGAAAGAGGAAGATACCCAAGGACGAGAGGTGGAAGAGGAAGAAGTCAGTCGAGTTCAGGCACTCGAGGTGAGTATGCAGATAACGTCTAGTTCTTTCCAAGAAAAAGGAGGAGGACGATTGAGGTTTTTCCTAGGAGCATGGCAGAGGGTTAAAAGAGATCCTTGGGTTTTAAATGTAGTACAATTGTTCGAATTAGACTTTGTGCAGCGACCAGTTCAGATCGTGGAACCAAAGGCATTAGTTTTTTCTCAGGTTCAGGCAGAGATTGCTTATTTAGAGGTGAAGGAAATGTTAAGAAAAGGAGCCATATGTATGGTACAGGAACATTTGAAACGTTTTGTAAGCATCTTGTTTTTGGTAGAAAAGAAAGACAAGGGATGGAGACCGGTGATACATTTTAGAAGTCCAAATCTCGACCACCTCTCTTATTGAAATTTTCAACTCATACTGGATCAGTCTCCTTACACTCCTCACTAACTCTTTCCTCAACTGCCTGCTGACTAGCACTAGCCTCATCTGAAGTCATTCTTAATACTAAATTACACCAAGTAACACACTCCTAAAAACAACCCTTAAAATATGCTCACTGTGCTCCAAATAACTCCCCTAAACTGTTCCGCTGCTTTTCTGACACTTGAACAGCTGATTGTTGTTTTTTTTTGTAATTCAGTATATCTCGTGCTCATGCAGCCTTATTTTCCAATTTTTTATGCTTAAATTACCAAACTAAGATGGCCGCCACTCTCTCGCGAGACTACGGCAGCCAATCCTCTTCACCAAAGGCATAATGTTAGCCTCCACGTCTTTAATGAAGTCCTGATTCTCTTGTAATGTTAATCTCAGAATCGTCATTATCTCTCAATAAGAATTCCACCCCACATATGGGTGAGATATACAAAGTACTGGCAACTGTGAAGATTTCTAAGACATAAGGTATTAGATGTAGTAACATGGAACTGTAGATTTTCTCACATCCAATATGTAAGATCTCCTATTTTCTGAATTACACAAAATAATGAAAAAATGTCTGGTAAACCAAAACTGGCATGCATTATATCGGATTGCATTCTCCCATGAAATTACATTATTTAGCCCTTGTTTTGTGTGTATCTAGAATAAAAATCCAATATACTTCTCTTCTCTTGCATATCACTGTGGGGTCACATCCTTACCGATGATTCTTTCAACGATGACCCAGCGAATTTCTTCGGTTTATGTCGTGGAGGGGCATTTACTTTTTCCTTTGTTAGTTCAACAGTAACAAAGCCGACATTTTCTGAAGATTCTTGAAACTTTTGCCAGCAAAGTCAAATAATAAATTGGGCAAGTCTTTAAATTGTGGTTAAACCAAGTTCACCTCTAATGCCTACAACTGAAGTAACATAGGAAGCTCACTATTTGACCCATCATGTTAAGGACATTCTGAGGTACCTACCCCGAGACCTGAGTTCAGAGGTTTTAAGGAATATCTGTCTGATATAAAATGTGGATTTGCAAATGTACTTTTATTGTTGCTATGCCTGTGGGACACTACATATAAAGGATCTTGATACGAGTACACATTTGGGATGTCCAGGTACACCAAGTTGTGTAACTCAAGACTGCTTCCGGTGTAGTCCCTCCTATTTGCAGGTCCAACGTATAGCCGTGTATCGTGGAGTAGATATCAGAAGTATGGCATAGCAGGGTGTTGAAGCAGCTGCTTTTTTTAAACATCTTTGTGGCTATTTTAGTTTGATCTGAACCTAGCTGTCGCAGACAGACGTGCTGACTGCATATGTACTGCTGGCTGAATAATTGAATTATCCAACAGAATGTTTTGAAATTGAAAACCAATGAAAGTGCGAATAAAGGTGTTGATTTCCAAGGCTTGTTGGACAGGAGAAGGCCCTCTTAGTTTCTTATGCAGTTAAATAAATACACATTGAAGGCATTGGGCTCTGCTTCCTCCATTCTTTCTTCTCTGATGAAGCAAAATATTCATCCCTGAGAATGCAATGTATCCTAATCTAAAACCAAAGTCCCTTATGGCTTCCATCCATAAAAAAAGAAAAGTAGCGAACCTTTCATCGAAAGGAAGGCTTTGGAACCTCCAAACACACTTTTCCCAAAATTGCAAATCAAGATAACCGGGGTTTCATCTGGTTATAGACTTGGGTGACTCGGATACTGCGCCACGGGACCTCAAACACTACCACCCAGGATTAAATCTTTGCCATCTAAAAGCAAGCCCTTTCCAGACCCTCCTAAATTGTTATCCTCTTCAGCATTGAGTTAGCCTTCCACAACACCTGGTAGTGTGCCAAAAGATTCACTTTTCTACGGAAGTAATGGATATGATCAAATTAGCAGCACACCACAATGGCTGTATGCTTGGTAAAGAAAAAAAACAGTAAAGAGACCACTGCCTAGGAAATTATATTCTTCATGGGCATGCATGCTCTGGTTTCAGATATTGGAGCAACCCGAGCATCCACCCAGCCCATAGGAAAGACAGTCTACCTGGTATGAGTGGTAGAATTGATGAAGGAGTTCAGACACTAGCTGCTCATCTCAAAAACTGTGTGACATGTAACTGTCCCCGCAACATACAGCTTTCCGATAGTGGAGGGTATAGAATGTCATTATAGTTATGAGTAATGAGGACAAGTTGGTACTTGAACACTCTTAAACAGGCCCGGACTGGCAGTTGTGGGCACTGGGCAATCCCCCGGTGCACCGCAAGAGTGGCATAGCTGCAAAATAGGCTCTGTAACAAAATTGGCCGAATAGCGGCTGTGGCAAAGAGCTCGGTTGCACCCCAACACAACCCCCTCGGGCCGGTTTTTGTTCCCAGTCCGGCCCTGCTCTCAAATGAGGTTAAATTGTCTTCTTCTTAAACCTCTGAAAAATTCCCAAATTCGCAGATGGTTCTTACTCTCATCTGCTCCTCTTGCTTTACTTTTACTGAAAAGTCCACCGGAGAGCACTTCACACCACTTTGCTTGCCCTCCCAGCAGAGTGCTGGATTCTTCTGGGCTGAGTGTATCCCCAAACTGGTCCCACACATAGTGGAGGGTGGCTGCTGACCCCTCACCAGGCTATGGAGGGATATATTTTTGCTGATTGTTAGACATTAGCACAGGGCTTTTTTCTTTTTCTTCTTTAGAGGGGTGTCTCGACCTTTCAACAAATCTGGGCACTTTTTCATAAGTGGAACTTACATCTCCACAAATAGTAAATTTATTTACATGTAACCACTGTTCTACATTCCTGCCAGCTTGTGTTGGGTTTGGAAAATTATAAGTTGTTTTTCTACACAGGAGTGCTTCAGTTTTCAGGTGACTCATGATTCTTACTCCCAAAACCGCAATGCACCAAGAAACATACTCTACAATAGTTTTTTTTTTCTTGAGGGCGAGTATAGGTGTAGAGAGCAAGGCATTACAAATTACTTGTGTTGGGAAAGAAATGCTGTGTAGGCCAACGCAAGTGTAACAACTGTTATCTTATAAGTAATTTTCTTATGGCTTGCATATTGGGATGTGGTTATGGTATATATGAATTTACAAAACTGTAAACCAACTGTTGTTACAGGTAAGGAAAAGTGTCTGTAGCATGTGCTGCTATAGTTCACAGGCTGTCTATAGATTTGAATGAAGTACACTGACCTCTTAAGGGGTGACCTCCTAACAGAGATGGAAGATGCCTAAAACAAAGTCCTAAGTATAGTCTTTTAATTGCGCTTCTTGGTAGGCTTGAAGATCCCCACAAAAATGCTCAGTGAGAGTGTGATTTGAAGACCAATGAGAAACTTTACATATATCTGATAATGTGATGCTGGCCAAGAAATCAATTCCGGCTTCTTTCCAGTATGTTAAACGTACTGCGAGTCCTGTGCAATGTGCATTTCTCTTCAGCATAATGTAGCGGGAATGCACCCAAGTATACATCAATCCCCCTTGACCTTCAGGAAAGTGTTTTTTTCTGGCTGAGTGTACTACCAGAGAATATGGGAGCCCTGGGTAAAAAGAGGAGCTGGTAGAGCAGGTTTGAATTTCGTCTCTACCCTTTGTATAACAGCCATCACTTTGGGTATTTTGAAGTTGTCAGCTAAGCCATTAAGCACGGTTTTAGCATATGTAAGTACTGATTTGTTTATGTGTGAGAGAGTGTTTCGATAAATCCGTCTTCTCTTCCAGCTGCAATAGAACTTTGTGTTGCTGTGCATCTCGTATTACAAATGCATGGAATGTTGAAGTGTCATCATTCGAAGAAGCATTTACATGATATGGCTTTGATGGTTTGTTGTCTGGGGTGTCCACCATGCAGTCATAATACAACCTCTCCTTGACTTGCAGTTACTGGGTCGAAGTGTAGTCGGTCTGTAGCTTTTGCTAAGCCTTTTGATTAGGCCGAGGTGGCAAAACGTCTGCGATTGGGGATTTAATATTCTCAACTTTCCTTTTCTTAGGGAAAGGCAAGGCCCTGATTTCCCCTGAAATTGCTCAGTTGAATGCAAACTTTTTTCCCTATGGATTGGTTGTAAAGTGTGTGGAGTCTAGGCAACAGCAGGGCTTGTGGCGTCAGGTGACATCACCAAAGCTTTATAGTGCCCATCCTGAAGCAATGATGTCAGTTCATTTTCTCTGCTCCTTCGACGCAGATCCGGAATTCGCTCTAGCTGAGACATTTTCCTCACATAATCACTTCATAAATGAAGTACCATCTCTCCTTCCTAAGAAATCATAGTTTAAATCCTGTAGGGACTAAGAGGGATGTTATGCTTGCAGATCCCCACTCCATTTGTCTTTCGTGCCGCAGATCGGACCACGACTACCAAGTCTGTGACTACTGCTGGAGTATGCACCTGAAAGCCATCAAAGGACAGGAGGCAAAACTTCATGACCAGGGTTAGTGAGGAGAAGCATGTTAGGTGACATTCCACATCACCATCCTGACATTCCTTGGAGGGGGGGGGGGCAAAAGAAACACAAGAAACATTTGAAAGGCAAGTCTTTCCCTGTGGCCCGCCCAGGATCTTCATTCTCCGAGCCGGAGCTGGTCAAAACAGAGCAAGTAGTTCCCACTCTGAGAGGCCCTGGTCCCGGTGATCTCACTGGACATGGCCCCGGATCCACAGCAACCTCCTCCTGTTTAATCACCTTCCTTCCTGTATCCTTCAGCGCCGGGGCCATAATACCCTGGGTTTCTGACTCAGACTCCTGCCTTCACTGAATTTCTGGCTCCAGGCTCGAACCCTGGAGCGTTCTTGAATGCAATGTACAGCATCTTTTTGCAAGAGCAATCGATCCTCCCTATGTTTCTTCCCATTGCTTCAATACCCTACGGCTGTAGCCATCTGACTCTGTCGGCCTTACATCCATTTACCCTGGCACTTCGCTATACGAGGCCGCAACCAACCAGGCCTTGAACTGTTCCACTCACACTGTTACCACCACTGACTCTGCCATTGGCGTCGGTCCCTGAAGGACACGCCACAGAATAGGTCACACAGAGATACCCAACAACTACTGGAGGAGGAGGAATGCTTGAACAAGATACATGACCTGTTTGGAACTGATTCGGATCCACAAGATTTTTAGCTACATGTGTGTGACAATGGTGATCAAAGCCACGAGCTCCAAGGCCTTTCTTCAGCTAGCTGTCCAGACACTTAACCAGAATTGAACTTGGAATTTCCATCTGCACCACCAACTCTAGAGGTGCTGCCTTGAGGAACGACAAGGAGGAGTGAAACAAAACGTAGCGGTCACTCAACACTATTCCCCGAGCAAAGAGGCGACCTGAAAATGAAAAATAAACAAGTGAATTGCCAACCAAAGGAATGAGGATGATAACAAAACCACAGAGGAGGGGAGAAACTGAAGAAGGACTCATTCTTGCTGGAGAAGGAAGGAGCTTCAAATTCAAAAGATGGGGAGTAACCAGGAAGATGGAGGAGGACAGCAAGAGCAATGAGGAGGAGAAAGCCAAATGTAACATGGAGGAGAGTTAGTAGAAGTAAGACCAAGTGGAGAAAAGGGACTGGGTGCAGTGTGGTAGCAGCTGAGGATTTATGGTTGATTCTATGCACTACGAATTTGCAGTACCTCCTTTTGGATTGACAACAGTACCTTAGTGTTCACGAAATTGATGGCAGTGGACGCAGCCCATCTCAAAAGGTCGGGCTGCCCAATTGTCCTGTACCAGGGCGACTGGCTAATCAAAGCCCATTCTCAAAAGGTGGTGTTGCGCCATCTGTAGTTGACTACATCCCTGTTGTTCGACCTGGGCTGTTCAGTCTACAAGCCTAAATCTCAACTGTGGCCCTCCCAGCGAATCCAGTTCATTAAATCGGTACGGGACACCATATTTTTCTCACTTCTATTATGGACATCCAGGAAATGGTCTTATCCTTTCAACAAGGCGAGCGAGTTCCAGTCCTAAGGTCCTAAGATTCTTAGGTCTGCTAAATTCCTGCATTCTCCTAGTCTCGGATACACGTTGACAAATGAGGACCTTGCAGTGATGCTTCTACAAGCTGTGACTACAGATCTCACCCAACGCTGCGGCGGAAGTGGTTTGGTAGAGGAACGAGGAGAACCTGAATTAGGGAATGGCCTTCACACCCACTGCTACAGTAGTGACTGATGTCTCCACCTTAGGATGGTGCGCGCACCTAGAGGATCTGAACATCAGAGAACCTGGAAGAGCAGGTTTTTCACATCAACCTGTTGGAATTGTGGGCGATTCGACTGCCACTTAGTCTTCATCCCCTCTTTCCGAGATCGGTACAGCCAGATCTTGACAAACACAACAACCGCAATGTGTATGTCAACAAACAAGGGAGAGTAGTGTCTCGCTTCCTTTGCCTGGAAGCGTTGAGATTATGTCTTGGGCTCGCCCCCAAGGGATCTGGCTCACTGCCAGTCACCTGGTAGAGGTCTCTGAATGTCAGTGTCAATAGACTGAGCAGGTGTTATCTTGCCTGTGACGAGTGGCAACTTCTACTTGAGGTAGCCCAGAACATCTCCACCCAGTGGGGCACTCCTCAGGTGGACTTGTTCACTTCCTTTAAAAATCTTCAATGCCAGCAGTTCTGCACCCTTAAGTATCCTTTTAGGGCAGCCTTGGGGGTCGCTTTTCAGTTGAGGTGGCACTTTCTGCTGCATTACGCTTTTCCCCATACCCTTGATTCCTAGAGTTCTGAGGAAGATCTGGGCCCACGTCATTCTCATTGTCATGGATTGGCCCAGGAGGTGTGGTATGGACACCTTCTGCTCTCTTCACATGTGCCCCGCTTGGACTTCTGTTCAGGCTGGGTCATTTTCCCGGTCAGAGGGGGTGTTGGGTTGGGGGGGGGGGGGGGGGGGGGGAGTTTGGCAGAGGTTTCCCCACCTCAGTGTCCGGGGTCTCTACCTACATGCGTGGATATTGAGCGAGGACATCTGAGGTCTTTTCAGCTGCCACCAGAGGTGGTAGACGTCATCTTGTCAGTCCTTCACCCCTCCATGATCAGGGCTCGAAAATTCCACTCGACCGCTCGCATAGTCGAGCTAAATTTAACAAGGTCGAGCTGTTTTTAGGTCCTACTCGCTCTTTCTGGCGAGTAGGAAAACAAACCAACTTTTGTCCTCCGTCTGTGAAAACGGAGCAAATGTGACAAAATAACAAGATTTAAAGGCATTTTTATTGCTCACAAAGTTAATGAGCAATAAAGATGCCTTTAAATCTTGTTATCTTGTCACATTTGCTCCGTATCAGAGACGGAGGTCAAGTAGGTTGCAGTTAGGTCGAGGACATTTTTTAAGGTACTAGTCCTGCAGGACTAGTACCATTTTTTGGATTTTTCGAGCCCTGATATCTGCTTACTCTGGCAGATCAAGCAACTTTATTGCATGGTGTGCGGACAGCAATGGGGACATCTGGAAGGCCAGGCTGTCGCTGGTCTTGAAATATGAACTTTTACTTCCCCAAAGAGGTTATGCGAATGGCACTGTCAAAAGGTATTTAATTGTGTTGCTAGCATTCCTCAGTTAACCAGACCAGCCATCCTGTTTTTTAATCCCCCATTGGTATGCATTTTCTGAAGGGGTTGAAGAGCATGTACCCCCCCAACCCCTTTTCTTCTACCCCAGTGTGACATCGTTTTGGTTTTGACTTTTCTTGTGGGAACTCCTGTTTATCCCCTTTATAGTTGTCCCTTAAAGATGTCGTCTCAAAAAACTGTATTTTTAATGGCTATCACTTCAGCCATTCAAATGAGCCAGTTGCAGGCTCTTAGTTCCCTTTTTACCCAGACAAATTGGTGTTGCAAACCAGGGCTGCTTAAATGCCAAAAGTGATGAACTGTTTCCATCTGGGTCAGTCCATCACCCTTCCATCTGTATACCCCCTCCAACAGCACTAAGGAGGAGGAGCGGGTTGCAGAGGTAGAATCCTAGCTCGTGGTCCATTACTAACTGGGCCCAACCAAAGACATAGGACTGGATGAGCAGCTCTTCGTCGGATACTGTGGTCCCACAAAAGGCAAAGCAGTGCAGAAACAAACCCTTTCAAGATGGATTATCCTCTTCATTAAGACTACGTACGCCTTGACCATGAAAGAACCTCTGGAAGGGATCAGAGCGTATTCTACCATGGCCCAAGTCACCACGTCTGCCCTAGCCAGATTTTTTTCCGTTGTGGACATCTTCAGGGCAGCGACATGGGTGTCACTACGCACCTCCTCCAAACATTATTGCCTTGATTTCGAAGTGCATGAAGGTGGCCACTTTGCTAGATCTGTTTTGTAGGATTTTCTTGTCTAACCATCCATCAAACCTCCTCTACGGTCTGGATACTGCTCTGGGATCTATTTTCAGATCCCGCTCCTGTAGAACAGAAGTATTCATCAGAAGAAAAAGTTACTTGCCTGTAGTAAGGGTCATTCTAGTGCATACTCTATTTACCTGAACCACCCACCTCCCCGTTTGATGACGTTTTAGAGGGAAAGTTAATAAGATCCCAGTTTATATTTTGATACTGCAATACTTTATCGATGTTAGCCTGTCCATTCCTCTCAAAGGTTTGGAGAAATAGTTTGGGCGGGTGCTATATGGCTTCGGTGATCTCACGTGACACCACTTTCAGCGTCCTAACAAAGCCAGCACCCCTACTGGTGACATGAGGGCTTTGAAGCTTTCAGATCCAGTCTGAATTCTGAAGTTGTTCTATAGGTAAGGAATCTATGGGTTGATCGAGTATCCACCTGTGAGATAGTTACTTCAGGTATTTCTTTTGAGCCTGAAGCCCGCAGGGATAGTCCTTTGCATTATGTGGACAGTTTCCTTTCAAGTTTGGGAGTCTTGTATCTGTCCATCAGTCAACTCCTGCATTTGCAATGTGGTCTTAGTTTTGGGTGCTTGCTTCGCGGGAGCAGGGGACAACCTTGGTCCCTGGAGTCAAAATCCTAAGGAGACAGAGTTATCAGGCACCGTTCCTGTCAGGCTTCCATACGCCCCTCTACCCCCCAACTTCCACCCAAAAAGTGTTTGCTGAATTAGACTCCTTTAACATTTTTACTGCCCACATAGGGTGCAGACTCCGCAGAATCTAGGAACTGCATGAGGGCGTAGTGCGACCACCTAATGTCTCCTCAGTGCAAGATAGTTAGTCTTTTTGGAACAAAAGGTGTCCACTTTGAACAGGTGCTTTTTATGTTGTCCCCCGGTTAACAGCGGTTACAGACATGATGCTGGAATTGCTCATGCAACTGAGATATAATTTAAATGCAACGTTTTCCATAACCTTCCCAACACCAGTAATTTTCATACGACCTGTCTTCAGACTCTTAAGCGTGATTCCAACTCAATGGGAGCTGAATGGTGTGCTTGGTACCATGGTGTTAGTCGTTGGTTCCCCTGTCCTCTGGTTTTAGAATTTCTCATGATGCACTGCTTTAATGGAGCACTCAAAATTCATCCAAACCTAATGGCAGATGAAAACTAGGCCCAGGCAAAATGTAAAGTACACCAATTTAATTTCGGGAATTTAGTTTTTACGCCGGTTATACGAAATTCCTGAAATTACACCATGTCGCTGAAATACGCTTCCGTTCGTGACAAAATTATGATATGGGCACAACGCAAACACGAGCAACTGTTGTTTGTGGAAATTGTGTGTATTGTGCATTTATTGCTCTAAAAATTGACACATGGACTCATTTCACACTAAAATATAGCTCTGTATGATGGATTTGGATTTATGTAATTTTACGTAATTTTCCAGAAATGTTTGCCTAATTTCAAAGCAAATTGTGTGAATTTTGAACATAAAAATGACAGGTGAATTATGGTTTTCTGAGGAGAAATAATGTGTCATCAAACTGAACGCACTTAGGTGAAGGAAAAAAGTGTAATATTCTGAACTGAACAGATGGCAGGGCATGCTGAAAATATTTGTATGTATATCAGTGTGTGATTTGTTCATGAAGGCTAAGGCATGAATTGTGTCAGTGGCAGGAACCCACTTCATGGCAATCAAGGATGAGGAACATTTTTGCTCCCTTTCCTTGGAGCGACCACTTGGAAGGCCTAACTAAGTAGGTTCATTCTTGTCTGTTGTCTGTACACAGTCAACACCTAGGCCAGAGCACTGCCTGAATAGAAGACTGACCTACACCACCAGGGAAAATAGTCTTTCAGATCTGCTAGGGTATAGCTACGGGTGTCTGAGTTGTCTGGGGTTTAATACATTTCTCCCAAAACAATCTGCGACTTTCAGATTTGAGTTGCCTGGAGATAGATTAAAGCCCCCTACATACATACCCATTACCATGTGATGCCTGCCACCTCTTTCTTGGAACTGCCATATAAAGTTTGCCCAGCACGGACAGGACAAAGTTATTTCTTAAGGTGGAATAGTTCTATTGACAGTGCTCCTCAGATGTGGCCTTCTGAAAGAAGTTCCTTGTATTCACTTTGGAATCAGAAGGACATTTGAAGCCCAGCTCAGAGAAAAAGGTGTTGCCATAATAGCCCATGTTACTTTACTGTCCCAAAGCTAGGTCCAAAACAGGACACCCGGCTGTTGTTCTGTGGCCCAGAATTGGCTGTAGGGAAATGTGTGCATGAGCTTGAGTACCATGCAAATTAGAAACTTGAGGACCAAGTCAAGATCCCATCGGGGCATAAAGAAAGGCTTGGCAGAAACATTTGTGTTAAACCTTTTAAGAACATCTTCACAGTAGGTAATTGAATAAAGAAGGTTGCTCAGGCAAACGTAAAAAGGCAAAGAAAGCCAACATGCAGTGACTGCTCCTCCGCTAGGGCGGAGGAGTGCCGCCCCAATGCTCTAAAGGAAAAATTCGATGATAATCACGGAACTTTATTATCATTTAATTTTTCCTATTGCAGTCAGTGGTGGGGCAGGCCTGGACAGAGCTGGGGGAAGAGTAGTTTGCATTCTATCATTGCTCATGATTGTTTGACCGACCCTTTTGTGTCGGCCAAACAGTCATACACACTTTGCATGTTCCCCACACCCACAGCCTGGTGAGGAAAATGGACAGGCTCCTTGTCCCCATCTCAGCGCCGAAACACGGTGCTCATACCAATCACAACTCTGCATTGCAGCGTTGTGATTGGATCAGGGGAGCTGTGCGCCCGGGTGCTTCCGGCTGTTGGTTGGGACATGAGATAGGAAGACAGAAGAGGACAGAGGAGAGGCGGCAGCTGGCCGTTCCAGGTAAGTCTATTTTTTGTCTTTTTTTTTCATTCCCTCAAACCCCCATCCTTTTGTCCCCTGTGACTCCCCCCTCCCCCGCCTCACCACCCCCGTCCTGTAGCAGCCACTCCTGCCAACATGTTTGCTTGAACTGTGCCCACCGTAATGCCTCGCTGGACCAAAGTTAAAACAAACAAGAGAAGATCTGATAGTTTGAAATGCAGGGACTCAAGGCCCGGGCCCTACTTATCCCAGCACCCCGAATAGAGGGATTTCGTTGTGGAGCACCTAACCACTAGAATCATATCCACTGCTTCAGCAGGCAATTCAAAATTGTTTCGTTGTCACTACTCAATCTCCAAGAATGGATGTGGAGATTCAGGTATAGGACCCTCTCATGTTGCTTAGACAGCAGCCCTCCAGGAGGGGCAGACTGATTGAGGGCAAATGCTCAGGCTGAACAGATGAGGATACCACACTCTCCTGGCCAGTCCATTGCTATAGGGATGACTTGTGCCCAGTCTATCCCTAACTTTCCTCAGAACGCCAGCAGAAGACACTACATTGGAAATGTGTACCGAAGTCCTGCACCCCACTGCAGGCAGCATGCGTCCCTTGGGGACCCTCTCAGCATGAAATGCAGTGCACGGTAGTCTTGACACAGTGTTCTCAGCAGTGGCACACCCGTAGTCGAAAATGTCATACCACCCCCCCCCCCCACCGCACCCCCACCTGCAAAGATGCCATTTATTATCTGTCAGTTGACATCTTCTGAGCTCTTTCACCCTTTCATTCAGAGACTTCCTGTTAGACACATGGCGGACATGTTGTCTATCAAGACCTGTACCACCCTCTATCTGATGAGCGGGGAAAAAGCTTTCAGAGTCAGCCGGAAGACACGTAGCTCTAGAAGACTGATGTGGATCTTTCCTTCAACTGAGGATCACAGGCCCCTGAACTCCATCTCAACCAGATGACTGCCCCAACCCATAGTTAATGCATCAGTCATCGCCGTGCTCTCTGGGTTGGACAGGAAGTCTGGCCTTACCACATGGCTATTTGATTTTCACCTGCCACAACCAATGATCATGGGCTGTCTCTTTCAAGATGCAGATACTGTCCAGCAGACAGCCCCAGAGCTGCTCCTAGTTGAAAGGAAGGTTTCACGCCAGTGCTGTTTGCTGTTTGTGCCAGCATTCACAAGGGACCAGGGGAATGCTCGAGTCCAGCAGTTCAAGAAGTCTCAAAACTAATGTCATTGAGACCAGCCACTGCCCCCAGAACTGAGCCCAAATCATTGGGATCGTAGACTTGATATCCTGGGCTCACTGCAAGGATGGAAAAGGCTTTGAAGTCTGATGGGACTTCAGTTCGCTGATTGAAACCACAGGGAAGAAAGAGCGATGGTGGTTCTTTGGTAGTGCGCAACTAACTGTGGAAAGCCCACCTTGAGCAGCCAGTCATAGAGGTATGACCTACAACAGTGGGCTGCAACCACCTCCGTTATCTTCGTAGACACCCGAAGGGATGCAGTGAGATCCTAGGGTAGAATGACAAATTGAAAATGTTCCAACCCCTCCATGAACAGAGATAGCATATTTAGGACTGCATGATGGGTACATGAAACTAGACGACCTGTAAGTCCAATGATTCTATCCATTACTGCGATCCAGAGCAGCCATATGCAGGGCTAGTGTGAACATTTTGAATTGCCCTTTCATAGGAAAGCATTCTGAGGTAGAAATTGAAAATTGACGCGACCCCTCCGTTCACCTTAGGCAGCAGAAATTAGCAGCAGTAACACCAATTGTTTCTGAATCTGGTACCTTCTCGACAGCTCCTTTGACCAAAAGAAACTTGGCCTGCAGAAAGATAACAGCATGGACCTCCTGGCACTTGAGTAGGAACAGATAGGATGCAATGGGATGTTATGTTATGTTATGTTATTTATACTTATACCGCGCACAGCTGCCCCAGCGAAGGGGCTTCCTGGCGCTTTGACAAGGTACACACAACACAACACCGAAAAAAAGACCGAGAAGGCCACAGAACACAGTTTTGAGAGCTAAACAAATAAAAAGGTCTTGATAGGGGTGAAATGAATGGCTGGGTATACCTATTTGAACTATTTGGAGCACCTACTGATCTGATGGGATGGATTTCCCAGCCAGGTATGAAGAATCTATTCTTGTCCCCTACTTTGGGTAGTGCTGTGAATGGGAAATTAGCAGTTAAGAAGCCATTGTGGGGGGTGAGGAAGAGTGAAAGATTGCTGCCCTTGGTGGTGACCACAGGCTTCGCCGTCACCACGTCTTCTGGAAGTGTGAAAAGTTCCGGCCATCTGTGGAAATGGTCACAAAGACTACAGCTGCCCTTAAGCCAGACCTTGTGAGTAGAACCTAAAATGTTTGTACTGCTAATGAACATGACCGCCCAATGACAGCAAGCCTCGAGAGCTGGCTGGAATGCTCCAGGGCACCTCCTTTAGGCCATGGCGTCTCTGCCTCCCGGTCCTTTGACAAGGTGGTCCTGTCAGGCGGCTGCATCGGCGGGGGTCGAGTCGGCGTTGCTCTGGCACCTCCCGAGGGCCAGTCCGTCTCCACTCCAGTCCCCGATGCAGTGTGAATTGGAGGAACCCTGTCCGGTGGTGCCGACAATCTGCCTCAGGCGGCGGACTCTACGGCTCCGCACAGGAGTCGTGCTGCGGATTCGTCTTCGGACGCTCCGTATTCTCCGAAGGCAGGCTGTATATTGGTGTCGTCCTCCCCGGAGACTGTACACACAAAATTAGGGCTATTTTAAGCACACCATTCAGTTTCTATTTAGTCTGAGCTCTAATTATCGCTTCCTCGGGTATCAATAAAACCCTCTACTGGACAATGAAAAGAAAAAAGTCAATAACACTAATCCAGAGAACAAAGATCCAGATAGGTCAATCTTCTTCTTGTTTCACCAATCCTTTATTTGTATATGAAAAATTTAAAGAACTTCCAGCACACGGTTTGCCGACACGTGTTTCGTCTTTCTCTAAGACTTTCTCAAGGCATGAGCACTGGTAATATTTGCTCCAATGTCAGCTAGAAAGATAGGATCATCAAAAAACGTCTATGCGTACAGAACCATATTTGTCCGAGTACCGCTGTGTATTCCCAAAACAAGTTCCCAGTGTAATAAAATGATATCCCAACAGGATCCTAGTTTATTCCTAACAGACCAACAGTGTAACCACACAGAGCACCAAACTGGGTATTTTATATCAGCCAGCCAAAGGACTTCTGTGCAATCCTGTACAAGGTATGCGAGTATTAAATCATTACAGATCTGCTGCGTTCTTAATGGATCTGGGGCGGTTACTCAATCAATATAAGCATTCTGTCCCCGCTCCTGTACGAGTAGAGACCTCGAAAAAATTTAAAATACGTCACCAACACCGTATAACAGCTTCAAATTGCTGTGAGGAATATTCGGTTGCTCAATAACCAGCAGCCTAATCCGCCCGAGGTTACCCAACCTTAATACTTTGGAACCAAGAAAGTGAAGATTCGGCGGCAGAGAAAACTAGATGTCGCATCGTCCCAGGAGACTGGTCGCCGCTTGGTATCTTTTTCACCAGCGTCATCGAAGGGCGACTCCCCGCCATTCCTGAGGCAGAGGTGTTTGTCAGAAGAGCGGCAGGTCCCTCATTCCTCAGCTCCTTCTGACTTCCAAGTCTGGCCCTTGCCCGTCCTGCTTGGCTTCGGGGACGGCCGCCTTAGTTTGCGGCCGTCGCCCACGGAGGAGCTACTTTCTCCACCGCGAGGCCCTACGGAGGTGGGTGCGGCCTTTGCTCACGCAATGTCCACGTCCGTGGGCATTCTGCGCATGGGTGACCCGGTTGCCCACTTTCCGGCGGACCACCTCTTGGAGGTTCTCCACCAGGGCTCTGGTGGAAGGGAGATCTTACTTCCCTTTGAGGGTTCGCTCCTTTCTTCCCTTACGGGGGCTTGGAGGCGTCCCGCCTCAGGGGATACGGTGCGTCACCACCTTCTGCACCGGCATCTGGGGGCGAAACATTTTCGTCTCGACCAGCGCTGCCCTGCGGGACCTTAACACCTTGTGTGTTTTGGCTAGGGCCTCCTCTTGTTTGTGGGACTCGGCTGCGTCCCTGGAATCCGCAGCCTCCCAAAAGACGGTCCAGATGGACTTACGGCATCATGCTGTGGATGGCCCGGAGCTAACAGCGTTTATTCTCCGATCCGCTCTAGACATCTCGGAGGTGCTGGGCCGGGCCATGGCTTCTTCAGTCGCCCTCCGTCGCCATGCTTGGCTTCGGGAGGCATGTTCCCTGAAAATATTCGGGAGCGGTTCATTGATCTTCTGTTTGATGGCAGCCTGTTGTTCCATACCCTGACTGACTTCGCCATCCAAACGTTCCTGGCAGGGCTTCGTCCTCCTCCACCTCATCCTCCTCGTCCTTCCCCTCCTCAGTGACTGCTGAGTCAGGCTGGTTCTGGGCCTTCTTAGGCCGCTTGTTCTGACTGTTGAGTGTGCTTTCTGGCCATTGAGTCCTCCTTGGGACTTTGGCATTGTTGGCTGCTGGACGGCCCTTTGTGGACTATTTGTGTGTAATTTGATGGAGTTGTTGCACAGACTTAGCCCTGAGTTCAGTCCTTCTGCTTTTCTTGGGCTGCTTGTCAAGCCTTCTGCGGGGGTGTTTTTCCCCGTGGCCCTTTTATTTTTTCCTCTGCTGCGGAAGGTCTTCCAAAGAGGGTTCCCATATCTTGGGACTTAACGTACCCTATGTGGGGTAGTGGTAGCTGTTATATAGCTTGCACTCTGCTAGGGAGTTCTGGTCGCATTCGGGTGCCGGTTCTCCATGGGGTTTCTGTATGTTGCTTTTGCTTCTTGAGGTCGTGTGTGCGGCCCCTTGTGATATTGTGGCCTGGCATTTTCTCACCTTCCTGCTCCTATATTGAGGGCTTGGGTGAGTCTGAGTGCTCCCTTGTCAGGCGTAGACTGCCCGGTCTTTCTAAGGCCAGGCTGTTCTTCCTGCTTTTGGCGGCTTATAACTGTTGGCACTGTCCTGGCTGGCCTGTTACCTTCCATCTGGAGGGGCTCGCGTCACTTTCCCTCTTTTCCTTGGGCTCTCTAGGCTTCTTCTTCTTCTTCTTCCTCCTCTTCCTGTCTTGGCATTGGATGGAAGCTCTGTTGCCTTGTAATGGAGTTAGGTGCTTCGGCCTCTCTAGCCTTGCCCTTGGTTCTTCTGCTGTGAGGGTATGGGCCTCTTCAGTCTCCCTTTCCTCATACACCCTCTGGGGTCGGTGGTGTTCCCTTTGTGGGGGTTCCTATTGCCTGGCGGGGATGAAGTTTCTCTTCTGGCCCGCAGATCTGGTTCCTTGTGGGACCTTCTGTTCCGTCCAGGCTGGTAGGGTCGTTTAGCAGACCCTCCTTCCCCGTGGGTGTTGCTAGGGTATCTATTCTACGTGAAGGAATCTGCGGCTAGTAGTCTATCAGATGTACGAGTTACTTCGGTAACGATGTATTAGGTAGGGACGATTCTAGCCGCAGATTCCTTCATGGCCCTCCCTTCCTGCGAGGACCCTTGGGTTGGTCTTCGGTACTCGCCTCCTGGGTGGGGGGCTATGTCTCCTGTGAGTACCTTCTTTTGTTCCTGTCTGGTGGCTCCGTCTGGTCGCGGTTCATTCCTCCTCTTGGTTCCTTGGAGGATGGGGTTACGGTGCTTCTGTGTCCCGCTGCTCTGCTTACTCCAGGTTTGGGGGGGTTTACCTTCCATCTCTGTCCTCCCCTCCCTTCCCTTCCTGTTGCTACTGAGGGTCCTGGCCCCTCTGCTTACCTCCGAATAGGGTTCATCTAGCTAGGCCTTGCCCTTATTCCTGGGGGGGGGGGGGGGGGGGGGCGGGGGAGGTACGGGGGGGAGGTTGCCCTCTATGCTGGGATGGCTTGGAGGTTTGTGTTTCTGTCTGTCTTGGGACTGGCTCCCCTTCCTTATTTCTGGATGGGGATAGTGGGCCTGTAACGTGTATCATGGCTTTTTACGCATGTTCCTTGTTTCAGGGGAAAGGCTGTCTTATGTGCTCACTGCTCAGGGCTCTGCTCTGTTCTTTATTCTGCCCCTGCCTTTGGACACTGCAGTGTTGTACTGTTCTTTATGGTGTCGTTTGTCTCTCCTTTTTGTACTCTTTCGCACACTGTACCCATGCTCCCACAGTTTTTTGTCTGGTGGCTCCGCGTAGTGGTGCAGAAAAGTTCTCCGAAGAAAACGGACGTAGGCGCGCCAGGGTGGGTCTTATGTGGCCTCGCTCACGTCACGTACGCGGACGACGCGTGGGTGAAGTCGCATGGTGTCGTCCCACCCCGGCGCGCAGGGATGCTGTGGCAAAAGTTTTCCGGATCCAGTCTCACGCCTGGGGATAATTCTACGTGAAGGAATCGGAGGCTAGAATCGTCTCTACCAGATACATCGTTACCGAAGGTAAGTAACTCGTACATCTAGAATTCACTGATGAAATGCATGCTCGGTCATCAGGCCCTTGCTTTATGTATGTGTGATTTTCAGAGACAAAATATAGTAATTTTCCTCAAGATTGAGAAATTCAAGATGCTCACTCTTGCTCAGGTCCTGTCTGCCCTAAATCCGGGAAACTGGATGGTAGTGTTGGACTTGCAGGGCACTGATTTCCACATTCCTATCCTGCCTGCTCAAAGGCGTTACCTACGGTCACAGTGAGCCACAAGCACTTCAGTTCCCTGTGCTCCTATTAGGCCTTACCAGCGCTCCTTGGGTGCTCACCAAGGTGATGGCGGTGGTTCCAGCTCCTCTGCAAAGATCAGGGTTGACAGTCTTCCACTATCTTCTGATTGACTATTGAAGGCGGGCTCGCCCCAAGTTGTCGACTCCCACCTCCAGACTACGTCGGACCTGCATTCGCTGGGGTTCACTATCAATGTACCAAAGTCACACCTGACTCCCTCTCAGATGCTCCCTTTCATGGAAGCTGTTCAGGACACAATGCAGTTTCGTGCCTATTCTCCCGAATGGCAAGTCCAGGAAATTTAGGCTCTCATACCGATGTTTCAGTCCCTTTCCTGGATTTCGGTGAGATTGGCTCTGAGTCTGCTGGGCCTCGTAGCCTCCTGCATACTGCGTTTGAATCTTGCCCATTGGCATTTGCGGGCTCTGCAATGGGTCCTGAAGATCCAGTGGGCGCAGCATCAGGGAAATCTCTCCATGGTCCAGATCTCGGAGGGAACTGCAAAGGACCTGCATTGGTGGCTTACGAACAATGGCAGATCCCTCTCCCTTCCCCAACCAGATCTGACAGTGGTGGCAGATGGATGGAGCGGCCATCTGGGATATGTGGCGATCAGAGGACTCTGGTCTTCGGAGGAATTCGGACTCCACATCAACCTGTTGGAGCTCTGAACAATCTGATTGGCATTGAAAACCTTTCTACCCTCCACTCAGAAAGGCTAGTGCAAGTGTTCTGGGACAGCACCACCGCCATGTGGGACATTAACAAGCAGGACAGGATGGGGACATGGACCCTTTTCAAGATGCCATGTGTCTCTGGACATGGCTGGAACAGCAGGACATACTCTGGTGGGTTCTCTGTATGCAGAGCGGACAAACTCAGCCGAAGATGCCTCACGGATCATGAATTGCGTCTGCATCCGTAACTGGTGCAAGGGGTCTTTTAGTGGAGCGAGCCTTGTTTAGGTCTGTTCACCACCGACAATAAAACACAATGTCATCAATTCTGCGTGCTGGAGTTTCCAAGGCACCTCTCGCTCAGAAACACTTTTTGTCTCTAGTGGAGCTCAAGCCTTCGGTACACCTTTCCGCCCATACCATTCCTGCACAGAGTTTTCAAGAAGATTAGGGATGACCAGGCCCAAGTCATCCTTGTGGCTCCTGATTGGGCGCAAAGAGTTTGGTATCCCGAGCAGTTGAACATGGCCATATGTTCTCCGATTAGGCTGTCCCTTCGGGAGGATCTTCTGTCGCAGCAGCAGTGCAGTATTCTCCATCTGAACCTGTCAACGCTTCACCTTCCTGCGTGAATATTAAGCGGCGACAGTTGACAGCTTTCAACTGCCCGAAGTCTATTATGCTTATCTTGGATGCCAGGTGTCCCCTCACCAGGACGGTTTAGGCCAGCTATTGGGCAAAATTTGTGGCATGGTGTAGGGGAAGCCCTACTGATTCCCTTTCCCCCCCCTTTCTCAGGTTAGCTCTTTCTCTGCTCTGGTCACTGTTGAGGGATATATTTCTGCAATCTCTGCTTTTCTTTGGTTGCCTGGCCAACCTTCCCTTTTCCAATCGCCTATTGTGTATAGGTTTTTGAATGGTTTGCAACATATTTTTCCTCACTCTCTTTACATTATGCCACAGTGGGACTTTAATCTGTTCCTGAGGGTCCTGATGTGCTCTCTGTTTGAGCCTTTACATAACTGTCTTCTCAGGTTCCCTACCATCAAGACAGCCTTCCTGGTAGCAATGACATCTGCCCTGAGGGTTAGTGAGCTTCAGGTCTTGTTATCCAAGCCTCCTTATCTTAACATCTACCCAGACAAACGGGTGCTTTGTACGAGAGCTTCCTTTCTTCCGAAAGTGGTCACTCCAGTTTACGTAGGCCAAACCATCATTCTTGCCTACTTTTTACACTCCACCTCATCCCTCAAAAGAAGAGAAGTGACTTCAACGTCTAGACCCAAAAAGATTGTTGTCGTTCTATCTTGACCACATACGAGGGTTCCAAGTTGATGACCAACTCTTCATGGGGTATGTCGAAGCGGAGAAAGGACGGTCTGCTCAGAAGAGGACTGTCTCTCGATGGATCATTCTCTATATCAACATCTGCCACACTTTGGCTAAGAAGCAATCACCTAAGGATTTTCATGCTCATTCCACCAGAGCTAAAGCTGCAACAACTGCATTAACTCACGGTGTTCCGCTACTGGACATTTGCCAGCCCACAACGTGAGCTTCAATGCACACGTTTACCAAACATTACTGCCTGGACAGTCCGGTCCATCGGGATAGGCACTTTGCCCATTCGGGCCTGCAGTACTTCGTCCTGTGAAATTGGTTCGCTGGCCCAACTCACGGGAGGTATTGCTTGGATATCTATTCTAAAGTAAGGAATGTGCGGCTAGAAGTCTATCAGATGAATAAGTTTCTTCCTTCTGTAACGCCTCTATCTAGCCACAGATTCCTTACTAACCCACTTATCCTCCCCGCTCTGCGAACAGATTTCTAGGCACAGGACTTTCCCCTTTCAAGACCCTAGTTTTCCACACCAGTAGTCAGTGTACTTCGTGGCTCTTCGCTTCTGGGGTGGAAAGTTGCAAAACGTGGGTGGTGCCTGTATAGACACTGCAGACATCACTTCCAGCGCAGATGATGCCACGCAGAGCCAAATTACGCCACCTAACAGCGTGCAGGGGTACTTGTGATGAAGAATTTCCAGATCCAGTCTGACATCTTGGGATAATTCTAAGGTAAGGAATCTGTGGCTAGAGAGTTTCTACCAGATAAGGCGTTACTGAAGGTAATGAATTATTTCTTTTTGAATATCATTTTCAGCTTTTAAAGCCTTTTGGATCACATATGCTAAAGTTTTACTATTGCGCAACGCAAAGGATGGTGTATTAACTTACTGCCAGTGTTCAACTGTGCAGAGCTAAATTGTATTGATCAGGCGCCCATGCAAACTTCAGTAAGTGTGAGCTTAAGAATTCCAAAGCATATGCATTTGGCAAACAAGTCACAAACAAAAGCAAGTAAAGAATGCCACAATATGTTTTCATGTCCGAGTTAGGTTGATAAGTAAACAATGTTTTTTCTAAACCATTTTTTTTCTTTTTCTCCCGCAGCATTTTCTACCGAGAGGAAAATGTGAACAACTCATCAGACAGGGAGTCCTGGAGCATGTGATGTCATAATTCAAGTTCCCTGTGAACATAACTCCCCTTTAATAGCATTAGAAAGATCTTAAGAAAATGCTTGTGCTTAATAAAATATTTGTTTTTTGCAATTAATTTGTATTCACGTTTGTTTTACCATAATAATATGTTGTACTGTGTATTCTACAAGACGTTCAAGAGGACACATTAGACAGAACAAATCATGTTCATCCAGTGTTGGTCATTAATACCTTTTCTATTATCTACCTTTCAAGTACGCAAAAAAGTGATGAATGGAATGCTTGAATTAATAACATTTACAGGTAATTACTCTGGCCATATCCCAGTCCATCATTATTTTGCTCACCAAGCAAATATTCAAATCAGCCTTGACCTTCCATTGGGAACAGTCAATCCTGAACCAGTTTTGCCCTGGGTAAGGCTCATCAGTCAAGTATAGCTTGATTCCATGTGACAGTTTGAATGGGACCCAGGTCTGTGTATACGCTTCCCATTTAGGGCAACACAGTAGAGTATACACAAAAGTGATAAATGGAATGCTTAAATTAATCTCACCCACTGTTAGTTACTCGGGCCACATCCCAGTCCGTTGTTATTTTGCACACCATGTCACCTCAGTTTAGACCCTGGCATATGCAAATCAGTCTTGACCCTGCTCCAATGGGAACAGTCCAGCACGAACTGCCAGGCCACGTCCTCCCTAAACCGTGGGTCCCTTGCTCACAGTGCCATTGTAACCAAGCTACACCCGACTGAAGAGCCCTAATCAGGGCAAAACAGGTCTTGAGTTGCTTGTGTTCCAGTTCAGAGAGGACCTGGCTTGGCATTTCAGGCTGTACTGCTTCTATTGGAGCAGGGTCACGACTGGCTTGCATATGGGTAGGTCTAATCTGAGTTGGCATGGTGGGCATAATGACGATGGGTTGGAATGCTCCCCAAGTGATTGCCAGTGGTTAGACTTATTGCAAGCATCCTCTCATCACTTTTTGTGTGTTTGATGTGCCGCCCTAAGTGGTCAGTGGTATGCCCAGATGTGGAATGTTGGTCCCTAGCTCATTTTGTCACTAAGCCCAAGCTATACCCGACTGAAGATGCTCAATCAGGGCAAAACTGGTTCGGGGTATATTGTGTTCTGGTTCGGAGACAACCTGGTTTGGCAGTTTGGGCTGGATTGCTCCTATTGGAGCAGGGTCAAGACTGATTTGGTGGATGACATTAAGGAGGTGGATTGGGAGGAGGCGGATGGGGAGGAGGCTTTAATGCACCCATGTGAGGTGGCAATCAGAACACTATGCTTCTTAATTCAATCAAAGAGTATATATAGCCAGAGATAAACTGCATAAAATGGTGAAAATCCCCAGACAGTACTGCTTACGATGTGTGGTCCATGAAGAGACTTATTTTCACACAATCTGGGGGTTCCCCGAAATGCGCACCTACTGGGAAGATATACTAAGAAAGTGGGGCAACATATTGGAAGAGGAGATTCCTCTTACACCTCATTTCATACTTATGAGGGACCCGGGAGATGTAGGTTTACCCTGCAAACATTTTTGTTTTTCCCCCTGGGACTTGTGGCTAAAAGAAATTTGGCACACATTTGGGGGGAGGTGGGGGTGCTGCCCACAAATGCCAGATGGTTAGCAAGGATAGACGTGGTTGGAGGCTGAAAAAGGGGTGTTCACTGATAGGTTCTATCCTCGAAAATTCACTGTGATATGGGACAGATGAAAGGTGTACTATGGACTAGGAACAAAGTACTTTCCGACATCCTAGGCAGCAGCCCCAGATGTCCCCTCCACTGCCCATCCACCCATGCCATGGTTCAACCATTCATGTCCTTGTGGCTCCACTTGATGTACCAGGTAACCTGAGTGAACAGCCTATGGAGGTTAAGAGTAATGCAGACTTGTTTAGTTTCCCGGGGGACACCGGTTTCTCAAAACAACTCAAATATCCAGACGCAAATGTGTCCAGAATGATGAATAACATTGGTCATTCTCCTTTCATAGGTGGAACCACAGGGTCCATCCCGGAAGGAGCCAATTTTTGCAGCCCCCCAGAGACTCCTAACCATCCAGTAACAGTATCTCTCCATAGCGGAATTTCCAGACCCATTAAGGCCTCTTTTAATGAGGTCGTACTTGTGTCTCTCATTGGTCTCTGCAGCTCTCCTCACTGTGATACTCCACATACTAACGCCCGATGGGACACATTAGGCTGAACTCCTAACATACCATCCAACAGAACCTCCTTAGCAAGAAACAGACTCTAACACATCTTCACAAGCCTCATCAGTAACCGGTCTGCGAGGAAAACTCGATGATCATTTGGAAAGTCACCAGGCCTGCCAAGAATTACTATTTTGAAAGGACAAGGGAACCCGATAATTGGCTAGGGACCACGGGTAACAATTCTATTAAGAGGAACAATGGTCCTTAGTAGACTGAAGAATGAAAAACGAAAATACAATATAGGCCTCAATAGGTTACTATATGAATCCACAGTCCAGCCGGACGAGGAGTTTTATTCAACAATACTTAAGAATATAGTCAGATAATTCTGAAACAACGGTTTCTATAATAGGGCACAAGCCTGTACCCTATATAGGAAAAGTGTGTAGAACATTACAGATTAATCAAACAAAACATATAAACATAAATACAGGCAAAAACTTTGAGCTGTAGTTACTCTTATGTATTATATTATGCAGCGAGTTTAACCACAAATAGAAACCACACAGGTTAGGCACAATGGAAAACTGTGATGCTATTTACAAGAATCTGACTATATTCTTAAGTATTGTTGAATACAACTCCTCGTTTTTCATTCTTCAGTGTGCTAAGGACCATTGTTCCTCTTAATATAATATGCCAAGAATTACTAGGCCACACCAGTGGTAGACATGGTGGCATACAGAATCCTCAAACATTACAAGTAATTTTTTGTCCAAGTTGTCACACAACTGGATATTTTTTTAAATAAATAAGACTCTAGAAACAACCTCATGATAGTGAAACCCGGTTATGGTGCAATCATAATTGCTGTATAGTTTTTTTTGTTTAATTCACTTCTCACTGAATTTAATATTGATTACTGTTTCGAGGAATTTCTCTTGGGGTAAGAGAGAATATATTCTGTAATATGATGACAAATAGGTAATTTTTCAACAATTCATTAAGCTGTTAAGGTTGCCTAGATACGTTGCCAAGTCTGAAAGAGACTATTAGGTATGGATTCCTTTCCTTAGAATTCCTTACCTTCGAATTATCCCCAGGTGTCTGACTACTTCCGAAGAATTTTTCTTCAGCAGTACCCCTGTGCATTGGCAGGTGGCGTCGGTCGACACGTTCGTCGTTGGTGTTGTGATCGCCGGAATGACGTTGCGGTATCTACTTAGACGTCGCCCGGCGTGCTGACGTCAGTTCTTTCTTTTTCCGTGCCAGCCAGTGCAGATCCGGAGAGAGCGGTACCCTTAGTCTGTTTTGACTAGAGTTTTTTCAAGTCGTTCGACTCCTGGTGCAAGGGATGTCACATTGATGGACCGGCATCAAATCTTGTGACTCCGACTGCCGGGCCATGAACCTGAAGTCTTTGCAGGAGTGGTCCAGAGAGCTTCTCGAGGCCAGGCAGTCAGCTCCGAGCCGCTCGAGGTCCTGGTCGAGAGGGAGGTCGCAGGACTAGTTGCGGAGTCACCACCACCAACACTCCTCTTCAAAGTCTTTGTCTTCGGTGAGTGAAGCACAACACGATGGCGAATGGGAAAATGGGAACTTTGTACCCCTACAAATAGATGGCTGATTTTTATGCCAAATCTATTCTGCAAGCCCCTAACAGTACTAAAGCACTTTTTAATATTGCTAGGAACCTATGTAGTCCGGCACTTGCAAGTAATAAGGTAATAGCTTTACAGAAACTATGCGATGAGATCACTGACTTCTTTGAGGACAAAATAACTAAAATTGTTGGAAATTTTCAATCTGACGGTCCAGTTGGTCTAGCCGAGAAACCTGCTTTTGAACCCCAGTTAGCTATCTCGTTGGATACCTTCCATTCTCCTACAGAGGACTCTTTTAACCAGCTGGCTCAAAGTGTGTCCTCAGGTTCCCCGTTGGATCCTTTTCCTCATAAAATCTGGAAAACCCTGGGGGAAGAAACTTTACCATGGCTATGGAAGATCTGTTGCCAGTCGCTGGAGGAAGGTGTGGTACCAGAGGCTTGGAAGCAAGCTATTGTAACTCCACTACTTAAAAAATCATCTCTGGACCCTTCCGACCCAGCGAGTTTCAGACCAATCTCCTTACTGCCCTACCCAGTCAAAATCCTTAAAAAGGTAGTTAGTAAAAGTCTATCTTGTTATCTAGAGGATAATTTATTGCTGGATAGGGATCAGTTTGGTTTCCGCCCTGGACATGGGACTGAGACCGCACTGGTAACGGTAACAGTAATGGATAACCTGCGAATGCGTGCTGACAATGGGGTTTCATCTGTCCTGGTATTATTGGATATGTCAGCCGCATTTGACATGGTTAACCGTGTTGTGCTAGTTGAGAGACTGGAAGACATAGGGGTAAAAGGACAGGCTCTAAAATGGTTAAGATCCTACCTGTCAGGAAGACAACAGACGGTATCCTTATCGCCAGTTACCTCCGACATGTCTCCAGTACTCCATGGGGTACCACAGGGTTCGGCAATAAACCCGATCCTTTTTAACATCTATCTACGTCCTCTATTCCCCATTATTAAATCTTTTGGGGTAGATCTAATCAACTATGCAGATGACACTCAACTGGTGTTCTCATTGGAGGGGGAAAAGAGCGGTATCTATCAACACCTTCCAGGAGTGCATGTGTCAAACTGCAGATTGGTTTAAGAGACATCCCCTACAATTTAATGAGGGAACAACGGAGGTAATATACTGTCCTGCCACGAGAATGTCCTGACACCTACCTATAGAGTTTAGGCTCACTCCTGCGGGTGACTCTTTGGCCTCGGCTAAAGTGGTGCGTAATTTGGGAGTCATGGTAGATGAAAACCTCCAAATGGATGCGCAGGCCAACAAAACTGCCAGTATCTGCCTTTCCTTGCTCCGAATTTTACGGAAAATCCTTCCCCTACTCCTCGAGGACACCCGTCCTCTTGTAGTGAGGAGCATAATACTGAGTAGACTGGACTATTGCAACTCCCTGTACTTGGGAGCAGCACAATATATTGTACAGGGGTTGCAGTGAGTTCAATCGATAGCAGCAAAGCTGGCCTTAAATAGACAACGTAGATCCTCTACGAGACTGGCCTTAGGAGACCTCCATTGGCTGCCCATCGGGGAGAGAATTTGTTTCAAATCCCTCTGTATTGTATATAAGGCAGTACATGGCCAGGGCCCAGTTCCTTTACAAGAAACATTCACCTGGTACAATCCAAGTAGGCAGCTCCGTTCTTCAAACTCTAATCTTATTACTACCACCAGATTTAAGAGGTCTCGGAAAGGTGGTAGAACTTTTGGACTGATGGCCTCCCGTATCTGGAATGAACTGCCCCTAATTCTTAGAAAGGCTAGCTCGTTGATTGGCTTTAGGAAGAGCCTGAAAACTTGGCTCTTCCCAAGTAATGGGGTCCTAAGTCTGTCTTCATAGATAACTGACTCTGGTTTTTTTTCAGGGCTTCTCTTTGATCCAAGCACCAGGATACCCGTAGGGTGGCAGTTTTGCGCTATATAAGTTTACAATACAATACAAGAAGCACCGTCGCTCTTAGCCTTATCCCTGTCCGTTGGCCGATGCGGAAGGTTGTCGTCCGGCTCTGTCCGCAGAGCCTGTTGGGTCGGCTCTGTGCTTTCCTCCCTTCCCGGGAGCTGGTCGACCCCTGCCCAACTTCTTAGATTTTACGAATCCCTCCACTCCATCTTTGGGCAGCCTGACTCTGCTTGTGTGCCTTCGGGCCCCATGGACTCAGCTGGGGGTTCTTGGCCTTCGATGCCTGGCGGCTTCGGCTGCAGCGCCACTGGGATCCATGCCAGGATCCGGATCGGTGCCTGTCAATCTTACGACATCTCCGGCGTGAATCCATTTGCAACACCTCAGCCCCTTTCGACGCTGGTTGTGTCCCCGGCCTTCCCCTCGACATGGAAACGGAGCCGGACCGGCATCGATCAGTACTTTTGTACCTCTTTTCTATCCTGGCATTCCTTATGGCCAAGAGGTGTGGCGCAGCGGCTAGGGTGTCTGACTCCGGACTACGCGTTCACTGTTCGATCCCTGGTGCCGGCAGCAGGTTAGCCCAGCACCATGTGACTCTGGGCAATAGCTTGCTTAATCTTCCAGAGGGCCCCAGCACCGGTACACCACTTCGGAGGTAGCTATGCGCTTTACAAATACCAGTATTTCATTATTTCATGAGTGGCAGCTAGAGGAGGGTAGGAGGACTGGAAGGGGTCTATTGACCCTCTAGTAGGCCGACTAGAGAGAGGAACTGGGTGAGGCCAGTGGTCTGGAAACATCCCCAGACCTTGGTATGCTTTCTCCCCCTACCGTGGCTAAGGAGGAGGGACCCTCCTATGCTGTGGTGTTGCATAGGATGGCTGAGGCCTTGAGCCTAGAGATACCTACAGTGGCAGTCAGAACTAACCTCCTGACTGAGGGCCTTCAACCAGCAGCAGCCTCTTTGGAGCCCCTGCTGCCGTTCATTGAGGCCCTCACAGACATCCTTCTGGGCACCTGGTCCAAGCCCAGCACAGGGGCTCCTGTGAATAGAATGATTGCCCGACGCCGCCACCACCACCGGGCCCTGGGCGACCCTATTTTCCTCACCCAACACCCTACCCCTGAGAGCTTGGGGTCCAAGCCTCAACATCCATAGGCATGTTCCCTACTACTCCTCCAAATACGGAATCCAAGAAGCTGGATCATTTTGGGAAGATGTTTTCTTCCGCCAGCTTGGGACTATGATCGGTGAATACTGCATGTCTCTTGTGCTGTTACACCCACTCTGTTTGGGACATGGTTGCGCCGGTGCTGCTCAGTGCACGGAGAAGGCCCAGGAGGAACTCTCCTGTGCGGTCGCAGATGGGAGGGATGCAGCAAAGTTCGCCATTTGCTGTAGGAAGGACTATTTCAACGTCGGTGGCCCTAAGATGCTACGCCTGGCTGAGGTCCACTGGCTTCTCGGGCGATGTCCAATCGCCTCTTTTGGACATGCCCTTTGATAGCCGTCGCTTGTTTGGCGACAAGTTGGACAATGCGCTCGAGCGCTTCAAGAACTCTAGGGCTACGGCCAGAATCTTGGGCCTCGCTCCCACCTCTCGCCCCGCACAGTCTGCTTTTCACCCCTTTCTTGGCTATGGGAGGGGTGCCCCACCATGTTCTGCCCAGAGCCACAGGCCCGCACAGGCTGTCCAGCCTCTGCGGAGCCGGGGCGTGAGACCCACCGCCTTGGGTCTTGGGTCAGCGGGTGGGCCAGTCCACCAGTGCCCCCTCTGCAGCGGCAGTTGCCAGTGGGCGGCAGGATCCGCCATCGCCGCCCCCACTGACACAACATCACGTCAGACAGGTGTGTTTTGCAAATAGTCCAAAGGGGCTACTCCCTCCGCTTTGAGACTACCCCTCCATCCGTGCCACCTGCATTCCAACGCATATCGGAGGATCACCTGGCCCTTCTCTGCCAAGAAGTTGAGGCTCTCTTGGCCAAGGAAGCACTTGAGCGAGTCCATTGGGCCAGAAGTAGGTTGTGGGTGCTACTGCCTGGTGCTCAAGAATGACAAAGGCCTGCGTCCTATCTTGGCCCTCAGGGACATCAACCGCTTCCTCCATAAGGAGCAGTTCAAAATGTTGACATTTGCTCATGTCCTGTCTGCCCTCGACCCTGAAGACTGGACGGTAGAGTTGGACTTGTAGGACACTTATTTCTACATCCCTGTCCTGCCGGCCAACTGGTATCACCTACGGTTCCTGGTAGGCCACAAGCATTTTCAGTTTACCGTGCTCCCCATTGCCTTTACCAGCGCCCCTCGGTGTTCACAAAAGTGATGGCGGTGGTCGCAGCTCATCTGCGCAGATCAGGGGATCCAGTCTTTTCCCTATCTCGATGACTGCTTATTGAAGGCGAGCTTGCCCCAGGCTGTCGTCACCCACCTCCAGACTACGGCAGAACTCCTGAATTAGATGGGGTTCACAGTCAGTGTATCAAAGTCGCCCCTGAACACTTCTCAGAAACATCTTTTCATCTTAGAGGTTCTGGACACAGCGCAGTGCCGGGCCTATCCTCCCACACAGCGAGTCCGGGATATTCAGGCTATGATACCGATGTTCCAGACTCTATCCCGGATTTTGGTGTGTGAATGGCCCTGAGGATCTGGGCCTTACGCCCTCCTACATCCTGCAGGTGAATCGTGCCAGGTGGCATATGCAGGCTCTGCAGTGGGACCTGATGTTCCAGTGAGCGCAGCATCAGGAGACTTTGTCCAATGTCGTCCAGATCTCGGCAGGGACTGCACACCAGTTGCAGTGGTGGTTCATGAACCAGGATTGGATCAACAGCAGATCCCCCTCCCTTCCCCAACCAGATTTCACAGTGGTGACAGATGCGTCACTCATGGGATTGAGCGGCTACACGGGAAAGGCGGAGAACAGAGGCCTCTGGTCTCCGGCGGAGTCTGGGCTCCACATTAACCTTCGGCGATTCGTCTAGCACTGAATGCATTCCTTCCTTCTGTCAAAGGAAGAGTAGTGCAGGTGTTCACAGACAACACTTCCACCATGCACCGTATTGCAAGAAACAGGGCGGAGTGGGGTCGTGGACCCTCTGTCAGGAGGCCCTTCGTCTCTGAAAGTGGCTGGAACATCAGGGCATGTCCTTGGTTGTTCAACGCCTGCAGGTTCCCTGAACGCCAGGGTGGACAAACTCAGCCACTGGTGCTTGATGGATCAGGAATGGCGTCTTCACTCAGAGGTGGTGCAAGGTCTCTTTCCGCAGTGGGGAGAGCCTTGGGTAGATCTGTACGCCACCGAAGAGAATGCGTAATGTCAGTACTTCTGCTTGTTGGAATTTTCAAGGCGGCACTCGCTCGAGCTGCGGTCTTCTATACACCATTCCTCCTGTACCACTTCTGCCCAGAGTGCTGAAGAAGATCAAGCGCGACCGGGCCCAAGTAAATCTTGTGGCTCCAGACTGTGCACGAAGAGTCTAGTATCCCAAGTTCTTGAACATGGCCATCGATTCTCTCATCAGACTGGCCCCTTCGGGAGGATCTTCTGTGGCAGCAGCAGGGGACGGTTCTCCACCCGAACCTGTCCAGCCTCCACCTCCTTGCGTGGAGATTGAGCGGCGACAGTTGACCGCTTTCGACCTTCCTCCTGATGTCTGTAATGTTATCTTGGCAGCCAGGCGTCTCTCTACCAAAACAGTATATGCCTGTAGATGGAATACATTTGTGGCATGGTGCGCAGCCAAGGCTGAGGATTCCCTTTCTGCCCCCCTTTCTGAGGTTCTCCTCTTCCTGCTTTATTTGGCCCAGCAGGGCTGTGCTCTGGGCACCCTCAAGGGCTATCTTTTGGCCATATTAGCCTTTCTTCGCCTTCCTGAACAACCTTTTCTTTTAAAGTCCTCTTTTGTAAATCGCTTCCTTAAGGGAATTACTCAACTGTTTCTTCCTATTCCTTTCGTAATGCCCCAGTGGGACTTGAACCTTGTTCTGACTTACCTTATGTGCGTTCCCTTCGGGCCGCTACAATATTGTCCTCTCAGACTCTTGACCTTAAAGACTGCTTTTCTGGTCGCCATCACCTCTGCTCGCTGGGTGAGTGAGCTTCAGGCTCTTTCTTCTAAGCCTCCATTCCTTGCTGTTCATCCGGACAAGGTTGTCCTTCGAACTCAACCTTCTTTTCTTCCCAAAGTGGTTACCTCTTTCCACATAGGACAGACCATTGCTTTGCCCTCCTTCTTCCTGCCCGCATCCTTCTAAAGAGGAGGAGACTGTCTGGATCCAAAACGTGCGCTTTCATTTTATCTGGATCGCACAAAACAATTCTGGGTGGATGACCAGCTCAATGTTGGCTATGTGGGCGCCAAGAAAAGTTGAGCCGTGCAAAAACAAACCATCTCTCGATGGGTCATTCTTTGCATTAAAATGTGTTATTCTTTGGCGAAAAAAGGAACCTCCAGTAGGGTAGCGTGCCCATTATACCAGGGCGACTGCACCACAACTGCTTTGGGATGTGGAGTCCCCTTCATGATATCTGCCAGGCAGCCAAGAGGGCTTCATTGCACACATTCACTAAACATTACTGCCTGGACAGCCAAGTCCGGAGAGACGGCTTCTTTGGCCGCTCCGTTCTTCAGGACTTCCTGGTTTGAACTTGTTTGCAGACCCACCTCCGGGGTTGGTATTGCTGGGGTATCTATTTGAAGGTAAGGAATCCATAACTAATAGTCTCTTTCAGATGAACAAGTTACTTACCTTTGGTAACAATATATCTGTAAGAGACATATATTAGTTATGGATTCCTTACTGCCCCACCCATCCTCCCTGTTCTGCGACCTGATTTCTAGAGTAGGGACTCCCTTTCAGGGCCCTAGTTTTATGCACTAGTGGTCAGCGTAGTGCATGGCTTTGCGCTTTTGGCGTGGAATGGCGTGTAAAGAACTGACGTCCGTGTGCAGGGGCGGCGTCTAAGTAGATACCGCAACGTTATTCCAGCGATCACAACACCAACAAGGAACATGGAGTCGACCGACGCCACCTACTGACGTGCAGGGGTACTGCTGAAGAAAAAACAGCACATATTTATTAGGATTATAATGTTGAGTCAAAAGCAGCTAGGAGGACTAGGAGGTTGAGGGTATAGAAGAGACTGATGTGGTCACTACCATTAATGAAGTTGGAGACATTTTGTGGTATCCAAATTCTAGGTGAGATGCTGAGTGGTCTTTGGAAAGATTAGTCTCTCTAGATTGTTGGAAAAGAAGGGGAGGACAGAAAGAAAAGTCAACCCATTGGTAACTGATGTTTTGAAGTAAGGGAAATAAGTGCCAGTGAGAATGGACCAACTACAAGTATGGGAAAAGCAACTGTGCATGTGTTCAAAGAAGTGTTTTGTACTTTGGTCAAGTCCTGGAGACGTATAAGGGTGCGTAATATCAGTTCTACATGGCCATAAATAAGGAAATCTAGAAAAAAACAAGTCTTTCCAGTACCTTGCATGGAGGTGCCAGGGGTATCTGAAATTCTGGAGGGTAAAGACACCCAAGAGCCCAGGCAAGCTAAAAGACAAGATTTGGATAACTCATTGTTCCCCAAGGTCGCCTTGCGTCTCACAATATATTTTATTAATAGAGGCACAACAGGAGGCATTTCCCACTATTACAAAAGCGATGTTACTCCTTCCACTTTTTCCCAAAAAGTTCCCTATCATTTTTAATTTTTTGGTAAAGTTTGTGAACCCTTTACCTCATACAAACTCTATAGATAAACTTGTCATTGGGGTTCCTGGAGCCGGTCTCTCAACATTTATTTTTTGTAAGAATAATGTTTGCAAGATGGAGAATGAAAGGCTGCCTACAGAGTTCAAACCCCGAGTGCCAATTCTTACTGTGCTATCCCTTTGTTTCCTGGGATGTCTGAACTGAATAAACAAGGTTTCTGACCTTTTTGACTTAATAGTTACAAGGAACAAAATGAGTCACATTACCGTTTATATATCAAGAGAGTAATGGAAGCACGATGTAGAATATGCCTGTTTTATAAGCCTGCACAAACCTTTAAAACAGCGGTAACTTTGCAGCTAGCACGCGTTGAGAAAGGGATGTTCCACACGGGAAGATGAGTGTTGGGGGATGGTTACAGCTAAGGGTGAGAAAGGGATTGGGACCACCTGGGAATTGCCAAAAGCGATACAAAAACGGAGAGCCATAGCGGGTGTAAGATGTAATTGAAAGATGGGCACGCTATAGATGCACTATAAGGGGCGATGTGCTAAGTAAGATGCAATGTACGACTAACAAAGGATGCAAAAAAAAGCGCAGTATTGATGAAATCTTGTTGTAAAAATACATGTACTGAAGAATATTGGTGCTAATGTTGATTTTTTTATCATTAATTGTAGTGACCCCCGAAGAAGGGCCCTAAAAGGCCCGAAATGCATTGGGTTTTATGATTAAATAAAAACTGCCTGTGATGAACATTGCATTACTCATATTCCTACAAGAGGCCAGGATCGGCACAGTTGGAATAGTAGAAAATTGGAAATTGGCATGTCAATCGGTTTTGTGGATTTGGGAAAAAAAGCAAGATGAAAAAGATTCAAAATAAATTAAAAACAGGAGGATACATTTGGAATACTACTGATAAATGGTTACATAACCTTCGAAAAAACATGCACGCCAGGGGCGGCATGATGCTGTGCAAATGGCTTCATGGGGCTGGATGAAGCTCCATCTCAAACGAATTCATTTTTCTAAAGGCAATGGGGCAGGCCAAATAACCGTTTTGCACTCAAACTAAACAAAGGCACGAATAACTTTTAGAATACATGGTAAACGTAAAATAGGGTGTGCATCCCTTCACGAATTGGACACCTGAACACACCCCAGGCATGTTTACCTGGGTTTCTGCATTGATTTGAGTAGGAGACTTCAGAATTGCATTCTTAGCAGACCTTCCCAGGCTGCTCTCTCAGGAGAAAACTCTGCCCAGTCTATATTCCTAACTTGTGCTAGTGCACTGCCTGACATTGGCAGTATGATGCTGCCAAACATGGACATATAACCTACCTGAGTTTACCTCTAATTTGTTAAACACCATCTGATAGAGACATCAAGCCGCAGATTCCTTAACTGTGAAGTTCCAGGCATCAGGCTGGATCTGGAAGATGTTTTTTTTCCAGTACCCCCTGCGCGCCAGTTGGTGGTGTATCGACTTCGCGTGACGTTGAGTTAGTCGTTGTGACGTCTGCGTCATCTATATAGGCCCCACCTCGGCATGCTGGTGTCAGTTCTTTTCTTTCTGCGCCTATCCGCACAGATCTGTCGACGAGATCTACCCCCTTGAATTTTTTGGCAGACTTTGTTCGACTTTTTATCAATTTTTTTCCGGTTTGTAGGTTGTCAAAAAGACTTCCGGGGGGTGTGGCCAAGATGGCGGAGTGAGCGGTCGCACTCTCTGCGAGCTCCCGTGAAGCCGAGCCCCTTAACCGCCTTTATTTGCAGATCTCCCCCCAAAAGGCCGGGGATCTGCTAAGGGATTGCGAGATCTTCCTGCAAGGACATCAGCGGTGCTGGTAGCCCTCAGAACCGCTGCCTGAGCACCCGAGGAGTGAGCGTGGAGGTTGAGCCAGCTCCGCGTGAAGACTGCGGGACGAGGCCCGAATCGGCCCCGGGACGTCCTGCGGTGGAACGGCTGGCTGGAGTATTGAGGCAGGACTCGCCTCGGCGGACCCCAGTACCGCACGGAGAGGTGCATATATCCATGGCTTGGTGGCGATAGGCTGTTAACCGAAGCCCCCGGGTCGGATCTTCACGCAAGACCGGGGATGAGGCCCAACAGTAAACTCTCCTGACGCGAAGTTTCACTGGTGGCGGAGACGCGTCAGGGGTCCGGAGTTGGAGTCCCTGTGGCTGGCCACGGCTCTGAAAGGCTGAGTGCGGAAGCCCGATGCTCGGAGGTGTGCGAATGGGAACCGGAGTGCTGACGCAGGAAACTACGCGAGGCCGGGCTGAGGCCTAGCGGTACACGCCCTTGAAGCGCGCTTCTCCCAGAAACAGAGGTTGTCGCGGAGCCGGAGCGGAATCCCCTGCGGCAGAGTACAGCGCCCAGTGGTGAAGCGCAGAGGCCCAGCGCCCGGAGGAGGGAGACCAGAACCCGGAGTATCGACGTAGACCACCGTGTGAGACCGGGGCTGGGGCCTAGCGGCTGGCTCCTTTGAGGCAGACTCCTCCCGACGGCGGCAGCTGGCCGATAGGCTGGAGTCGGAACTTTCGCAGCTGACTGCCGCGCCGACTAGGGAAGTGCGACTAGCCAGGACCTGGGGGTAAGAGACTTGGCCCGAGAGTGTGGCGCAGATCGCTATGCGAGGTCGGCGGTGAAGCCTGGTGGAGATCGCCATTGCAGCGGCCCCTCCGGCGTCGACGGTCCATCAGAGGAACAGAGCAAGCTCCACAGTTGGTTAGGTTGGGGGTACGTGTGACACGACGGACTTTGGTTCGGAATGCCGGAACAGCCCACACGTGACATCGGGCCTAGTCCGGAGCTCCTCCGACGCGAGTGTTCTCCACCCAGCCACCGGTTTGATCAGCGGGACCTGCAGCGGGCCGGGTTTGAGACACCCGGTGCCAGGAGTAAGGCTACCTACGGAGCTTGGAAGGTGACAGCGTGCTCCCTCACCGGCGATATGGCCGGCAACAGAGGTAACAGGAAGGGGGACCGGACGCTGCCTGAAATGTTGAACAGAGGCCCAGTGCGTCAGGACAGGGGGCAACAATCACCGGGCCACTCGAGCAGCTCCCAAGGAGCAGCGGGGGGAGAACCTCCAGTGACTAGATCCTTCTTCGAATCCCTCTTCAGCTCACTTAGGGAAGATTTCCAAACGCTAAAGCAGGAAGTCGCGGGGGAGGTCCGTGAGGTGCGAAGAGAGGTCGATGGTCTTGGCGAGCGAGTGGCCACTATGGAAGAAGCGGGTCACTCCCGGGACGAGGAGATTGCACAGCTGCAGCAGCAGGTGCTGCGCCTACGGGATCAGCAACTCGACCTCCAATCGCATAACGAAGACCTCGAGAACCGGTCCCGTCGCAACAACATATGGGTCCGGGGAATTCCATCCGGAGACGAGGGCGAGGACGTTGCTGGGTATCTCAGGGAACTCTTCAGAGAGATACCGGGAGAGCCGGATGACTTCGTCATCAGAATAGACAGGGCTCACAGGGTAGGCCCGGCTCGCAGGGCCTCTGCGTCTCCCCCTGACATCTTGGCTTTTCTACCGGACTTTCCCCTGAAGGAGCGGATCATTCGTGAAGCACGTCAGCAGCAGTCTCTGCTCTTCCGGGGGCACCAGGTTGCTCTCTATCAGGATCTCTCCATAATAACTCTCCAGAAGCGTAAGGGGTTCAAAATCGCTACGGACTTCCTGAGGGATCACAATACGCAGTACTCGTGGGGCCACCCCTTCCGCTTGATTTTCCGATGGAATGGGACTCTGCATCAGCTTCGCTCCCTCCAGGACACCTGCGGGGTACTTGGCATTACCGCGACAGAGGATGCAACTCCCACTCCCCGTCGACGGCGTGCTACCAGAGACGGTTGGCAATCGATCCCAGCACGCAGGTCTTCTACTTCTTCTGCCCGTCCAGACTCACCCACTATCCAAGCGGACATGGCCAATGCAGATCAAGAAGTGGCTAGAGACACGGCGCCTACTGAAGTCGCTCTGACGGCCTGAATATTCTCCGGGGGGAGATCGACACAGCCTTTCAGACAATGCAGGTTTGGGGGTTCGGGGTAGGGGAGGTGGCGGGGGGGCGGGCAGTGGCTGGACGTCCACTTGAGTAACTTTCCGCAGACTTGTCCGCTGAGGACCGGACTGGGACAATGGACTCTTGGGAACAGTTGAGGGAGCAGGGGGGGAGGGGAGGGGGTTGTTGGGGTGGTTCCAGTTGCGGGTCGGGGTTGGGGACAGTTGGGGAGTTGGGATGGAGGGAGGAGGGGGGAAGGGATCCGGGAGTTGGGAAGGGGGGGGGGAGGGTCGTCCAGTGCACTGTGCGGCTACCAGATACTCTGGCGACTTTCATACACCTTGGTCTGCCTGGAAGGGGAAGCTGCGCAAACATTTACACTCTCTTCTTTGCCTTGCAGCTTCTGGTACCGTTAGGGGCGCATATACATTCCGCCTTATCCGAGCGGGGTTTTCATGTCTTCTTCCACATCTTTCCCGATGCCTCCTGACACTTTTAAGGTTGTGACCCTGAACGTCAGGGGTTTGAATAATCCCGTCAAGCGGCAGGCAGTGCTCTCTCTCCTGGAGAATACACGTGCGGACATATGTCTCCTTCAGGAGACGCACCTGCTGCCACAGGACACACACAGACTGCGCTCCCATAAGTTCCCGTCACAATTCTTCTCTTCCTGTGCCACTAAGACAGCGTGGGTGGCGATACTGGTGGCCAGACACTTTAAAGGGGAGATCCTCCACAAGTTCACCGAACAGAAAGGCAGGCTGTGGGCATACCGGTTTAGGATTGGGGGTCTTACTTTTACGATCGGGTCCTTGTACAGCCCTAATGAACGGCAGGAACGTTTCCTACAATCAGCGGTTGAAGATATTACTGCCTCGAAAGATAGACATATTATTCTCGGGGGAGATCTTAACATGGTTTTTGATTCCGCTACGGACAGGTCGGCGCAGCCATCCCCGCAGGTCGGGGAGTTCTCCGCCGGCTGTAGGGCGCGGCTGGCGGAGGTAGACCTCCTTGATCTTTGGCGACACATGCACCCCACGGACAGAGATTATTCATATTATTCCCACGCACACAAGACGTATGCGAGGCTAGACCACCTTTTGGTCACGTCACCGGTGCAAGTGCTGGTCTCGGGATCGGATATGGGCGTGTTGTCTCTATCGGATCACGCCCCGGTCGATGCTACGTTGTGTCTGCCTTTGACAGCTCGCCCTCCCAGAACATGGTGCCTCCGCGACTCCCTGTTGCACAGGAAGGTGGTGGTGGACCTCATTGAGGACGCGATCCGGGAATATCTAACTCATAATGACAACTCTGACACCGCCCGGGCCACACAGTGGGCAGCCTTGAAAGCAGTCCTCCGGGGGGATTTTTTGGCGATCTCCTCTGCCGAAAATAAAGAGCGACAGGCCAAGAGGGAAGAAGTCACCGATAGGGTCCGCGAGCTCGAACAGATACATCGAAGGACAGGGGCCCCCAGAATTTGGCGGCAGCTCAAGGAAGCGAGAAAGCTCCTGGCGGCCCTGGACCGAGCGGAGTACGCTGCACTCCGGTTGCGCCATACCTTTTACACAGGGGGAGATCGTTGTGGCAAACTGCTGGCCAACAGGCTTCGAGTAGTGCGCCAGAGTCAGCTGGTGAAGGAGATCTCTGACCCTACGGAGATGGTGAAGATGGAAGACGCTGACATTGCAGCCGTATTCCGCAGGTTTTACGCGGATCTCTACACTAGTGAGCCACCGGATGAGACGCCCATTTTGGATTCGGTCTCCTTGCCCTCCCTGGATCCCTTGCAGGCGGAGCACCTAAATCGGGATATCAGGATAGAGGAGGTGATTTCTGCCATCGCCAGGCTTAAACACGGCAAAGCGCCAGGACCGGATGGATACACCTTGCTCTTTTACAAAACGTTTTGTACGTCGCTGGCCCCTATCCTTACTCGTCTTTTCAACTCGTTTGCTGAACCGGGGGCCATCCCGCTTGATCTTCTACGGGCCTCCATTACAGTTATCCCCAAAGCTGGGAAGGACCCGAAGCACTGGGGATCTTATAGACCGAAATCTCTTCTGAATGTCGATTTAAAATTATACACGGGCATCCTGGCCCCGCCCGGCTAGCCCCTCACTTACCCGGTCTCATAGATCCTGATCAGGCTGGCTTTGTCCCGGGGAGGCAGACGGTTGACAACACGAAACGGATCGTCCACCTGCTAGAGAAAGCCTTCCGGATTCCGGGGGAAAGAATGATGCTGGCGGTGGACGCGGAGAAGGCGTTCGACCAGGTGCACTGGCCTTACCTGGAATGAGTTCTGGTGAAGGCGGGCATAGGGGATAAGTTCCGCTCCATGATCCTTAATTGCTACAGACAACTGACCGCTGTCGTTCGCGTGAATGGGTATAACTCTAGGGGCTTTAACATCAAAAGAGGCACTAGGCAGGGATGCCCGCTCTCGCCCTTATTCTTCGCGCTTTATATGGAGCCGTTCGCCCAACGGGTCCGCGACAATCCGGCGGTGACGGGGGTGCGGATGGGAGGGTTCACACACGCTATAAGCCTCTACGCTGACGATGTCATCTTGTCGCTTGACGAGCCCCAAACGGTCCTGCCGGCCTGAATCGGGGAGCTGGCCTCCTTTGGCACGGTCGCGGGGTTTAAAATGAACATGGGAAAGTCGGTTGCTCTGGATATCTCCCTTGAGCCGGCCACTAGGGCCGACCTACAGAACCAATTTCCCATGCTTTGGTCATCAGAGGCGGTACCCTATCTAGGGATCCAGAGAGCCCCCACTTTACCGGCCATGGTGTCAACCAACTACACGGCCCTGGGTGCAAAGATCAGGGAGGAATTGGGCCGATGGAACCGCGGCACCCTCTCCTGGTTGGGCAGGATAGCCGCCGTTAAAATGACGGTCCTGCCTCAGGTGCTTTATTTGTTCCGGGCCCTACCGCTCCAACCACCGGTCGGGTGGATCCCGCAACTCAAGACGGATGTCTCGCGCTTTATATGGCTGGGGGGAAAGCCCAGGATGCGCAGGGCCCTCTCACTGTTGGCCCCTGAAGCTGGGAGGTTTGGGAATACCTGATTTCCGTAAATATTTCCAAGCAGCGCAGTTGCGTTATCTCGTGGAATGGAGTAAGTGGGAGTCCGATAAGCACTGGCTCTTCCAGGACCAGGCGGTGGCGGGCAGACCCCTGCAGGAAATCCCATTTCGGCGCCGGACTCACCGACCCAAAAACTTGTACGCCTCTTTTGTTACAAGAGTGCCCCTCACGGGTCTGGGATGCCACTAGCATTGCGTATGGCCTCACCTCGTTCCTGTCGCCACTCACACCGTTGGTGGACAATCCGGACTTTACCCCATGAATGGAAAAGGGAGCATTCACACACTGGAGGCAGGCGGGGTGTAGAGCCCTGTGTCACATGTTTGGCCAAAGGGGGTTGTCCCCTTTCCCGCAGTTCCGCCAAGAGTTTTCCCTCCCTGAGACCGAGAGGCACTGCTATATGCAAGCTCGCCACTGGGCTCTTTAACCACAGGTGCGAGAGACGGCCGATAGGCTTCTACCGTATGAAAAATGGCTACTGTCGCGTACATCGGATTGGAAATTGATTACGGATCTCTATAGATTACTACAACCGCCTTCAACACACCTCTATAATCCGGGGAGAGAACGCTGGGAGCGGGAGCTGGGAAGGACATTGAGCCCTAAAGAATGGGAGCACATATCCTATAGAGCGAGGCATTCGGCATACCACATGGGTCTCACTGACACACTGACTAAGGTCTCCACCTATTGGTACTATACCCCGGAGCGGGTTCACGAATTTGACCGTAGCAAGGAGGACACGTGTTGGTGAGGGTTCGGGCACCGGGGAACACTTACGCACATTCTATGGGACTGCCCACTCCTGGAAACCTATTGGAAGGAAGTGCTGGATGAAGTTGATTCCAATTTTGGCATTGAACTACCACACTTTCCAGCATACACCCTGCTGGGGCTCCCGAATGGACTGATGTCCCCACTCAGATCCCGTAGGGGTAGGCAGATAGCCATCGCACTAGGTTCAGCAGTCCAAAACATCCTTATATATTGGCGCACTACCACAACACCCTCTATCACGGGCTGGCTCCATAGATTGTGGCACGTGTTGGGCATGGAGAAATTGTCGCTTACAGCGGCGGGAGATATAGCGCAGTTTAATGAGCTTTGGCAACCATTTCATTCCTTACTGCTTTCAGAATTTAAAGAACTTACCTGTCCCAAATACCTCCGCCTACTGCGGCTCACGAGCCCAGCAACGCCAGCCCCGTGAATTGATGAGAGACTCGCTTTCCCTGTAGGAGGTGGCTTTGGTGTACTTTTTGGATAGGGTCTGTGCACTGGACGAGGGGGGGGGGGTCAGGCCGGGGGGTTGGGTAGTTGGGGTTTTGGGGGGGTGTGTGCAATGGAAATGTCATCTCATAATGCGACAATACATACTATGTACTGCTGTAATGGACTAGCACACACGAACTGCACCTGATAGTTCTTCGCCGGGGATGGGGCTTTGCCCGCCCTAACTAGTCGCTCCATGATGATGTATGTTTGTCCTTGTATGTTGTGCTGAATAAAATACTTTAAACATTAAAAAAAAGAAGTCCTCCGGGTTCAAACCGGGTGGCCCCTGTCTCTGTGCAATGTTGGTTATGGACCCCCCACCTCGTGTGCCTTTGGTGCCAGGAGCATGGCCACGACCCAAAGTATTGCACCGATTGCTGATGCCATGGGCTACTTTGCCCCATTCGTCTCCGAATGAGATGGAGGAGTCTCGGCGTTCGTGGCCCGCTCCACGGAGCGGGTGCCTGGGTCGGCGCTGCGGTTCCCTTCCCTTCCGGGGCAGGGAATCACCCTAGACCAGTTAAAAAAAGTGTAGGACCCCATGTGCGGCATATTTGGCCAGCCTGACCCTGCCGGTGTACCTTCAGCCCCGCAGGCTCAGCTGGAGGAGCTCCTCTGGGTTTCCGCACTGGCGGCTCCCGCTTTGGCACCCAAGGCTCCTCATGGATCCGGACCGGCACCAGTTACACCCATTCAAACTTCCCCAGAAGCCACGTCTGATGCGGAGATCCTAATTGCTGGTGGCGCCAGCCCCATTCTTATCCCAGACGACAAGACCGGTCAGGCGTCCACTGATGTAGAGACCGGCGCCGACGGAGCCTATGGGCTCTTCGTGGTATCCATAGCCTTATTCCGAAGGGCTAGCATTGGAGGAAGATTGGGAGGGGAAGCAGGACTCCTTAGAAGTCCCGCCTCACAGATGAGAAATGTACTGGTATAGGAACTAGGGGATACCAGTGGTTTGGATACCTCTCCAGTGCCTGGCATGCTTTCCCCTCCTAACCTGGCTACAGAGAAGGAAGCTTCCCTCGCCATGGTGTTGCGTAGGCTGCAGAGATCTTCGACCTGCAGCTTCCTACTGTGGCAGTCAAGACCAAAGTCTTCACAAAGGTCCTGCAGACTGGAGTTACCACCACCGAACCATTGCTGCCATTTAATGAGGCCTTAACTGATGTTCTTTCTGGTACATGGTCCAAACCCAGCTCAGGGGCTCCTGTGAATAGAACAATCGCACACCATCACTGCCCTGCACCGGGTGACCCAGATTTCCTCACCTTTCACCCAACCCCGAGAGCTTGGTGGTCCAAGCCTCTACTTCCCGTGGGGCGTTACCTTCCGCACCGCCGGATAGGGAATCCGAGAGGCTGGATAGCTTTGAGAAGACATTTATTTCCTCCACCAGCCTAGCTTTGCGGCCAGTAAACACTGCAAGCCTATTGGGCCGTTACTCCCATTCCCTGTGGGAGACTGTTGCCCAAGTGCTGATGCAAGTCCCAGAGGAGGCCGTGGTAGTCCTCTCCCAAGCTGAAGGGAGGGATGCAGCAAAGTTTACCATCCGCTGTGGCCTTGACACTACAGACTCGCTGGGCAGAGCGATTTCCTCGACGGTGGTAGTGGGATGCCACACCTGGCTGAGAACGTCTGGATGCTCAGTGTATGTTCAAGCAAACCTGATGGACATGCCCTTTGACGTCTCACGTCTCTTCTGAGACAGGGCGGACGCAGCACTAGAGCACTTCAAGGAGTCGCGGGCTACGGCCAAGTCCTTGGGCCTCTCAGTCTCATCCAGTCCTGCATCTGCCTTTCGCTTTTGCTCCTTTCATGGAAAAGGAAGGGGCTTCCAACCACGCCAGCCCTACCCTTGGCAAATGACTGCATGTTCCACAACCTCTGCGCGGTTTACCCCGACCCCATGGATTGGGCGGCCAGAAGTCAGGTCAGGCCTCAATCTCCTATCCCCCCTCCGCCTCCAAACCTTACTAGTCCGAACCTCCCAGATCATGGGTGTCCAGTTGGTGGCAGGATACGCCATCACCTCCACCACTGGCGGGACATCACCTCAGACAGTTGGGTTTTGCAAATAGTCCAACAGGGTTACTCCCTCCCCTTCAAGACTACTCCTCACTCCATGCCTTTAACAAACGATCAGCTGGCAGAGGATCACCTTGCATTGCTTCGAGAGAAAGTCAAGACTCTCTTGGCCGAAAGAGCTGTAGCGAGGGTCCTTGGGCCAGAAATAGGCTGTGATTGGTGTTCCCGCTAATTTCTGGTCCCCAAGAAGCCCTCAAGTACTTCCTCAAAAAAGATGCTCACTCTTGCTCAGGTGCTGTCTGCCCTGGACCCAGGAAACTAGATGGTAGCGTTGGACTTGCAGGATGGCTATTTTCATATCCCCATCTACCTGCCTCTTACCGCAACCTGCAGTTTATGTTGGGCCACAAGAACTTTCAGTTTACCGTGCTCCCCTTTGGCCTCACCAGTGCCCCTCGGGTGTTCACCAAGGTGATGGCAGTGGTGGCAGCTCATCTGCACAGATCAGATGTTCAAGTCTTCCCCTGTCTTGACAACTGGTTGTTGACGACGCGCTCGCCCTAAGCAGTCGTCTCCCACCTCTAGACTACAGCGAACCTTCTGAATTTGCTGTGGGGTGGGCTGTCCACGATATTCAGGCTATTATACCGATGTTTCAGCCTCAATCCTGGATTTCTGTGAGACTAACTGGAGGCTGCTGGGCCTCATGGCCACCTGCATCCTGCTGGGTGAATCATGCCAGATGACACATGCAGGCTCTGCAGTGGGACCTGAAGTTCCAATGGGCGCAGCATCAGGAAAATCTCACCGACCTGGTCCAGATTTCAGAGGGAACTGCAAAAGATCTGCAGAGGTGGTTGACAAACTGCGATTGGGTCAGAGGCAGACTACTCTCCCTTCACCAACCAGATCTCACAGTAGTGACAGATGCGTCACTTCTGGGATGGGGCGGTCATCAGGGAGAGGTGAAGATCCGAAGACTTTGCTCTCTGACGGAATCCGGGCTCCACATCAACTTATTGTAGCTTCGAGCGATCTAATTGGCACTGAAAGCCTACTAAGGCAAGTAGGCTTTCAGTGCCAATTAGATCGCTCAAGGTAAGGCTGGTTCAGGTGTTCACGGACAACACCACTGCCATGTGGTAGTGCAACAAACAAAGCGGGGTGGGGTTGTGGACCCTCTGTCAGGGGTCCTTGCATCTCTGGACTTGACTGGAATAATCCCCTGTGGTTCTACACCTGGCCTTATCCCTAAATGCCAGCACAGATGAACTCAGCCATCAGTGCCTAGCGGATCACAAGTGGCGTCTCCATTCGGAGGTGGCGCAAGGTCTCTGTAAACGATGGGGAGAGTCTTGGTTAAATCTGTTTGCCTCTTTTGAGAATGCACAATGTCAGCAGTTTTGTGCGTCGGAGTTTCCAAGGCGGCCCTTGCTCAGTGACACTTTTCGTCTCAAATGGAGCTCCGGCCTCCTTTATGCCTTTCACCCTATCCACTCCTGTCCAGAGTGCTCGAGAAGATCAGGAGCGACCGGGCACAAGTTATTCTTGTGACTCTGAACTGGGCACGGTGAGTTTTGTATCCCATTCTCCTGCAAATAAGCATCAATTCTCCGATCAGGTTCCCCTTGGGTAGGATCTTCTGTGGCAGCAGCAGAGGAGGGTCCTCGGCCCGACCCTGTAAACCCTCCTTGCGTGGAGATGGAGCGCCGACAGTTGATAGCATTCGACCTTCCTCCCGAAGTTTGCAATGTTATTCAGGCAGCCAGGTCTCCCTCCACTAAGTCGATATACGCCTGCTGATGGCAAACAAATTGTAAATACTGTATAAAAAGGTCTATTGACCCTTTGTCGGACTTCCTTTCTGACAGTCTCCTTTTCCTCCTGTCTCTTGGCCAGCAGGGCTCTGCTCAGGGCACTCAGAAGAGAAGAAAGGGCTGAAAGATGGCCCTTCAATGGTTGCCAGATCAACTATCACTATCCAAGTCACCTATTGTACATAGATTTCTGAAGGACTTATTCATGTGTTCCCTCCTTCACCTTTCATCATGCCCCACTGGGACCTTAACTTGGTCCTCACTTATCTAATGTGTGCACCATTCGAGCTACTGTATAACTGCCCCCTCCGGTTGCTCACCATCAAGACAGCCTTTTGTTTTGGCAAGAACTTCTGCCTAGAGGGTAGCGAGCTGCATGCGCTCTCCTATCAGCCTTCTTACCTGACCATCTTTTCGCATTAGGGCTTCTTTTTTGCCTAGAGTTGTAAGACCTTTCCAACTAGGGCAATCTGTTACCTTGCCCACCATCTATGCTGCTCCTCTGCATCCTTTTAAGGAAGAAGAAAGTCTCCATCCTCTGGACTCAAAAAGAGTGTTCTCGTTCTACCTTGACCGCACTAGAGAGTTCCGGGTGGACGACCAACTCTTTGTGGGGTATGTTGGAGCAAAAAATGATACTTGAATAGCGCACTATTCACCCGCAAGGGTCTCAAGGCGCTTGTACGAATACCGCTGTGGAACCCATCCTGGCTTTCCCAGTGAGGCGTCAACTCCTGGGCACCCCCAAGGTGGAGGCCAGGCATCCTTAGCGTTGCGGGGGCCGTTGTGGAGATTAAGCAAGCTATTGCCCAGAGTTGCAGAGTGGGACTCCATGATTGGAATAGGCACCGAGGCGAGAATTATCAGGTCCGTGGAATTTTTGAGCCTAAGACCCGCTGAGGCGGGGAATTGAACCCTGGTCCCGGGCTAGACCTCTGCATCAGGGTCTGCCGCTCTAATCATTGAGCCACACTTCTCCACAAAGAAGCAAAGAATTGAAAGCGCTGTACAGAAGAGAACCATCTCACAATGAGTTCTCCTCTGCATTAAGATTGTTTACACTCCGGCAAAGAAACAGCCTCCTGAATGCCTCAGAGCTCATTCCACCAGGGCTAAGGCAGCCACCATGGCTCTTCAGCGTGTTGTCTGGGTTCTTGACATCTGCCAGACAGGTACATGGGCATCCCTGCACACGTTTGCAAAGAATTATTGCCTGGACAATTAAGTCCGTAGGGAAGGCCTTTTTGGCTGTTCAGTCCTACAGGACCTTCTAATATAAACTTTTCTGCAGTCCTTCCTAAAGCGAAAGGTATTACTTGGGTATCTGTTCACAGGCAAGGAATCTGCAGCTAGATCTCTCTAGCAGATGGCCAAGTTACTTACCTTCTGTAACGCCTTAACTGGTATATATATAAACTTCTTTATTCAGCTTTTCGCAAAAGAAAACCATAAAAGAAACATTAAAAGATACTATTTACATGTTTACAAGATAAAAAGTGAATTCAAAGAAGTTCATAAGAACGATATACATTTAAAACAAAATGTCATAACATTTCTTATCGTCAAGGTAAAATTTCGAGATGCTTTTTACAGGTTTTTCCTATGCTTCATAATACATTTTAAAAAATTGAGAATGATGTAACAAACATATTCAGATTTCAGCATTTGAAGTCGAAGGAAAGCAGGCCGGCATTGTCTGAGACCCCAACGCCTCAATATGGGAAGTAGCCATATTTTCCTATGGGGATGATGGAATTTACAAAACATGATCACATGTAAATTAGACTGGTTGGATTTCCCGTCACAGGGACATGAGGGAAGGCTTAAATCCCACCCGTTATTCAAATGGAAAGCAACCAATCTAAAAAAAGTATCCAATCTGAATCTTGTCATCAGCATTCTCTCGTATGTTGTCACCTGCAATGTTAAATATGGGTGAATGCCGTACGTCATTTGGACCATGTTCGCATGGATGACCGAAGGTTTTGACGACTCGGATGCCAATCTCAGTGTCTCTAAATGGCAGAGGGCTTGTTGCTTTAAGACTCTCTTCGGGAGGTCACCTATGGACTCTGGTTGGAGATAATATTTCTCAAGGCCAAGATCTTTAAAAAAAATTCTAATGTAGCAGAGCCACTTTACTTTTGAAGACTGGTCAAGAGCCATTGTATCTGCTACGATGGACTGGGTTAGCGCATTTTTGACAGATGTCCAAATGCACCGCCACAGCATCAATGGTTGAATCTTGAGCAAGTCCTCTAGGTAAGGAATTCCTAGTTCTAAGTGAGAGGCGTAGGTTGAGGTGCCTCTCGGAGTAGCTAAAAGGAATCTTAGGAAGGTGTTTTCTGCTACCTGTAGGGCACTGGTGTCCGTGTGTCCCCAAACTCCCGCTCCATACAAGGCAATGGCCTGACACTTGGCACTATAGATTTTCAATAACTCCACTGGTGCCCTCCTCCCCAACCGCTGAGAGAAGCTCATCAAGGCTGCTATGGATCTTTTAAATAGGTGGCATCTTGTCTCTACGGCTGGCTTCCATGTCAATCTTTCGTCAATCATGATACCAAGATATGGGTACTGGGCAGTAACCTCGAGTTTTTGATTGTCGAGATAGATCTCTTTTACTCCTTTTTTCCCAGTACCTGATATCATGACAAACGTTTTTTTGACATTCACTTGTAGGTCCAGACCCCCCATAAAAGTCGTGTATCTATTCAGGGAATTGTGAAGTTCGCGCGGTGTACGCGCGAGAATGACAGCATCATCCGCATAAAGCAGAGCGGGAATCAGGCCCTGTTTTATACGTGGTAGTTCCTGGGCCCCCTTCAACATCCCCGTTTCCAGGCCATTGGTGTAAAGTGAAAAAAGGAAGGGGGCCAGGACACACCCTTGCCTGACTCCACGCTCCACTCCAAATGGTGCTGCCAACTCGCCGTTCAGGCCAAAACGCACTCTGGCCGAGGCTCCTGAATAGAGCTCCCTCAGAAAGTCTAAAAGAGGGGGATCCACTCCCATCTGGCTTAAGACCGTCCACAGTTTTGAGTGCGAAACGCAATCAAAAGCTGCGGAGAGGTCTACGTAAACCATGTAGACCGTGTTCTCCTTTGCCTGTACATATTTACCCATTATCAGACTGAGGTTGAGGGCCTGCTCTACCGTTCCGAACCCTTCTCGAAAACCAAACTGAAGGTCGGAAATAATGCCTCTCTCCTCACCCCACTGCTGGAGTCTTTCAAGGATTACTCTCCCGACGACCTTGCCAAGTGAGTCCAGCAGTGAGATGGGGCGATAGCATTTCACGTCCTGGCGGTCCCCTTTTTTAAATATGGGGACCTTAATAGACTTAGTCCAAGAATTTAACACTCCCTCATTAGCAGCAGCTGTACATACTCTTGTAAGAATGGGGGCCCAGAGGTCCAAGTTGTGTTTAAAAAAGTCCACTGGGACCCCATCCGGGCCTGGGGCTTTCCCAGTTTTGCTTATTTCCAAGTCCACTATTAGGTCGGGTATATCAAAAAAGCAGCGGTATTGGGTATTGTACTTTAGGAAGCGTGTTAGCAGACCCATCTATAGTTGAATTATTTTTAAAAATATTAGTGAACTGGGCCACCCATGTTACTTCATCTATGGCCACTTCAATCTTAGTACTGTTGTTACCACTAAGATAGGGAGATTTTACAGTTCGTCAAAAGGCTTCACTGTTTTTAGAGACGGCACTCATATGCAAATCTTCCCAGATCTTCTGTTTCAGTTCTTGGGTTCTTAACTTACGTTCCCCAATGTATTGGCGCCTGAGGAGTTGGATCTGTCCCGTGCCTCTGGGTTTATTGTGTAGGGCGAGTTTTTATTTGGAGAGGGCTGTGGTACAACTGTGATTAAACCACCCTTTCTTAACCGGATGCTTGGACGATGGTTTAGCCATGAGTAGTCTCTTGATTTTTTCTAAAATTTGTCTAAAATTATTCAGGACTTCTTCATGATTTACCAAAAGATCCAAGTATTTGATTATGTTGGGGTAAGCCAACTCAACCAGTTTTTTTGTAATTTTATTGGGGTTAATTTTTCCCCATTTTATTGTATAACCATTCTGTTTTCCTAACTCTAGCTTGTTCTGGGCAAGAGATTTTGCTATTTCTGCATTTAGGGGCTTATACTCGGTTAAGTAAAGATCCATCCTCAGCGCAGAATGGTCACTCAGTGAGTTGTCAATAACCCGGAAAGCTTTAGCTATATCTAACAATCCAGGAGACAGGAAAATAAAATCGACTGTCGTGTGGTGACCTCTGCCCACATAGGTCGGATTGAGGGAGTGTTGATCCAGACTTGGACGGTTAGCAATTACAAGGTCCAGGTCGGAGAGCAGATTGTTCATAGCGTTCCCCGCCTTGGTGTGAACAAAGTGCACTAGTGGGGCCTCAAATTCATCCACAATCCCACAACAGGGTAATTTCGCCAGTGGGCATGGATGAAGGTTGAAGTCCCCTCCCCATAGCAGATGAGTTGCCCCATGTCGGCCCTTCCACTGATAAAGTTGAGTTAATTTCTTGTTCACGTTACGAAGAAGGATCAAAAATTGGTCTTCCTCTAAGTTGTTATAAGAGTTGACCAAAAGGATGGACTCCTTATTCGCAAAGGAAAGAGAGAGAATTTGACAGTTGGGATCAGAGTAAACAGTGGACACCTTTAGATGGTTCAAAGTGTTAGCTATATACGTTATTAGCCCTCCTTTAGGCCTACCTAGTGAGCTACGCACGGCTGGGATAAAATAAGTTTTATAATCCAAGAGGTGGAGCTCTATTATGGACCATGTCTCTTGAAGACAAATTATTTTGCATGGTTCCAAAAAATGTTGAGCCATCCCATCCTCAATCTTAGGACGTAGACCCGCCACGTTCCAAAAGAGTATGGGTATGGGCAATGTATCAGCTTTTAGTGCCTCTGCTTCAGTGGTTACCGGGGGAGTACTCATTTTAGGGATCGAGAGGGGTGAGCTCGAGTTGATAGATTCAGTTTCCGTTGGTGGTCAATCGACCATTTCAAGTCCACTGAATCTGTTGGTCAGTGGGATGTTATACCAAGGGTCCCAGCGGGGCAGTTCTCTATGTACCGTCCTCTGCGTGTGTGGACCCCATTCTTCCCAACCTCCTCCCTGGTAACGTGATCCCACTAGGTGCCAGGAATTATCATACTCACGATATCGGAGGCCCCCGTAATTTCTGGTGTTAGAGAAATCGACCTGACATGGGGCTGATACAGCCCATGGAGGCTCAGGATCCTGAAAAAAGCCATTGGGTTGTCTTAAAGGGTAGAAAAAGGAGAGTTGTTTAATACCAATACCTCCGTTTGCATTCGTGTGGTCCCAGGAGCAGATATACTCTACTACACGGGGGTCTTCAAAAGTAATCACAATGCAATCCCCAGGGATCGTTTTTCTGGCTTTCCCACCCATGGAGTCCTACGTACTGTCAGGATCCTTCCATGCCAAGTTGGAGGCATGGGACGATTAGTCGGTAACCAATGTTGTGCCTTGTTTTCCAAGGAACAACTAGGTTCCGCATTATAGTCCGCTAACTCTGGTACACCAGTCATGACCACTATGTACGGTGAAGCCTCTGGTGGCAAATGTTCAACAGGGAATCTAGCCTCCCCGGGACCTCTAGAAACATTTCTATTGCTTGTTGGAACCTGGGGATTAGGGGCCAAGGTTTGAATCATCGGAGTTTTAGATGTTGCTTTATTTGATGTCTTGTTTGTTGCCACTGTCTTTGGTGCAGGTGTTATTGGTGGCTGAGCGTTTCCCTGTGGCAGAGTCATGGTTACATTAGTAGTTGGAGTCGGTGTGCTCTTAGTGGTCGTTAATGTAGGTGTTACAGCCTGGGGTACATTCATTTGAGTGATTGCAGGTTTCAAAAGGGCATTTGCAGGCTTTAGGGAAGATTGCTTTTTGTGGTTATTTCCCCCTATTTTTTGGGCCCCTGCCAGTTGGTTATGTTGAGGGAGGTTAACAAACTTAGATATCTGAATCTCCAACTGTACTAACTTTTGTTCTACTGGTTGCAGAAATAGTTTAACAAGCATTTACAATGCAATGGTTTTGCCTTTGTTAAAGTTAGAGCGATTGGCATTGCTCTTGACATTATTTTTATTTATGGTTTTTTTTAACATAAATAAATGGCATTGTCATTTACAATGCCACTAGCTTTATCTCTCGCAAATGACACACACCAACACCCACAGGGAGCCCCCCCAACACACACAAACCCACCCACACAGAGCCCCCCCACACACAGCCACACAAAGCCCCCCACACACACCCACACAGAGCCCCCCCCACACACACACCTTCTGGCCCATTATCTTTTCTCCTCATCAAAATAACTGCCACACCCCTTTCTTTGTTCTGAAAATGGTAGGTAGCAAGCCATTTCAAATCTAGGGGGCTGTGGCCTAAAGAGAACTTTCTGAGGGCATGGAAAGAACAGCAGTCTCCTTTTTCATGGATGAGCATCCCCTAGCGCGGTTCTTATGCTCCACCTGTCTTTCTTTGATACTTCCTCCATTCTTTCCATAGTGTCAACAGTGGGTCAATATGCTTTGTCCTTTCTTTCCATAGCATCATGGCCGCTGTTGGATTCGATACCAAGTACAATGCAACGGTTTTGCCTTTGACAAAGTTAGAGCTATTGGCACTTTAAATGACAAATTGTTTATTTATGTGTTAGTTTTGAAAACAGATAAATAAATGGCATGGTCATTTACAATGCCAATAGCTTAATCTTTTGCAAATGCGAGACCTATTGCATTTGCACCCACCCTCCCACACACACACACAGCCACACGCACACAGAGCCACACACAGAGCCCACCCCCACACACACACAGCCCTACACACACACAGCCCTACACACAAACAGCATCACACACACACACAGCATCACACACACACACACAGCATCACACACACACACACACACAGCATCACACAGCATCACACACACACAGCATCACACAGCATCACACACACACACACACAGCATCACACACACACACACACAGCATCACACAGCATCACACACACACACACACACAGCATCACACACACACACAGCATCACACACACACACACCATCACACACACAGCATCACACACACACACAGCATCACACACACAGCATCACACACACACACAGCATCCCACACACACACAGCATCACACACACACACAGCATCACACACACAGCATCACACACACAGCATCACACACACAGCATCACACACACACAGCATCACACACACACAGCATCACACACACACACACAGCATCACAGGGGAGCAAAGAATTATGTGACAGTGGAGCAACGAATTATGTGACAGGGGATCACATACAACAACGTGAACCAGGTTAAGGAAGATGTCAGGAGCTAAGGCACATAACCCCAACTAGCCCTTCGGTTCTCAAAAACAGTATTCAGAGGCTCGGCACCTCTTCTCACAGAGTAAGCACTAACTGCACTCACTGTATCAGCTTCCTGCGTTTAGGGCATGACTCAAAGGCAACGGCGAGTTGTCAAACTCATGAAGGAGAGTCACATGGGGACAAATTCTGTAAGAGGGACAGATAAAAACAAACATGTGCCTCGAATCAGAACCGCACATTCGTCAAAGCCAGGATGGCAAACCCAGGTTCCCTAAAGGGGTAATCATTATTTCATTTTCCACGGGTATCCCTCAAGTCCTGAGCGCTACTTACCAAACAGTTCACCCAAACTCGCTGGTAATAGCTGGTTTCACCGTTCCACAATCACTAGTTATCAACTGGGAAATCTCAGAACTCAGCCCGCTGAGATCCGTGTACTTGTGTCGCATTCAGGAATCAAAATCTAAAACAACAAGCTTTAACTAATACAGAGACAGACTCGCATGCATACCACAGTCCACAACAGAGTCAGTTACACTCAGACAGAAAGACAACCTCACAAACACCTGGAAGCATGGTTTGTGCACACAGCATAAGGAACAATGCAGGCCCGCATGCTCGCAAGAATATATGAAGAAATTAAATGACACATGTAGCCAGACAAGAAGCGACAAACAAGATCAGTAGACCCGAGTACACCACAACTCGTTCACATGATAGACCCAAAATTGCCGCACACAATATATACATAAATTCTTGCGCACATTATAAGATAGGTAAAATAAGTATCCTGGTAAACGGACAACAGGCCAACCCGCACATCGCCAAGCACAACCTTGGGCTCAGGGAAATACTTCATGTCAGGTACCGTCAGAAAACGGCACAGAGACACGCGATCGGACAGGCACACAAAAACACAAAGAGGCAGACACACACTGGGGAAAGGCACAAAGTCAAGGAAAGACAGGCACAGAGAAACGCCAACAAACGGACACAGAAATATAAAATCAAGCAGGCACAATCCACGAACCTTCCATCTCCTACAGCCGGCCCGCTGCACACCAACGCGCCCCACCTAGGCCTAGCCCCACCTTCCCCCCACCAAACAACAAAAACGTTAGAACGGAGATGCGCCAACGGGGCACCGGCAGTGTGCCCCGACGCCTCCCCCTTCCTTCTCAGGCACTCACCGGGTCTCGTCGGCGGCTGGAGAGCTCCCTCTCCTCGGGACTCTCCTCGGTCTCCGGCGTAGGTTGCAGGCTGCTTCTTCCTCCACTTAGGTCCCGGGCCGGTAGCCAATCAGAGCGCGGCCTGGGGAATGACGAGTGTCCCGCAGTACCGCCCCCGGCCTGCCTGACTTCCTGGTCGCGGGCCGGGCGGCGATGGGGACAATTCCTGAAAAAAACGAAAACGGGTCCGCGTTGACGGACAGATTCACCTCCCATGCCCCTTCTGCGAACACGCATAAATAAAACACACGGAGAGCGTGAGGGGAGGGGAGGGGAGGGTGGGAACAAACACACGGAGAGCGGGAGGGGAGGGTGGGAACAAACACACGGAGAGCGGGAGGGGAGGGTGGGAACGAACACACGGAGAGCGGGAGGGGGGAGGGGGGATGGGGGCGGGGGGGGCAGGGGCGGGAACAAACACGCAGAGCAGGAAGGCAGTTGCGCGGAGAGCGGGAGGGGGGGGCGGGGGGGCAGGGGCGGGAACAAACACGCAGAGCAGGAAGGCAGGTGCCGGCAATGCCGGACCAGATTCGGGGGCGTTCCCGGCGTCGCGTGACGTCGGCAAAAGCCAAAGAATCTCGGGAACGCCCCCGAGTCTCTTCCGGCATTGACGGACAGGCCCCTCGTCCAATGGCTAGGCTCCATTTATGGAGCCAGCCAATGAATGACGTGGGCCGACCCAAACCCACACTACAGTTCTCATTAGGTTTTCGCCTGTCAGATAAGGGCATGGCGGTAGAAAAGAGAAGAGTGTGCTTCAAAGAGGAGAAGAAGGACAACGGTGGAGAGACCATGGAGTGACCTTGGACCAGGAGCCGTGAAGAGGAGAGCTCGCTCGCGCTTGGTGACGGTCTTCCAAACATACCTTTCATATTTATCAAAATACTTTTTTGTTGTGTGTTTCTGAGGCATTATAAATTCGCCCCAGGGAGAGAGAGAAGCAATTATACGATTACCTAAAGACTTGTGAAAGACAATTGAAAAGTCATCCAAAGCTATTTTATATTGTTGACGAAAGATGTAAAACAGGAAATACAAGTGGAAATCACTTAGGGTGCTTCAGAGCGACCTAAACCACGCCCACATCTGTGGCTGCCAATCGTATCCAGAATTTCTGTGGTCGTTGTTGGCACTTGGGAGTGGGCGATGTGAAACTGTCACTGTGGAGGGTGCTGATGGCAGGGGGGGGGGCAGTGACACGAGGAGAGAGGGGTGATGTGTTATCACAGTTCTGTTGTACAGAAGGGCGAGACACAGAGAAAACGAGGGCAAAGCGAAAGTGCTTTGGGACGAGGGGGCTATCACCTGGATTTTGATGTCATCACGAACGGGAGCGCTTTGGGATTTTACGTATTACGACAGAGAAAGATGGGACTTGGCAAGTCGAGCATAAGTGTGTGTCTAAAGCTGTTGAAAAGGACGGAGGGGGGATACGGGGGTCGGAGATCTGAATCGAGGTTACAGACCCAATAGCAGAGCTATTTTATATATATATATATACCTACATGTGTTTTGTTTAGGATTATTTTAATTCATGTGACGGCATTAACCAAGTTGAAGTTATGGAGAAGCAGTTGGAGCTGAGACTGCGAGGCGCACCAAAGGTGAATGGATGTCCATTGATAAGAGCGGCTGGCGGAGCGCGCCTGCGGAGGGTACACCGGGGCGGGGTGTGCCTTGCAGTCAGGGAAGAAAAACAGGAACCCCGGCGCAGAAGGAGTTAAACGGGCTGGGCCGCCTGCCTGCTCCACTTCCCCGAGGCCACCTGGCACACCCCCAGCCCCATCCCCGAAGGTAAACACTTTGGCGCAGGTGAGCTCAGGGAGCACAGTTCAGGCCTGCTCCCCGCCGCCCTCCAAGAGGCTGCGCCGGATCCATGGCGCCGAGGACCCCCAAAGCATGATCGTCCGGCTCAAGAGGGCCCTGCGAGAAGTCGCGCTCATGGGGAGCTGTGTGAGCGACCATCAGCGGTGAGTTCGTGCATAGCGCCTCTGGCGCTAGATTGAGGCGCTTGAGTATGAAGTTTGGAGGGCCACGCAGCTGCCCCCGATAGAGTCCTTTGACCTCTGCCCGGCCACGCAGTGCAGGGAGACCGACTGTTCAAGGCTGTGTGGAGGTTCATTTCTTAGTATATTGGCGGCCAAACCTTCAGTTTCCAGTGCGGTGGACAAGCATGCTTGGGCGGGTCGTGAGAGCCAGCCCCTCTATCCGTGGGTCTGAGACTCCCTCGTGAGAGCCAGCCCCTCTATCCGTGAGTCTGAGACTCCCTCGTGAGAGCCAGCCCCTCTATCCGAGGGTCTGAGACACCCTCGTGAGAGCCAGCCCCTCTAGCCGAGGGTCTGAGACTCCCTCGTGAGAGCCAGCCCCTCTATCCGAGGGTCCGAAACACCTGCCACTTCTTCATGTGTACATATCACGGCTGCGGCCCCCTTAAGGGAAGGCTGGCCGGCATGTTTGAACATATTTCTGCACAAGCCCCTCCCCCTGAAACCTCTGTATGGCTGGATTAAAGTCTCTGCAAGCCAAGTGCGAGTGGCAATCGACTGATTTAACCTCAGCCCTTCTGGCCTTTCAGAAGCTCAGGCCTGTCTGGAAATCTCCGATTTCCCTTTTGGCTAATCCGGCTCAGAGCAGACATCTGTTTGAGCCCAGGAAGGCTGGGCCCCTGGCCTGTCACAGCTGAAGTGGTCCATGCACGTGACTGTGTATGGAAGCCCCGCTTATGGATAGTAAACGCCTTGTAAATGCTGCGATAGCACGCGTGTGTGTTTTTGCGTACGTGCGGTCCTGCGAGAACCGGAGAAGTGCATCTAACTCCAGTCATCCAGCTCTGTGAATGCAGCGTGTGCTGCTGTTGGCATTTCTTCTTCACTCTCCACGCTCAAACTGTCTGGACTCGCGAAAGAAAGGCTCACACTGCAGCAGGTCTTTTTATGGGCCCCGAGGCTGGCCTTTGCCTGTCTCTGCCTGGTTTTCTGCAGCACCGTCGCACTCTCGTTATATATTAACAGCTTTTATAAGGTTCAACAATAGACTCAACTTAGTTTGGATCTTGACAAACAGTTGCGAGTACCAAGCCCATTCACACTCTTATCTGCCCTGGAAGGATGAAAGGTGCGGTCAGGGTGTCGGGATTCGAATCGCACGGATTTCTTGGATGGAGGGAGTTGCTGACAGAGAGACAATTCCAGTTTTAGACCAGCGCTGGCACAAGTCTCTCTTTTTACCTTCACATGGGTTACAGAAGGGGCCCGTTCTTGCAACTGAACCCGCACCTCGCACAGGCTGCGGTGCATTTTTCATGGAGCCTTTCACACGCTGAAGCTTGCTCGCTGGTTCTTCGGGGTATGTGTGCGCGCGCTAGAGTGAACTTTTGCATGGGTTCCTCTAACAGTTTCCGACCAGGGTGTGTCTGCTGCTGCAGGGGAAAGTACAAGCCGAGCCCTGAGCCTGCTCACCGCACGTTTAAATCCACTTTAAAGTGTGCAGCGAGAGCATTGAAAACTTTACCGGTCCATTAAAACTGGGCTCAAATGTATCTATACAGTCTACTGCGGAAAACCAATCTGAAACCATGATTAGGAGGGTTGTGGGCAAATAATCCCTGCGTTGTTACTGTAAAGTCGTTTGTGACAAACACGATTTAATTTCAATAGCTAGAACAGCGAATAACATAGCAGCGTAGTGTGTGTTTGTAAAGCACACCTTTGCCCTCAATCCTAAGTGTCTTGTAATTGATATGACCCGTGTTTATTGCTAACAGGAAGGCAGGTGCCGGCAATGCCGGACCAGACACGGGGGCGTTCCCGGCGTCGCGTGACGTCGGCAAAAGCCAAAGAATGTCGGGAACGCCCCCGTGTCTGGTCCGGCATTGACGGACAGGCCCCTCATCCAATGGCTAGGCTCCATTTACGGAGCCAGCCAATGAATGACGAGGGCCGACCCAAAGCCACACTACAGTTCTCATTAGGTTTTTGCTGCGCAAAAAAGATGCGCAGAGCGCATCTTTTTGGCGAGGCAAAACCTAAAAAGGTCAGCGATCTTATTTAGCAACTGTGAGTTGTCGCTGTCTGATGGTCCCTTACTACTAGATAAACAGATAGGCGAATCCAAATTAACGGGAGTAGGAATTTCGTGATCGATATGATGAATTAACGCAGAAACAACTAAGTGTTCTGCTCTAGGGGGTGGGCTCTGTAAATCACTAGAAATATGATCCGTCATGATAGGGGTAGGATTTTTCGGATCATTCTTTCTTTTGCTTATTGTGCCCTCCCTCCTTCCCCTTGCTTGCCTTCTTTCCAGAGAGGTCGTTTGTGGGGGAGTTTGAGGTAATAACTCGGGTGTTCTTTCAAGATCAGTGCTTAACTGTGAATCTGCAAGCTGGGACACCGACAAATCCACGTTGTTAGGCAAACTACGTCTCTCGCGAATCACCCTCAGCCCTTCAGTATTATTCCCAGGAATTGGTGTTCTGCCATCTGCCAGATTGCCCATAGAGGATCTTTTTGGCGAATGCTAAATCCAAGGATACCCTTTCCTCTATCAGTGATATGCTTTGGTCTATGAATGTATTGGCCTTTGTGATGAAATCATTCATGGGGCCAGCAATTTACCCACGCTACCCGGGGCTTTAGTTTTGTTACCTCTGGTCACCACCATGATGCCTAAAAGGTGACTAAAGGGAACAGGAGGAAAATGAAAAGTAAAACTTAAAAGGGGGTGGCCCAGTCCAGTCTCGCCAGTCCTCGAACGGCCTCTAACGGCCCGCCCTTTGCCCGGGCTGAGTCCCGTACGCGTCCCGTGTGCGCGGTAAGGGTGGGGTTAATGTAGCGAGGAGGAGTCCAGGAAAAGGGCACAGGTGCGCGTGATGAGGTGAGCGCTAAGCACTGTGGGCCACGCAGTCCCGGACTCGGTGTTCCAGCGGCGGTTGTCTCAACACCCCAGGAGTCACAGGCAGAGACGAAGTAAGATGAGCAAAGAGTCCTTGTCACAGGTCACAAAGCGGCATTAAGTGCAGGGTCAAAGTAACAACTACGAGCGGCTTCCGCGGTACGGGGGCCGCGAGTCGTAGATGTAGGCGCCCAAGACAGGTGGGAGGAGTCCGGGAAGAGGGCACAGGTGCGCGTGATGAGGTGAGCGCTAAGCACTGTGGGCCTTGCAGTCCCGGACTCTGTGTTCCAGCGGCGGTTGTCTCAACACCTCAGGAGTCACAGGCAGAGACGAAGTAAGATGAGCAAAGAGTCCTTCTCACAGGTCACAAAGCGGCATTAAGCGCAGGGTCAAAGTAACGACTACGAGCGGCTCCCGCGGAGCGGGGGCCGCGAGTCGTAGATGTAGGCACCCAAGACAGGTGGGAGGAGTCCGGGAAGAGGGCACAGGTGCGCGTGAAGAGGTGAGCGCTAAGCACTGTGGGCCTCGCAGTCCCGGACTCGGTGTTCCAGCGGCAGTTGTCTCAACACCCCAGGAGTCACAGGCAGAGACGAAGTAAGATGAGCAAAGAGTCCTTCTCACAGGTCACAAAGCGGCATTAAGCGCAGGGTCAAAGTAACGACTACGAGCGGCCTTAACTGGTAGAGACATGACCTAGCCACTGATTCCTTACTGACCCACCCATCATTCCCGCACTGCGGACCAGTTGTTCATGTCAGGCTGTTCCCCTTCAGGGCCATAGTTATTTAAACACACCACTGTCAGTTAACTTCATGACTCTGCGCTTCTGGCATGGAAAGTCGTGAAACGTACTGACGTCAGCGTGCCAAGGTGGTGCCTGTATAGATGACTCTGACATCACAATGATTAACTCAACGTCACGTGAAGTTGACCAACGCCACCTACCGGCACGCAGGTCTACTGCTAAGAAAAATCATCCAGATCCAGTCTGATGCCTGGACATTCACAGGTAAGGAATCTGCCGCTAGATCACGTCTCTACCAGATAAGGTGTTAACGAAGGAAAGTAACATGTCCTTTTGGACCCAGGCCTTTGTGGTCCCTTCTGCTTGTGGTGATTCCAAAGTGTGAAGATGAGTGCCGCAACTTCTCTTGGCTCGGAACAAGCCTAAAGACCATGTGCCTACGGTGCCTGAGTAGAAGCTTGACACCTTGTCCAAGGAGTCACTGTGCCAGCGCCAGGAAGCCCCGTCTACCTCTCATAACGGACAAGAATAGGACTGTTCACAACAGGTGCTTATGAGGGAATAAAACCGGCCAGGCGGCCCTCCAATCATTATTCAATATTACACAATAGGGTCTGGCCTTCTGTTGGACCCGGCCTCGTGGCGTGGTCCCGCTCCTCCCGCATGGCGGGCCTGGGACGACATCAACCCCTGTCCCCCGGCCGAGGACGACACCCTCCAACCTTCACGAGGGCCGCCCTCCGAGCGTCCACCGGCTCTCCCCCTCTCTAGAGCTCGGCAACCCCTACTCTCCCCACTCTGCGGGTCCGACCCCTATCCCGGACCACCATCTCAGACCCCGACTCCATCTTGGATCCTCCACGACCAGGCCCCGTGGCCTCGGCCCGACCTCGCCCGCGGACCCAGCGAAGCCCCGACATCGAGGCACCAAGATCCGACCAGGTGGTAAAGCGGCCACTTTGCGGATCAATGGGGAGAAGAGTTTCGATGGTCCTCCAGCCGACCCGTGACGCCTGGTTTCAATCGCCCTCCGGCCTACCTGGGCGCTGGCTCCACCCCCCTGCTGGATGTCTGGACACTCTCCTCCCGGCCCCTCTGACCCCCAGGTGCGAGGGTCCAGACATCAAAGAACACCAGACCTATATCTGGGGCAGCTCTGGAGCAGGTCGGCAGTTGTATCCTGGAGTCGAGAGACACCGAGACAAACTCATCTACGTGAAACCCGTAACCATCCTTGGGGCCCTGCTGGCGCTGCCGCGGCCCATCGTCGTTGAAACCCTCCTTGGAGCCCTGCTGGCGCTGCCGTGGCTCATCTTCTCTGAAACCATCCTTGGGGCCCTGCTGGCGCTGAGGCGGCCTATCTTCACTGAAACCATCTTTGGGGCCCTGTTGGTGCTGCTGTGGCCTATCTTCGCTGAAACCATCCTTGGAGCCCTGCTGGCGCTGCCGCGGCCTACCTTAGCTGAAACCATCTTTGGAGCCCTGCTGGCGCTGCCGCGGCCCGACCCTGAGGGACCCCCCTGCCCGAGGATTGAGAGCTGAGCGTCGGGCATCCCCGTACCAGGCTGGTACCAAGACTGTCCCGCTACCCCTTTCCCGCAGTGACTAAACCTGAAAGGATCCCTTGATCCAATTGAACCTGTACCGTTACGATTACCTGCCTTAATTGCTGATAAAAACCGTTAAGAATCTATCCTTGTGTGGTGTCCATTTGTAGTGAGGTGTTTGCTCGGTTGTACAATCCTACGGGAGGAACCTCGCCAGGAGGCCTCTCGACTTCGCTCGGCCTATCCTAAAACCCCCTTTCTAACACCTTCTGAGAGGTTGGACAACATTTATTTCTGAGGAAAGGCTTATAAAGTGAGGCTATCTACTTTCAACTAATCTCTCACAATATGTTTAGTCTAGGCCAGTCCTAGACCCCTCAGCCATTCAAATTTCCTAAAGAAGAGCTGCAATAAGTCAATCCGCCCACACCAACCCTTAACCCCAATATGTGAGTGAAGGACACATAAAAATAGGTGAAAGAGTGAGTAGGCACCTCACGTACGAAACACCAGGGAGGTTACCGGCAGGTTCTCACCAGCATGCCCACGTTTGTCATCATTGGTTGCTTGCTCACTTGAAAAAACGTCATCATGTCTAGCAAGAGAATAGAAAGAGTAGAAAAGAGAGTTTTAACTGACTCTAAAAACGAAAACCCCTTGATGTGTAAAGGACTGTGTGCTCCTTCAATTAAAATTGCAGTAAGACTCACAGTTAGCTTTGCCCTCTTTATTCATAATTGTGAGCTTACTCAAACTAAGAGCACTGCATGTTGTAAACCTTGTCAAAGTAGGCCAACATGTTTCATTGTCGTGGCAATTTCATCAGGGCGCGAGGTTTGTTATTCGCCTTACTGGACTGCTTTATGGACTTTAAGATTCAGATTGGCTAATAAAAACACAAACAGTCAGTTACGGGTTCTCCCGTTGGGACGATATTGGCATCTCCACGGTGGGGGACATGTGGGAGCGTGGGGGAGTTATTACCTTCGCCCGTTTGAAAGAGATCTATGACCTGGGGCCACACGAAACCTACCGGTATGTCCAAATTCGTCATGCACTACTGTCAGCTATCCCGGCGGGTTCGACTCTCCCCGAGTCCTCCCCGCTAGAAGATCGCCTCCTGACGGATTATATGATAGAAAAGGCCACCTCCCTCACTTACCGAAAGCTCCTTAACAATTCCCCAGACCCACTAGTGTCTCTCAAGGAGAAATGGGAGCAGGAGGTGGGCGCGCTTGATGAACATGAATGGAACGAGGCACTGGCTTCCCCTAAGGAAGCGGGCATATCGGCCAGAATGAGGCTCATTCAACTTAAAGTTCTACACAGAACGTATTACACCAGAACTCTGCTCCACCGCATACAACGGTCCCCTGACCCCTTCTGCTTGCGGGGCTGCGGGGAGGAGGGCACACTCTTTCACACATTCTGGGAATGTCCGAGCATACACATCTATTGGCGTCAGGTCATGCGCACAGTGTCACAGGTGCTGGAGGTCTCGGTGTTGCCGGAGCCGCGGCGATGCCTCCTCAATGTGTGGGAGCCAACTGATTTGTCCCGGCATGGTCGCCTCTGGGTAACATTGGGGATGATGGTGGCTAAGCGAGACATCGGGCAGCGCTGGGGGGTGGCAGACCCCCCGACGGCCTCACAGTGGTGCGTTAACATGGACAGGGCCATGGTTACGGAAAGGGCGGTATACTTGAACAGGGCCTGTCCGGCCAAGTGGAACAAGGTGTGGTCCCCATGGAACGCCTACCGGGGCGACATCTGCGATCCACTGCCTGAAGACGACCCATTAGACTCGGATGAGGACGACGGGTTGGAATGAGGGGGGCTGATTAGTGTGGGGGGTGTTTCAGGAGGGGGTGGGGGGGAGGAGATGGTTCATTCACACCCTAACTTGACTTGTGGGCGTGCATGAGGTTGGTTTCAACTCAGGTATAATCTCATGTCTATCTGGCAATATGCATAATCAATGATCGTACTGTGACTTCCCGAAGTTTGATTGTTCTTTTCTTTAGGTTTTAAAATAGAAAATGAAAACCTCATTCACCAAGCATGGACCATTTGCATTTAACCTTCATCACTCTCTTAGCGATCTTTACCTCAATGACTTTGGCAATAACCTGCACAGTGTGTATTGTAAAGAACGTTCTCATTTGACACCTTGATTAGCGGCCGGCCCATTCGGGTTGTAGGCGACAAGCTGTGTAAAACTGTGAAGGTACAATAAAGGTTTTCGAAAAAAAAAAAAAAACCACAAACAGAATAGCAGTTCTGTTAAAAACTGACCAACCAGACACAGTATCCATCAATAAAAACATGTAACACCCATCCTTATTCTAATTCATTACGTAATTACCATGTGGGAGCCAAGGGTGTTCATACCAGCTGCCACCAAGCCTCAGGGGGTTGTATTGATCAGAATTTCCCGAAAGCACGTCTGTTGCTTTATGTTGTGTCTGTGGAGACCTATATCTTGATTACATATAGGATTCCTACAATATCCTGACATCAGGAGAAATCTAATGCCTCAAGAACAGTTTTCAAACTAGGAGATCTATCACTCCTCATTCGCACCTCTTATTGTGCCAAACCTTTCAGTCAGTCATACATCTGCTGCTATAACCCCCCGTTTTATGTATATATCCAATATGGGCAATTATAATCTTTACACTTGCATACAATATACACCGGGCTGCCACAGATCAATCCAGTATCCCTTATTGCGATATCCAACACTGTACGGGATCCTGCCTGGGTTGTAGCTTCTTTAGCCGGGTAGAAGCTTTTCGTGCGAAACCTCAATTACCCCACAAAATAGTGCCCCATCTTCAAGTTACGAGCAGAAGTACGCGACTGCACGTCGACTAATGAGCTGCTATTTCAAAGTATCGTCACCATCAAGCAACCTTGGTCAATATTCTTACAGCGTATCCTGGCTTAGTGTGGGGTGTCTCGTCACTGCTTCGCCCTGCCAACATCCCGGGGAAACATTTAAACTGTCCGGAAAAGCTCTCTGCACGTATCACGTCCCCCATGTGATCGTGCACTCTAAACCAGTCGGTTCTCCACCCCACACCGGGCGCCATCTTTCAAGGAGGCTTTGTGCGGCCATCTTGTGACTAAAGGCCTGGAGGACTGGTTTGCAATGAAACCTGTCGTTTCTCTTTTAGAATGCATGGTGGACATTGACACCATTCTAGACCACCTACGCAGATAAGAAATTCCACGAAACATTTGACTGTAATTTCAGATTTTGTACAAAATTCACACAACATGCTTTGCATGAGCATTTCCATCTTGTGTCTTAGTTGTGGTAAGGGCGTGGATAACAAACATACTCCCACCTCCTCACTGTACGGATGCTTGCCTTTACCTAGTTCTGCAGAATTCCAAAGGACACTTCGCCTGAGACATAGCTACACTCCCAACCAAAGATGCTCCACAGACACCACTGTGGTGATCTGGGATCATGCATGGATGAGTGCCACAGGAAAACTGTAGAAAAATATATATTAGTATGGAATGTCATGTTTGTTGAAATTATTTTTTTTAATGAATTGTATCTTTTAGAAGTGTGAACTTTTATGGTTCTTTGAATCGATATAAAGTTACTACTTGAGTGCCACAGACATTCCTGACGGACATGTCATTTGGCTTAAATGAAAGCATTGGAATGCTTCAAGGACAACTCTGCTACAGCACACTCAGGTCTGACCTCTCTACCTCAATAGTTCCTCCAGGGATACTGGAAGCTCAGAGGGTACTCGTGAGGCTGCTTACTGCTAGAGAAACCCCTCACAATCTTTGCAGTAGTCAGCACAGCTCTTTCGCAGCTCAAGAGGACATGGTAGCAGAGGTTGTCCACACCACCAAGTCAGCAATGTTCCTCTTTTTACTTGCCTGTCACAACTACACTAAAGTTGCTTCGATTTCTCCTCCCATGGTCATATTCTGCCAACAGCGGGAAGAATTTGTTTTTTCCTTCCTAGCTGGTGTGCCATTACAGGAGTCAGGGGAAGTTACAGATTGTTAATAGCGGTTACGCCCTATCCGTCATACTCTCTCTTCCCCCCTCACATCCCAACAGTTTTTGCTGAAACGTCAGCAGATTATGCCACCATCCATTCACATAAAGTTAATTGTTTTTGGCCAGAGGGTATATAGAGAGGTCTCAGAGAATGGAGAGGGGTGTTACTCTTGCTATCTTTTTTGTCCAAAAATGAGTGAAGGCTCTGGCTGATCGTAGATCTTCAAACACTGAACGCCTTCCTGCTGTAGGCAAGATGCTGACTTAGGCCCAGTTCTTTTCTGCTCTAGATCCATGGGATTGGATGGTGTCCTTATGATGAGCAGATGCATACTTTCATATGCTCATCCTGCATTCGCACCAGCGTTACCTTTTGCTTGTGGGGAAATTGGAACATTTCCAATTTACTGTTTTGCCCAGGTGTATATGAAGGAGGTGGTTGTGCCTCAACCACCGGCTGCCGAAGGCAGGCTTGCTGCAGTCCCTGACCATCTCCAGATGACTGTAACTTCTGTAATCCTCTGGGTTTCCCATCAACAAGCTACAGTCCCAACTGATACCAGTGCAGAGGATTCCTTTTATAGGTGCCACCCACCCTAGACATGGTGACGTTCAAGGCTGTTCTACCCCTGCAGCAAGCCTGACATTCAGGTATGATCTTGATGTTTTAGGATCTGGCGTGGAAAGTTCTTAGGCTTCCTGTGCTCAGGCATTATATTGGTCTCACTGACACATGCGAGCCTTGAAGTGACATTTCCACCTCCAATAGGATCAGTATTTCCCACCATGGGGGCCTGCGGGCTTATTTCACTAAAACCATGGCTGCCATGATGGCGTTTGTGAGGGGTGTTTCAGTACTGGAATCTGTCAGGCTGCTATATGGGCATACATTCATCAGTCACTACTACTTGACAAATAAAACCTTCACATTGACAGTTTGCCAGCGTGGTTCTGCAAGGCTTCTTGGTGCGAGTCCACTGCTTGGAACCCTCTGCTTTTTGGGTGGTCAAAATAAAATACATGTTAGAAGACCTAAAAGGCTAACATGCATTTAGTATTACATCTTTTTTATTGAAAGCCAATAAACCGACCAATGCTTTGGAAGCAGGGGCCGAACTAAGACAGTACAGTTGCTGCCTACGGCAATGCAGGTGTTTCACGATGCAATTTAACACAGCAAGCTGCCTACAACCCAACTGGGCCGGCCGCGAATGAAAGACTGATAAACTGTTGGGAGCAACAACAATGCAGTCAGTATTTGCGAAAAGGAACCCCCCCAACTTCCCCCCCCCCCCACCCCTTCCCCCTCCCCTTTTCCCCCTTGTGCACTGAGGTAAAAGAAAGGAAACGCCAAAGGAAAACAGTGACCGTGGTCAGGACCCCATGAAATGAGCTTTACTTCCGGGGAGTCTTTTTGCTCTGCCGTGTCTTAGGCTCTGTGAGAGGTGTGTCTGCCAGATGCAACAGTCGCAGGTATCTGGGGCAGCTTAATTCCCTATATTCCCCAGTGAGAAGCACCAGAAAAGGCCACCAGAGTTCTGCAAATTCATCTCCTCTACCTGCCGCAGTCAGAGAAAGTTTCTCCATTCCCAGAATGGTCCATAGCCTATGCAGCCAACCCACCTGTACAGGCGGCTTAGGGTCTCTCCAGCGGGCCACAATGTTCTGTACTCCCGCCCCCAGTGCAAGCTCTATTAACCTCCCTCTCATAGACTTTAGGGGATACATCAAGGCATTGGGGAGCCCCAGTAACACATAGGCAGGGAATCGGGGGAGTTGAGTGTCTAAATGGAGGTCTATCAGGTAGAATAGGAGTCCAATATGTTCGCAGGTGCTCGCAACTCCACAGCAGGTGCTCCAACGTGCCCAACCCTCCACAACCCCTCCAGCAACGGTCACTGACGTGGGGGTCCCAGCGATGTATGCGTTCGGGGGTGTGATACCAATAGGAGGCCACTTTTGTGAGTGTCTCGGTGAGGCCTGTGTGGTAGGCCGAGTGCCGGGCTCTATGGTAAATCCCCTCCCATTCTTTTTTTTTTTTTTTTTTTTGAAAACCTTTATTTTGCACTTTCAGAAAACAAATACGGGCCTACAACCAACCGGCCGGCCTCGACACTTCGTAAGCTTTGTAGCAGAATTTACGTCAACTCGATAGCACGTCATTACATAAAAGCATACAACATGTGGTACACAAATTCCACGAGCACCGAGTGTCAGGAGAAGTTAAGGTTAATTTTTAAATGATTTTTTATATAAGGAGATACAAAAGCTAGAGCGGATCAGTGTACAGAACATCCATCTAAGTAATAAGCGAGCAACGTCTTTCAGTGAAATCCAACGAACAATAGACATACCCAAAATGGCGGCACAGAGCTAGCACAACAGGATGACGGAACACAAAGGGTGGTGCACGCCAGCCGCTACCCTCCTAGCACCAAACCAACCCACTGACCCAGGAAAAAGCAAAAGGAAAGGAGAAACAAAAGGAGAAAAATAAGGCCCATAGAAACAAAAAAGGAACCAAAGAAGACCCCCCACCCAACACGCATGCAGAGGCTATGGCCTACCCCCCCTAGCAGTGTGTCTGTCGCCCCAAAAAGAGAACCCGAAATGAAGAAACAAGTAAAGGGAGAAAAGAGAAAGAGTTCCATAGAAAAAGGGAAGAAAAGAAGTACAAGTGTTACACCGGGAATACGTGCACCACCGAAAAGAAGGAGAATTGAAGATTCAATATTATAATACATATAACACAATAAAATAATAAACGTGGAAGAGGATCTGAGTTCAAACAATCCGCTCGAATACGTTCATGGGTGACGTCCTATAGACAAAGGCAAGCAATAATGCAGAACCAGGATGGCGGCACCAGGACATCGAAAAAGGAGCGGTAATCACAGAGGATGATAAGTGCCGGACGCCACCCACACCACCACAGTCCTCCCCTCCCATTCTTTGCGTGTGAGCTGCCGTCCCAGGTCTTTTTCCCATCTAGCCTGTCCCGCGCTGTAGGTGTATTTGTTAGTGAGAAGCAGGTGTTGGTATATGTCCGATAGCAGTTTCTTTTCTGACGTGCGCGTAAGCAGCCATTTTTTGTAGGGAGTGAGAAAACGCTGCGCCCCTGTTTTGACCGACGGCTGATGGACCCAGTGCCGGACCTGCAAATAGGGCATGCGGTCCGTTTCCGGGATGCCATAGGTCTCCTTCACCTTCTGAAACGGGAGGATGCCCTGGGGATCAAACATGTGGCCTATCTCTCGGCACTGCGTGGTCCTCCACATCGCGAATGCCTGTGCATCCAGGCCAGGGGTGAACTCCGGGTTGTCAAATATCGGTGTTAACGGAGAGGGAAAGGAAGTGAGCTCTCTCCGGACAGCTACTCTGTCCCAGACTCCCATGACCGTGCCAGTGATATACGATGCATATATCAATCAATCAATCAATGACACTTATAGAGCGCGCTACATACCCGTAGGGTCTCAAGGCGCTGGGGGAGGGCGGGTGCCGCTACTGCTCGAACAGCCAGGTCTTCAGCTTCTTCCTGAAGGAGAGGTGGTCTTGGGTCAGGCGCAGGTCGGTCGGGAGGGAGTTCCAGGTCTTGGCGGCTAGGTAGGAGAAGGACCTTCCTCCTGTAGTCGCTCTTCGGATGCGGGGGACGGCGGCGAGGGCGTGGTTGGCTGATCGGAGGTGGCGTTTGGGAGCGTAGAAGTTGATCCGGCTGATGAGGTAGCTCGGGCCTTGGTCGTGTAGGGCTTTGTGTGCCTGGGTGAGGAGGCGGAAGGTGATTCTTTTGTTGACGGGGAGCCAGTGAAGGTCTCTCAGATGTCCGGAGATGTGGCTGGTTCGTGGGATGTCGAGGATGAGTCTGGCTGAGGCGTTCTGGATCCGCTGGAGTCTCTTCTGGAGCTTGGCGGTGGTACCGGCGTAGAGGGCGTTGCCGTAGTCCAGTCCGCTAGTGACGAGGGCCTGGGTGACGGTCTTCCTGGTCTCGGTGGGGATCCACCAGAAGATCTTCCGTAGCATGCGTAGGATGTTGAAGCAAGCCGAGGAGACGTTGTTGACTTGCCTGGTCATGGAGAGGGAGGAGTCCAGGATGAAGCCCAGGTTGCGTGCATGGTCTGTCGGTTTGGGTGCGTTGCCCAGGGCGGGAGGCCACCAGGAGTCGTCCCAGGCGGAGGGTGAAGAGCCCAGGATGAGGACCTCCGTCTTGGACCTCCGTCCAATATAGATTGGGCGGTCTATGGCGTCTCGGTAGGAAGGGCACACCCTGAAGCGTCCGACCGGCCACTGCCTGATCCTGAAAAAGCCAATGCTTGCTGGATTCCAGCTGGTACCACTCTACAAGCGTGCGTAATTGTGCCGCTTGAAAGTACAGGGCTAGGTCCGGTAGCCCCACTCCCCCGTGTGCAGGAGGAAGCGTGGCGATCAGGCGTTTAAATCTGGGGCGACGGCCATTCCAAACAAAGCGTGACAGATCAGCCTGCATTTTCTGGAGCCAGCCAGGCAGGGGGTGCAGCGGCAGCGTCTGGAAGACGTATAAGGCCTGTGGAAGTAGCGTCATTTTAATAGCCGCGATGCGGCCTAGCCAGGACAGAGTGAGGTGTTTCCACCGTCTAAGAGTCTCGGCGAGGCGTGCGCCAAGTCTGGCATAATTGGCCTCCGCTGTGGCCTGTATCGTAGGTGCTAGCAGCACCCCCAGGTAGGGGACAGTAGACGTAGACCACCGGAGGTCAAACTCGGCCTTGGCCTCCGCGAACACCTCTGGAGCCAGGGATATGTTCAATGCCTCCGATTTATCCATATTAATTTTAAAGCCCGAGGCCTGGGCAAATGTATGCAGCTCAATCATGAGTGCCCTCAAGGATTGCATTGGGTCCATAAGTGACAGCAGTATATCATCTGCGTACAGACTGATTTTATGGGTGTCTCCGCCAAAAGGAATGCCTCTAATAGATTGGTGTTGCCTAATTCGCTGCGCTAGTGGCTCCATGTAGAGCGCAAATAAAAGGGGGGAGAGCGGGCAGCCCTGTCTGGTCCCTCTGCCTATCGAAAATCGTGGAGAGGTATGGCCATTCACTCTGACCGTAGCGCTGGGCTGCCTATAGCAGTTGAAGATGCGGTTTCTGAGAGTAGCCCCGAAGCCAAATCGCTGTAACGCCAGGTCGAGATAGGGCCAGTGTACTCGTTCGAACGCTTTCTCAGCGTCAACCGTGAGAAGCATGCAGCCCGGCTTTGTCCGGGAACCGGCCTCGATCAGGTGAAGTACGCGTTTGGTGTTATCGCTTGTCTGCCTTTGGGGGATGAACCCGGCTTGGTCTGGGTCCACTAACTGTTGCGTGTATGGGCCTAGCCGGCTTGCTATGATACTTGTATAGAGTTTAAGATCGATATTTAGCAAGGATATTGGCCGGTAGGAGCCGCATCTGGTCGGGTCCTTACCTGGCTTGGGTATCACCGAAATTGCGGCCTCCAGCAGTTCCGGAGGGATGGCTCCGGGCTGATCGAAGGTATTGAATAGGTCCCGCAACAAGGGGGCCACTTGATGACAGTATTTTTTATAAAAGGCTGGTCCCGTTCCCCTTCAGCCTTTTATAAAAAACTGCTGGGGCCTTCCCTAACTTGAGGCGAGAGATTGCTGAGATGACCTCCTCTAGGTCAATGGGCCTATCCAAAAACTTCGCCTGCGCTTCGTTCAAAGACGGGAGAATCGCCCCATCCAGGTAATCGCTGCCCGCCTGTATGTCCAGGGTATCTGCATCGTACAGGTTGGCATAAAAGCTACCGAACTCCGCTGCTATAGCCGCATCCTCAGTGTTCGGGTCCCCTACTTTAGGTTAAATAGTTCGAATGTGTTGTCGCTGACGTTGCTCTCTCAGCTTACTCGTCAGCAGTTTCCCACAGCGATCCCCCCCGGTGTAGTAGGCATTCTTCAGGCGCAGGGCGGCGAACTCCGCCACATCCTGATCTAAGGCTGCCTTATATACCTCATCAACTCAAACTGCATTATTTCGCTGACGTGTAGGTGCAAGCATGTTGCATTGATCTTCGTGTATGCAAATTGATGGTGCCTCTTTGTGAGGGGCAGATTAATACCATGGATAATGTGCTGCATGGCTAAATATTTATGAGGTCCCAAAGGCAAGACCTTTTGGCTATGCCAATGTTTGTTTAAATTTGTTGTGCCCTTTTCTCATATTGTGCCATGTGTGTCTTTTTCTTGCCTGTTTCCCACCGCTGCTACTCCCGTGGCCCCTCCCCCCTGCTGGTTCCTGCTCCCACCTCCAGCTGCGCCCCCTCCCCCATCCCCTACTTAATGGCAGCCACTGACGCACAAAAAGCAAGCCAGTCTACGCCGTCTGCGACAAGCGTCTGGGACTCTGGTCCTCCGACCTCCCATTGCTACGACTCAACCACCCTCTAAGCACTGAACCCCAGAAGAAACAACAACTGCCAGAAATCGAGAAGTGTGGCTCACTGGTTAGAGGAGGCAGACATGGAAGCAGAGGTCAGCCCGGGACCAGGGTTCAATTCCCGGCTTGGCGGGGTCTTGAGTCCTAAAATGTCCATGGACTCGACAATTCTCGCTCCGGTGCCTACTCGATTCACTGGTTCACACTCTGCGACTCTGGGCAATAGCTTGCTTAATCTCCACAACGGCCCCTCACGGCGGGATGCCTGGCTTTCACCTTGCGGACACCCTGCCGGGGTTATCTCACAGGGGAATACCAGGACGGGTTCCCTAAGCAAGCGCTTAGAGACCGGTTGGTGATTTGCGCTATATAAATTCCTGTACATTTACATCGACATCGAACACCATCCATGGCCAGTTCCCCTGCCGACACTGCCACTGCACCTTTGGACCCCCACGGCCACCTCCCACCCACTGTATGCCAGTGCACCTAGACCCCTGAGCTACATCTTCCTCAACGTATGCTCCCTGCACAAACACGCAGTAGAAATCTGGGACCTCCTCGACTCCCTGTCTCCAAATGTCACCTTCCTCGCGGAAACCTGGACCAATGCCACCTCCGTCCCCGACATTGCTATCGTCATCCCCAACGGATACAAGATCCGGAGGAAGGACGGCCATAGCCACCCAAGAGGAGGACTCGCCATTGCGCACAAGAACTCCCTCCTACTCACCACTTCCAGCACAAACTACTCCTCGTCCCCCACGGAACACCTCCATTTCCAGATCCAGACCAACCCCAGAACGACCCTATGCTGCACCCTCGCCTACAGACCTCCCGGACCACATTCCGCATTCGCCACAACCATCACTGACCGCATCGCACCCCACGCCATCGTCTCCATGGACTACATACTGCTCAGAGACCTGAACTCCCACCTCGACAACCTCAGCAACCCGAAATCCACCGCTCTCCAGGACAGCCTCACTAACATTGGACTGAACCAGCTCGTCACCACACCCACCCACAAGGCAGGACACACACTCAGCCCCATCTTCGTAGGAGGGAACAACATCCACTTCAGCCACACCACTCAACCCCTCAGGACGGACCACAACTGCCTACACTTCTTCGATAAATCCACCACTCACGAAACTACACCACATCCTTCGCGAACGAATTGGAACAAGGTCACAGAGGAGCACCCCAACTCCTCCTTCAACCACGATGCCCCTCCCGTCAACTCTGAAGTCAATGAACTACACAGAAGGATCACCAACTGTGCAGACAAGCTCGCCCCCCTCCGAAACTCCCAACAGACCGCACCCCAGAAAAGCCACTTGGTTCACCACAGACCTCCGAGAATCCAGACGCACCTGCAGACGTCTCGAGAAAGTATGGCAAAACAGCTAAACCCTGGACGCTCTTAACACCCACCAGAACGCCGTGACAGAATACCACCAATGCATAAGATCCACCAAAAGGACCTTCATCCTGGGCAAAATCCACGCCAACTCCAACAGCTCGAAGGAACTCCTCAGCATCATACAGGAATTCACCAAACTCCCCAGCAAAGCCTCAGACGTCAAACCTTCCCAGGACCTCTGCAACAAACTTGGCTCCTACTTCCATCCCAAGATCAAGTCCCTCTACAATAAACTTCAACAAACAGACTCCAGACACCAAAACCACACCTACTTCGAGCAATACCAACCAGACTGCTATCTCAGCCTGGACCCTGGTCACCCCTGAAGACACCGCCACGACCATGAAGAGCATTCACTCAGGAGCCCCCACGGACCCCTGCCTGCCGCACATCTTCCACAGAGCCGCCGCCGCCCTAGCGCCAGAGCTACGACGCACCGTCAACACTACCTTAGAATCCAGCACATTCCTTGACAACTGAAAATACGCAGAAGTCAAGCCCCTCCTCAAGAAGCCCTCCGCAGACCCGACAGACCTAAAAAACTACAGACCCATATCTCTCCTCCCCTTCGCGGCTAAAGTCACCGAGAACATCATCCACATCCAGCTCACGAACTTCAACATCTACATGGCCCCCCTCGCAGCCATCGTCAGACAGCATAGTATCCTACGCCGACAACACCCAGCTCATCCTCTCCCTCACAAAGGAACCAGACACCACCAGATTCAGCTTCCAGGAAGGAATGAAGGACGTTGCATCCTGGATGAGCAACAGCTGTCTGACGCTTAACTCGGAGAAGACAGAATCCTCATCCTCGGATCCGCCCCCTCTGCTTGGGATAACACCCCGCAGCAACCTTCCCACACCCAGGGACCACGCCTGCAACCTCGATCATACTCGACTCCTCCCTCACCATGACCCAACAGATCACGCTGTCTCCTCCACGTGCTTTAACACCCTCCCCATTCTCCAGATGGATCCCCCCCCCGAAGCCAGAAAGACTTTCACACCCACATATTCATAACCAGCATACTGGAATACGGAAACGCCTTCTACGCCAAAATTAACAAATCCCTGCTTCGAAAACTCCAGACCATCCAGAACACCACCGCCAGACTCGTCCTCTGCATCTTACGACATTACCACACCACCCAGCACCTAAGAGATCTCCACTGGCTCCCTGTCGAAAAGAGAGTAACCTTCAAGCTACTCACACCTACAAATCCCTCCACAACACCGGACCCCAATACCTCAACGAAAGAGTCTCCTTCAACGTACCCAAGAGAAACAGCCGAACTCGACGAAACCCTGTGCCTCGCCAGAAGAGGTGGAAGAGCCTACTCCTACATCGCGGAAAAGACGTGAAATGAACTCCTCCTCAACATCAGATGTTCCCCCACTCTGCACACCTTCAGGAAGAGCCTCAAGACCTGGCTCTTTGGCTGAATCGGAGCTGCATGTCTGCCCCCCACACTTGCCACCTTTGAAAAGGAGGCTACGCTTTTCTATGAGATACAGGAAATGTATACATGTGGTACCTTAAAAAATGCGCCTTCTAGGCTTACAAGAATAATGAATCTCAGCAAGCATGTTTAGACTGATGAACACTCAGGTTAATATATAAACAGTATCCAAATTTCAGTACGTAATAGATCAATGCATGTTGTGATGTGCATCAATTTTTAACCCATTTGCCGCGGGGCGAATTCTCCCGCGGGGGGAGGGGGCCGTGCGCGGCGCCGCGAGGCTCATAACGAGCTGAGCTCGTCATGAGGCACAGTGGAGCTGTGCTCATGACGAGCTGAGCTGGTCATGACTCCCCCACTTAATGGAACGCCCCGCACAGGAGGGAAATTAGCCCCACGTGGGCGTTCCACGGCTGTTATGACGAGCTCAGCTCCACTGTGCCTCATGACGGGCTGAGCATCGTCATGAGCTTCGAAGAGGTTAAGGCAACAGGAGTACACGGTTATGTTTTCTATGTAGTATCTATCAGTAGAACAAGGTACTTACTTCAGTAATGCCTTTTCTGTTGTATACTCTATCTGCTGATTCCTCTCCATCCTTCCTGTTCTGTGGTGTAGACTTTTGATTCTAAAAAGGTCCCAAGTTAGATTCGGAACACTGTCATCTGTGTCTGGGTGCACAGAAAGAGTTCAAGATAAACTGACGCTGCATATAGTGCTAATGTGTTATTATTTGTACTGTATTAAACCACTCCCATGCCACACAGAGGGTGTACTAGTGCTAAATTCTACATGTTTACAGCAGAATAAAAATACTATTTATGCCTGTCCTTAATCGTTATGTGAATAGTTGATAGGTGCAAATGATTCCATTTTCAGCCACAAATGTACGATTTTGTTACTGGGGGCTGATATGGTAGCATCACGACTGCAAAACTGTCCTCCACCCTTCCAGCCTCCTAGGGAAACACCCGAATCCCACTGCGGCCAGTCCGTCCTTGATGTTTAATGACGAAAATGCCTTTGTAAATTAGGCCATATGTTTAATATGTGTGATTGAGTCTGAGGTCTAAAGAAACTGCTACCTCTTGGTGTAAACCTTGACTGCTCCACCTAGCTAGCTTTGGGGAGTAAATTGTATGACGTGTTATCCAACTGGAGTGCATAAGTACCTGGGACAAAGCTGTGTCTATCATGGACAATGCCCAATAGTCACTGACTTCCTTAGTGCTGAGCAAATGGCCTCACCCAGCGATGTGGAACATGGCAATGTCAGCTTAACTGGCCAATGTGACCCTGGTGTGATTATTTTCTGTGGACAGTGTAAACACTGGCCTTCCTATCTAGAAACGGCAATAAAGCTGGTCCTAACTTGGATTCAGTGACTATTCTGAAAGTTGTATCAAGTGTGGTGGCCATTTTTGGGGGCAGTGTAGAAGCCGATATTGTGTGCTGTTCTGGCATGGTTACCTAAAATGTATAAACTTGCACGCCAGTGTGTATGTGTATGAGACAATACAACACTACCATAAGATGGCAATTTCTGGCAGCAATGACAAGCATTGACAAAGCCAATAGGTCTGGTGTTGGCTGCCAAACGTTTGGCTTTGTCATTCGTTTTTTGTCTTGGGGTCTGCAACATTTTCGTGTTGAGGAAGCTGCAGGGCACTTGATCTAAGTTTCAGTGGTGGCTTCTACATTCTAGAAGTGGTGAGACACCAAAGAAATTACAAGGAACCTTTTAAAAATGAAACTTAACTTGAATGATGAACTCCAGCACACATTCAGCTGCAAACACTCCCGAAGTTCCTCCTGCCTCGTGCTGCTTCCTAGAGAGTACCATCTGCGCCAATCTGAGCACTGCTCTCCTGCTGCCTACAGCGCAGCACTCCGTAGGACACCTACGGGGCTGTGCCTCTGCTTCTCAGCTGCCTTTTAGCTGTTGATTGCAGAAGACTGAACTGCACATGTGAGTCTGGCCGCAGTGACAACACTGGGCAATCTGACATGCAGTTCAGTAGACACAGCCTCAGGTCGTCCCACTGAACTGTTGTGATGCAGTGTGGAGATCAGATGTTCCTATGGAAGAACCAACTCTGCAAACATTAGAACATTTTTTGCGTTTAGCCAATTTCTTTTTATCTCAAAAAGCACACATTGCCATAGTTTCTGGCACTTAAAGAAAAAACTTTGTGTGTGGATGTGTTCTTTGTGAAAGGGCAGAAAGTGGTCACGCACGTTGACGTTGGCCAATGGCTGAAGTGGGCGGAACCACTGCCCCAAGCTGTATGCTGTAGTGGGTGAAATAAAAAGGATACAATGACAGACCAATGGATGACAAGGGCTGACTGAAAGACCCTGTATGATACATATAATCTTAGAAAAAAATAAAAGGTCTTGTCTAACACCAAATCAAACAAGCATTTCCAATGCAATAGGTCTCGCATTAGGAAAGTTTGAGCTATTGGTATTGTAAATGACAAATTTTGTATTTATGTGTTGGTTTTAAAAATAGCGAAATTAATAGCTTTGTCATTTACAATGCCAATACTTTTAACTTTCGCAAATGTGACACCTGTAGCATTTGTAATGCAATATGTGTTGTATTTACGTGACTTACATGTATTGATATTACAAATAAGAATTGCTTTTAATTTTTTTTAATAATTAATACTTAAATAAAAAAGTTATTGTAATTTATAATTGCAATAGCTTAAACTTTTATAAATAATTTTTGTGAAGATTATGTTCAGTGTATTTTATTGTGACGAAAATCCAAGCACAGAAGTGAAATATTAACATCTTTTTGTGACATTTGTAATAAAGCTTGAAACATTGAGAGAACATATTAGAACCAGTTGTTGTTGAATGGTTACACAGATTGATGCTGTGGTGGCACTGAGTGATATTGTGGTGGCGACGAGTGATGCAGTGGCGTTCAGTGATGCTGTGGCAGCGCATAGTGATGTTGTGGTGCCTCTGAGTGATGCTGTGGTGGTGCTGAGTGATTCTGTGGTGATGCGATACATAGATAGAGTGTAATTATGTGGCGTGTAACTATGTTGCACTGAATGGTATTTGGAGTGAATGTTGCATTGAGTGCAGTGTAATTATGTGGCGTGTAATTATGTGGCACTGAGTGGTATTTGGAGTGTATGTCGCATTGAGTGCAGTGTAATTATGTGGCGTGTAATTATGTGGCACTGAGTGGTATTTAGAGTGTATGTTGAGTTGAGCGCAGTGTAAATCTGTAGCATATAATTATGTGGAACTGAGTGGTATTGTCTGGAGTGTAAGTAGTATTCAGTAGAGTGTAATTATGTGGCATGTAATTATGTGGCACTGAATGGTATTGTTTGGAGTCTATGTTGCAATGAGTGCATTGTAATTATGTAACATATAATTATGTGGCACTGAGTGGTATTGTGTGAAGTGTGTGTTGCATTCAGTAGAGTGTAATTATGTGGCGTGTAATTATGGGGCACTGAGTGCTTTTTGAAGTGTATGTTGCATTGAGTGCAGAGTAATTATGTGGCGTGTAATTATGTGGTACTGAGTGGTATTTGGAGTGTATGTTGCGTTTAGCGCAGTGTAAATCTGTAGCATATAATTATGTGGCACTTAGTGGTATTGTGTGGAGGGTATGTTGTATTCAGTAGAGTGTAACTGTGTGGCATGTAATTATGTGGCACTGAATGGTATTGTTTGGAGTCTATGTTGCAATGAGTGCATTGTAATTATGTAACATTTAATTATGTGGCACTGAGTGGTATTGTGTGAAGTGTGTGTTGCATTCAGTAGAGTGTAATTATGTGGCGTGTAATTATGTGGCTTTGAGTGGTTTTTGGAGTGTATGTTGCATTGAGTGCAGAGTAATTATGTGGCGTGTAATTATGTGGCACTGAGTGGTATTTGGAGTGTATGTCGCATTGAGTGCAGTGTAATTATGTGGCACTGAGTGGTATTTGGAGTGTATGTCGCATTGAGTGCAGAGTAATTATGTGGCACTGAGTGGTATTTGGAGTGCATGTCGCATTGAGTGCAGTGTAATTATGTGGCGTGTAATTATGTGGCACTGAGTGGTATTTAGAGTGTATGTTGGGTTGAGCGCAGTGTAAATCTGTAGCATATAATGTTGTGGAACTGAGTGGTATTGTCTGGAGTGTATGTAGTATTCAGTAGAGTGTAATTATGTGGCATGTAAATATGTGGCACTGAATGGTATTGTTTGGAGTCTATGTTGCAATGAGTGCATTGTAATTATGTAACATAATTATGTGGCACTGAGTGGTATTGTGTGAAGTGTGTGTTGCATTCAGTAGAGTGTAATTATGTGCGTGTAATTATGTGGCACTGAGTGCTTTTTGGAGTGTATGTTACATTGAATGCAGAGTAATTATGTGGCGTGTAATTATGTGGCATTGAGTGGTATTTGGAGTGTATGTCGCATTGAGTGCAGTGTAATTATGTGGCACTGAGTGGTATTTGGAGTGTTTGTCGCATTGAGTGCATGTAATTATGTGGCGTGTAATTATGTGGCACTGAGTGGTTTTTGGAGTGTATGTTGCGTTTAGCGCAGTGTAATTATGTGGCATGTAATTATGTAGCACTGAGTGGTATTTGGAGTGTATGTTGCATTGAGTGCAGTGTAATTATGTGGCATGTAATTATGTAGCACTGAGTGGTATTTGGAGTGTATGTTGCGTTTAGCGCAGTGTAATTATGTAGCATATAATTATGTGGCACTGAGTGGTATTGTGTGGAGGGTATGTTGTATTCAGTAGAGTGTAACTGTGTGGCATGTAATTATGTGGCACTGAATGGTATTGTTTGGAGTCTATGTTGCCATGAGTGCATTGTAATTATGTAACATATAATTATGTGGCACTGAGTGGTATTGTGTGAAGTGTGTGTTGCATTCAGTAGAGTAACTGTGTGGCATGTAATTATGTGGCACTGAATGGTATTGTTTGGAACAATTAATCAACAGGGAGGGATGAGGAATTAGTGTGTCCGTTTCTTTCCCCAGGGTAGTAGATGCTTTTAATCAACAAAAAATTGACACTTGTAACACTGCTCGACCTTTGGTTCAGTGTGAATAAGGAAACCCTCAAAAAAATCAATGTTTTTTTTTTTTATAATGTTTATTAAAGAGTAGCAAGACATCACATTTCGGCATATAAACAGAAGATAAAACAGAAAATATACAATACATAGTGCATTACATCTGTGTCATTGCTACCCATTTTTGTATTATACCCCAGAACCCCACCCTAACCCACCCACCCAGGGATCGCTACAAGGGGAGAGAATAAAGAAAAGAAAAGAAAAAGAAAATATGATAAACTCATATTATGAAACAGGTGAATCCCATTATGTTTCATTATATACAATGAAGAATTTTTTTTTTTTTTTCTTTTACTGGTTTAAATTATCCAGCCAATTAATTACCGGTTCCCAAACTGATTCGCCCTCTCTTCGAGCCCGTATGCCTCTCCTCTTGAAAACCAACAGCTCCCACTTCCCAACATTCAAAAACTTATTAAACCACTCATGTTCTGAGGGGGGAGAAGGATCTAACCACACTGTTGCTAGACATAATCTAAATGTAGCCATAGCTATATAAAATAGCTTCCGTTCTGGCAACGTCATACTTATATCTGCCACCCCCAATATAATGGCTTGCGAAGACAGTTGTATCTGATAACCGAACACTTGCTCCAACCGTTGTTCTATTTTAATTATCAGTGGAGTTAAACTAGAGCAAGAAGAGAACATATGGATACTGTCAGCTGCTATCTCCCCACACCTAGGACAATTAACTCCCGTGATCCCGCCCCATTGTTGTATACGGCGTGGAGTTATATACAAATTAAACCATGTTTTAAAACATTGTACCTGGAGGTTAGCAGATATAGTGGAAGTATAACTAAAACATAATGAATTTTCACAAACCTCCTGCCCAGCTTGTAAACCAATCTGCCATCGGTTAAAGTGTTTAGGTAGATCATCACTCCGCCTTTCATTCAACATTTTATAGATTATAGAGATATTAGAGTGCCCCCCTCTGATAGCCTCAACTAGTGGGATAGGGGTCCAACTAACATATTTCCGGGAGAGAAAGTCGCGAATCTGTAAGAACTTAAAGAAATGCTGGTTACTAATACCAAATTTATGTTTTATGTATTCAAATGTCCGCACCCCCTGAGCAGAGACCAAATCCCCCAACATTATAAGTCCATGTATAGTCCATTCTCTGAAATACCCGTCTGCAAATATTTCAGGCAGGAGGGTATTACCCATTACCGGAGTATACACATGTATCCTTCCTATATTAAATAGTTTCCGCACAGGGGTCCAGACTTTAAAGGCTGCCTGTAAGACTTTAAACCTCACACGTTTGAAATACGCAAAATCGATATGCCTGAATAGTAACCCCTTGACCTCTTTCCCATAAATTAAGCAATACGTAGAAAGCTCAGAGACCTCTAAGTCCACAGAGTCCATTAATACAGCAATGTGTCTTAATGTAATTGCCCAATAATAAAGCTGAAAGTTTGGTAAAGACCAACCCCCCCTCTCCCTGGGTAACGTCATATATTTATGGGCTCGTCTAGGTCTTTTACCTGCCCATACAAACCATGAGATTAGATGCTCTAGCTTCCTAAACCATACTTGCTCAAACAAAACAGGAATCGCCCTAAAAAGATACAATATTTTTGGTAGAAAAATCATTTTAACAACATTGCAGCGACCCATCAGTGTTAATTGAAGATTGTTAAACTTTCTAGTATCTTTTTCTATCTTTCCTAACAGTGGTTTAAGGTTGATCTCGACAATTTCCTCGGGATTAGGGCTTATTACAATTCCTAGGTATTTGGCCCTGCCAATAACCCGAGGATCAGCCAACATGGTTTTATCATTGCATATAATTTGAGTCTTGGAATTATTTAAATGGTATCCAGACAACTTGCCAAACTGTGAAGTTAAGATTGAGATCTCTGACAGTGCTGCCTGAGGAGTGTCTGTCGGAATGGCTAGATCGTCTGCATACCCCAGTATTTTCGTGTTACCACCCCTGGATCTCACTGGACAAATCAAATCATTCAAAAGAATTTTTTTAATAAGTGGGTCTATATAAATTGCAAATAATAAAGGGGAGCAGGGGCAACCCTGGCGTGTACCTCTTAAAATATTAATTGAACCCGTCTGGATCCCCATAACTGAAATATGGGCCGTCGGCTGTTTATACATGCTCTGGATAGCCCTTATGATTCCTTCTCCTAGGCCTAAATATCTCAATACGGCCCATAAAAAAGGCCAGGAGACCCTATCAAAGGCCTTCTCTGCATCTAACAGAATTAGGGCCATAGGGTCTCCTGAAACCTTAGTAAAATCAAACAGCGAAATAACACGGCGTATATGGTCTATAGTTTCTTGCCCGGGCACAAAACCATGTTGTTGGACAGAAACGAGTTTCTTAATTACCCCAGAAATTCTATTGGCAAATATCTTGGCATAAATTTTAATATCACTATTGATGAGCGTGATAGGGCGGTATGATCCTAATTCTGATGGATCTTTATCCTTTTTAAAAAAAGTTATAATTCGGGCACCTCGCCAGGACTCCGGAGGAGCCTCCCCACCCTGAACTCTACGAAATAGTTCTAACATGACCGGGGTGAGCTGAGGTCGAAATATCTTATAAAATTCTCCCGGCAGAAAGTCTGGGCCAACAGCTTTGCCCCTCGGGAGAGAATCTATAGCCTGCCAAAGCTCCTCAAAACTAATTTCTGCGTCTAGTGATTCTCGTTCTTCTGAGGTTAGCGGATCCACCCCGATCCCCTTTAGATATTCCTGAATTTCCACCTGAAGGGTATCGTTATCACAAATATCATCATAATATAATTTTTGATAAAACTTCTGAAATGCAAGAGCAATGGTTTTCTCCTCAGACACATACCCCAAATCCGGATCCTGAATCGTCTTGATACGTATAGTTGCTTCTCTGTCTTTAGTTCTTGCGGCTAACAAATGCCCTGCTCTCTCACTACTCTCAAACATTTAAGATCTCCAAGCAATAAATTTGCTAGCAGCTTTCGCCTGTGAACGTTCTGTAATTGCAGATTTTGCTATAGCAATCCGTGTTAGGGCTAAATCGCTATCCCCACCTGTCTGTATCGAGCGAGACAGATTCACTTCTGCTTTTTCCAATTCTTTATACAGCCTCTGTAAATTAGCCTTCTCTTTTTTTTGAGCATCCCAGCCATATCTTGTAGTTTCACCCCTGATCGCAGCCTTAAGAGTATCCCAAATATTCTGAATACCTGTGCTACCCTTATTTTCCTCTAAAAACTGTAAAATCCAGGGGGACATAGTATCCACGAATTCCTTTTCACTAAGCAGGCCACGATTAAACGTCCAGACATCACTTTTGCTCTTACATGCCTGTATATTCATCACCAGTACGAGCGGATTATGATCCGACATCACTCGAGGATATCTAATGATACTAGAGCCTTGACTAAGAGCTGGTGATATAAAAAAATAATCAAGCCTGGAACAGATTTTATGTGGTGCTGAAAAAAAAGTGAAACCCGGATCACCACGATTAAAAAACGCCCAAGCATCAATTAGCCCATGAATCTCTATCAGATAGCGTAGAGCCTTGTATACTTTAGGCTTTCTCCCAGTGTATGCGCTCTCTGGTTGATTCAATAATCCACAGTCCATATTGATATTTAGGTCTCCACAAATTATTAGAGGGGATGGCCATCCTATCAGCTCCAGGCTGAGCCATTTATACAATTCTGGGTCGTCCAAAACTGGGCCATATAAAACACAGAGAGTGATATTTTTGCCCTGAAAATCACCATATACAATTACCCAGCGACCCAAACTATCTGCCAGAGATCGAGTTATATTCACCTTCCCTCGTCTTACTAGGATTGCAACTCCTTTAGTCTTAGCCTCAAGTTTAGTCCAAGAGACTAATTGAAATCCCTCAAATTCCAGCAATTTATGACGACTAGCTTCTATATGCGTTTCCTGCAGGCAGAGAACATCTGCCTGCAAGAATCGCAGATCTTCCCTCACTCTTCGCCGTTTGATCGGATTATTAAGCCCACATATATTTATGGATACAATTCTAATATTAGCCATCTCTTAAAAAAGATATTCCAGAAAACATGTATAACCAGCACTTCATAATAATATTCAATACGGAGAGTTTATCGAAAGATAACGTTTCAAATCCTACCATTTGTGCCCCTCGTCGGAGTCTTCCAACTTCCACATTATATCTGTCAGTCTATCGTCATTGGCCGTTGTTTGAATCTCGGTCTTCTGTAGCCCTGTCTCTAGCTCCACAATCCTTTCCTCAAGTGCAGCCGTCCTAGCAATAACTTCGGAACATGCTTTGGTGTTTTTCCGGATAGCACCCTGAATCTTCATTGTAGCCAGCTGAGCCCTCTTGTGTTCCTGGCGTGCTTCGCTTTGTATCGATTTTAACATTGCATAGATCAGAGTATTGGATGGCGGGGAGTTAGTTTCATTACGATCTTTTTCTTTCTCATGGGCCTTAGACCCCCCTAATCCTGTAAGACTAGTGGTAGCCGGGGCGTAGTCCCATTGGAGGTTGTGGCTCATTTCGGACCCTTCACTATCTACCTCCTCTGAAACCTGGATGGGTGTGAGCTTTGTCTTACTGTGACGGGGTGTGGCCCTTTTGAGTGTGTCCGCTGTATTTGGTGGACTAGCACTGTCCTCGTCTGATGACAGATCCCCACTTACGGAACCCCCAGTGGACTCCCCCTCAGACTCCTCAGCCACTGAGAAGAAGCTATCCGCGTCCAGAGCCTCCGACAGGTTGCCATCATTTGGTTCCGCTTTCTCTCCTGCGGGGGTCTGGAGAATACCTGACACCCCCTCCTCCAGCAACTGACTCTCAGGGGGACTAAATAATACTGCTGTATTATCGTACCCCTCACCGCTTCTTATTTCGTTGCAAACAGCTGGTGCGGGTTCCGCAACTAGAGTGGCTTTTTCCTGGTCTCCCAAACTCTTGTTGCCCCCATTGCCGTTTTTTTGTAACTCAGGGGTAGTGCCTTGATCATCAGTACATCCAGTTCTTGTTTCAGTTACACTTATATCAGTGGGGGAGGTTATTGTTAGAAGGGGAACCTGTGTCCCATTTTTTACAGAAGTTGATCTTCCCATAAACATATCCGGGACCGTTACAGCTTTTCCCCTTACAGCGTTGTTAACTGCCCCCGCCTGTACCCCCAGCTGTACAGTGTCTTTAGTTCTGAAGGCGGCGCTGGGCGGCCCTTTCCCCACAGTTTTATCTGTTAATTTCTCTGAATGTTTCCCTTTCACCAGCTCGGGCTTTTTACCACTCACCGCATTTGCTGTTTTAATTGCAGCCTTCTCTGTCTTGTCAGATCTCCCCGCTTTCTCTACCTTCTCTAGTTTCTCGGTAGAGAGATTCTTTCTCGTGGAAACGCCAGCCGCAGGTGATTCTCCAGGGATTTTCCCAGCCGCCGGTAAAGCGTTTCCAGCCGCCGGTAAAGCGTTTCCGTTTCTGCGGGGAGGCATTGTGGTGTACTCAGCCGCCTTGCTGCAGGTGCTCCTCGTTCTCTGCGTTCTTGCTGCTCGCCACGCCCGCCACACTCCCAGGTGTACACGGCTCCGGAAGGCAGTGATCGCCAACCGTGCTGACCAGAGCCAGGGTTTCTCCGTGAAACAATCTGTCAGCATCAAGTCCTCTAGCTGGCTCGGGTTCCGCAATGCCAGTCACATTACCAAACTTGCAATCCAGTCGTAATCGCTCACATTCCTCACTTCACGCTACCTCGGACAGGGAGTGACCCTCACACGGATCAAGCGGCCGCCATCTTGCCCCCAGCCCAAAAACTGCCCCCCCAAAAAAATCAATGTTAGTTGGAATGCGGTATATATGTTTCATCCACCCCACATTGAGATTAAGGCAGTTATCATAGGGTGTTCCTATTTGTGTTGACTGCCAGCCTCATCCAGAGGCACCTCTAGTCTCGAGTGTAGTGTCCAGAGACAAAAAGGATTTCCCCACAAAAAAAGGAAATTAAACAACAAAGTGATGCATGTACAAAATCTAATAAAAAATGCCTTATGCTTTTATTTCGGGGCATGTTTCCATTTGTTAAAAATAATTGGTATACTATCTGAGAGCCAGGTTACTGGGCCATATAGTATTGCATGAAAAAAGTTGTCGACATGTTTCAGCTCCCTGGGCCAAAAGGTCTATGGAGCTTTCGTCAGGACTTACAAACACAATATTGACACAGATTTTTACACAAAATACTACTCACACAACTTGTGCGGTAATCCTTTTCACATAATGATTTGTTATGGAAAGTACACTCTTCACAATCTAGAAGAAATGTGAGATTAAACATTTAACTGGTTTATGCAAACATTAAATTTTAAGTTTTTGAGGGGGAGGGGGGGAGGGTGTGTTCAAAGTCACAGGTAATCTTTTTTATTACACTGGATACTTATAGTGCAAGGTTATTGGGAAGCTACAAAATGACCATGATATGGCGTGGTGAAGCAATAGGAATTAATTCTCATATGTTCTCTTATCCATATGTATAAGTATTGGATTGACTGAGTAGTCAGGGTCGCATGGAGTAGGCGTATCATAGAACGCAAGGTTCTAATAGTCTTAATCTAGCAAGTGTGGTTGGCTGTGCATATGCAGTGAAAATATACTGAGTAAGCATATATTGGAATTCTGATTTTAGGTCAGCAAATGTAGCATTTTGTGCGTTCGACTAGTTTCACAAAAAACAGACTCTTCGTTATTGGAGTGAGAATACTAGCAAGTTTGGTCTATATTTGTAAATTGCGAGGCAGCATGTTATTTGGCTACTCATACGGCTGCAGATACAATAGCAGTGTGATGAGACAAACGTATTACCCAAATGCGCATAGCGGTGTAATGGAGTTAAAACTATTGCCCAATTACGCATATCCTAAGAGACTCTGAGTCGGGTCATAAGAATGAGCCGAGGGCAGCACCACCGTGGTTGTGTAGAAATAAAGCAGGCATAAGCGCGTAAGCAAGTATATTTATAACAGTTTGAGAAACGCTCGTAAACATTTGCACCCAGATCTTACCTGCTGTGTATGCGTTCAGTATATCAACGGGGACCGCAAATTCAAAGCGCAGAGCTGGATTTAAAGAAAGATGCCTGTAAATATAGAGCGGCAATTCTGCATCTTACCGGTATCTTCAGGAGGAGTATATGCGGCGCCATTACCCGCGTGGAGGCTACACTTTGGCCTTGTGCTGACTCTGCCCCCGGTTTCCGGATGTTACGTTACTGTTACCTTTTTTAAGGGGTTGTGTTTCACAGGTTTAAAGGGACAGTAGGGCATTTGTTGGAAACCAGAAAGAGAAGATGTAAAGTGGTCTTTTTTCTTTTTGTCGTTTTCTGGTCATGGAGCCTAATTTCATTGCAAGGAAATTATTTTTCAGATTTAGCAGGGAAGCACAAATCTTGTCAATATGCACGCAGTACGTTCAAGGTTGTATTTAATGGAGGCAATGTCCAATGATCGTATTTTGTCATTGCATTGATTCATTTTGCAAAGTGGTGCCATGAAATATTGTCGTTCAGACCGTGCTCTAAGGTGCGTAATCGGTCCACCAATCTTTGCTCTTTTTCAAATAGTATTTTCTCCGCATTGCTGGATTTATTGGTCAGCATCTCAATGACTGTCCATTGTATGTCTTCATGTGAATGATTCATTTCCAAAAAGTGGGAGCACAGTTTTGTAGTGTTCTTTTTTAGTCTAATATTGCTTTTATGCTCGCCTATCCTAAGTTTGATTTTGCGACACATCATCCCGATGTATTTCTTTTGACAAGGGCAGTTAATCATGTAGATGACGTGAGTGTATGTTGCATTGAGTGCAGAGTAATTATGTGGCGTGTAATTATGTGGCACTGAGTGGTATTTGGAGTGTATGTCGCATTGAGTGCAGTGTAATTATGTGGCACTGAGTGGTATTTGGAGTGTATGTCGCATTGAGTGCAGAGTAATTATGTGGTGTGTAATTATGTGGCACTGAGTGGTATTTGGAGTGTATGTCGCATTGAGTGCATTGTAATTATGTGGCACTGAGTGGTATTTGGAGTGTATGTCGCATTGAGTGCAGTGTAATTATGTGGCGTGTAACTATGTGGCACTGAGTGGTATTTAGAGTATGTTGGGTTGAGCGCAGTGTAAATCTGTAGCATATAATTATGTGGAACTGAGTGGTATTGTCTGGAGTGTATGTAGTATTCAGTAGAGTGTAATTATGTGGCATGTAAATATGTGGCACTGAATGGTATTGTTTGGAGTCTATGTTGCAATGAGTGCATTGTAATTATGTAACATAATTATGTGGCACTGAGTGGTATTGTGTGAAGTGTGTGTTGCATTCAGTAGAGTGTAATTATGTGCGTGTAATTATGTGGCACTGAGTGCTTTTTGGAGTGTATGTTGCATTGAGTGCAGAGTAATTATGTGGCGTGTAATTATGTGGCACTGAGTGGTATTTGGAGTGTATGTCGCATTGAGTGCAGTGTAATTATGTGGCACTGAGTGGTATTTGGAGTGTTTGTCGCATTGAGTGCAGTGTAATTATGTGGCATGTAATTATGTAGCACTGAGTGGTATTTGGAGTGTATGTTGCATTGAGTGCAGTGTAATTATGTGGCATGTAATTATGTAGCACTGAGTGGTATTTGGAGTGTATGTTGCGTTTAGCGCAGTGTAATTATGTAGCATATAATTATGTGGCACTGAGTGGTATTGTGTGGAGGGTATGTTGTATTCAGTAGAGTGTAACTGTGTGGCATGTAATTATGTGGCACTGAATGGTATTGTTTGGAGTCTATGTTGCCATGAGTGCATTGTAATTATGTAACATATAATTATGTGGCACTGAGTGGTATTGTGTGAAGTGTGTGTTGCATTCAGTAGAGTGTAACTGTGTGGCATGTAATTATGTGGCACTGAATGGTATTGTTTGGAGTCTATGTTGCAATGAGTACATTGTAATTATGTAACATATAATTATGTGGCACTGAGTGGTATTGTGTGAAGTGTGTGTTGCATTCAGTAGAGTGCAATTATGTGGCATGTAATTATGTGGCACTGAGTGGTTTTTGGAGTGTATGTTGCATTGAGTGCAGAGTAATTATGTGGCATGTAACTATGTGGTACTGAGTGGTATTTGGAGTGTATGTTGCATTGAGGGCAGTGTAATTATGTGGCGTGTAATTATGTGGCACTGAGTGGTATTTGGAGTGTATGTCGCATTGAGTGCAGTGTAATTATGTGGCACTGAGTGGTATTTGGAGTGTATGTCACATTGAGTGCAGTGTAATTATGTGGCACTGAGTGGTATTTAGAGTGTATGTTGAGTTGAGCGCAGTGTAAAATGTAGCATATAATTATGTGGAACTGAGTGGTATTGTCTGGAGTGTATGTAGAATTCAGTAGAGTGTAATTATGTGGCGTGTAATTATGTGGCACTGAGTGGTATTGTTTGGAGTGTATGTTGCATTGTAATTATGTAGCATATAATTATGTGGCACTGAGTGGTATTGTGTGGAGTGTGTGTTGCCTTCAGTAGAGTGTAATTATGTGGTGTGTAATTATGTGGCACTGAGTGGTATTTGGAGTGTATGTTGCATTGAGCGCAGTGTAATTATGTGGCATATAATTATGTGGCACTGAGTGGTATTGTGTGGAGTGTATGTTGTATTCAGTAGAGTAATTGTGTGGCGTGTAATTATGTGGCACGGAGTGGTATTGTTTGGAGTGTATGTTGCATTGAGTGCAGTGTAATTATGTAGCATATAATTATGTGGCACTGAGTGGTATTGTGTGGAGTGTGTGTTGCATTCAGTAGAGTGTAATTATGTTGCACTAAGTGGTATTTGGAGTGTATATTGCATTGAGTGCAGTGTAATTATGTGGCGTGTAATTAAGTGGCACTGAGTGGTATTTGGAGCGTATGTTGCATTGAGCGCAGTGTAAATATGTAGCATACAATTATGTGGCATTGAGTAGTATTTGGAGTGTATATTGCATTGAGTGCAGTGTAATTATGTGGCATGTAATTATGTGGCACTGAGTGGTAGTTGGAGTGTATGTTGCCTTGAGCGCAGTTAATTTTGTAGCATATAATTATGTGGCACTGAGTGATATTATGATGAGTGTATGTTGTATTCAGTAGAGTGTAATTGTGTGACGTGCAATTATGTGGCACTGAGTGGTATTGTTTGGAGCGTATGTTGCATTGTAATTATGTAGCGTACAATTATGTGGCACTGAGTGGTATTGTGTGGAGCGTGTGTGTGCATTCAGTAGAGTGTATTTATGTGGTGTGTAATTATGTGGCACTGAGTGGTATTTGGAGTGTATGTTGCGTTGAGTGCAGTGTAATTATGTGGCATGTAATTATGTAGCACTGAGTGGTATTTGGAGTGTATGTTGCGTTTAGCGCAGTGTAATTATGTAGCATATAATTATGTGGCACTGAGTGGTATTGTGTGGAGGGTATGTTGTATTCAGTAGAGTGTAACTGTGTGGCATGTAATTATGTGGCACTGAATGGTATTGTTTGGAGTCTATGTTGCCATGAGTGCATTGTAATTATGTAACATATAATTATGTGGCACTGAGTGGTATTGTGTGAAGTGTGTGTTGCATTCAGTAGAGTGTAACTGTGTGGCATGTAATTATGTGGCACTGAATGGTATTGTTTGGAGTCTATGTTGCAATGAGTACATTGTAATTATGTAACATATAATTATGTGGCACTGAGTGGTATTGTGTGAAGTGTGTGTTGCATTCAGTAGAGTGCAATTATGTGGCATGTAATTATGTGGCACTGAGTGGTTTTTGGAGTGTATGTTGCATTGAGTGCAGAGTAATTATGTGGCATGTAACTATGTGGTACTGAGTGGTATTTGGAGTGTATGTTGCATTGAGGGCAGTGTAATTATGTGGCGTGTAATTATGTGGCACTGAGTGGTATTTGGAGTGTATGTCTCATTGAGTGCAGTGTAATTATGTGGCACTGAGTGGTATTTGGAGTGTATGTCACATTGAGTGCAGTGTAATTATGTGGCGTGTAATTATGTGGCACTGAGTGGTATTTAGAGTGTATGTTGAGTTGAGCGCAGTGTAAAATGTAGCATATAATTATGTGGAACTGAGTGGTGTTGTCTGGAGTGTATGTAGAATTCAGTAGAGTGTAATTATGTGGCGTGTAATTATGTGGCACTGAGTGGTATTGTTTGGAGTGTATGTTGCATTGTAATTATGTAGCATATAATTATGTGGCACTGAGTGGTATTGTGTGGAGTGTGTGTTGCCTTCAGTAGAGTGTAATTATGTGGTGTGTAATTATGTGGCACTGAGTGGTATTTGGAGTGTATGTTGCATTGAGCGCAGTGTAATTATGTGGCATATAATTATGTGGCACTGAGTGGTATTGTGTGGAGTGTGTGTTGCCTTCAGTAGAGTGTAATTATGTGGTGTGTAATTATGTGGCACTGAGTGGTATTTGGAGTGTATGTTGCATTGAGCGCAGTGTAATTATGTGGCATATAATTATGTGGTATTGTGTGGAGTGTATGTTGTATTCAGTAGAGTAATTGTGTGGCGTGTAATTATGTGGCACGGAGTGGTATTGTTTGGAGTGTATGTTGCATTGAGTGCAGTGTAATTATGTAGCATATAATTATGTGGCACTGAGTGGTATTGTGTGGAGTGTGTGTTGCATTCAGTAGAGTGCAATTATGTTGCACTAAGTGGTATTTGGAGTGTATATTGCATTGAGTGCAGTGTAATTATGTGGCGTGTAATTAAGTGGCACTGAGTGGTATTTGGAGCGTATGTTGCATTGAGCGCAGTGTAAATATGTAGCATACAATTATGTGGCATTGAGTGGTATTTGGAGTGTATGTTGCATTGAGTGCAGTGTAATTATGTGGCATGTAATTATGTGGCACTGAGTGGTAGTTGGAGTGTATGTTGCCTTGAGCGCAGTTAATTTTGTAGCATATAATTATGTGGCACTGAGTGATATTATGATGAGTGTATGTTGTATTCAGTAGAGTGTAATTGTGTGACGTGCAATTATGTGGCACTGAGTGGTATTGTTTGGAGCGTATGTTGCATTGTAATTATGTAGCGTACAATTATGTGGCACTGAGTGGTATTGTGTGGAGCGTGTGTGTGCATTCAGTAGAGTGTATTTATGTGGTGTGTAATTATGTGGCACTGAGTGGTATTTGGAGTGTATGTTGCGTTGAGTGCAGTGTAATTATGTGGCGTGTAATTATGTGGCACTGAGTGGTATTTGGAGTGTATGTTGCATTGAGGGCAGTGTAATTATGTGGGCTGTAACTATGTGGCACTGAGTTGTATTTGGAGTGTATGTTGCATTGAGTGCAGTGTAATTATGTGGCGTGTAATTATGTGGCACTGAGTGGTATTTGGAGTGTATGTTGCATTGAGGGCAGTGTAATTATGTGGAGTGTAACTATGTGGCACTGAGTTGTATTTGGAGTGTATGTTGCATTGAGTGCAGTGTAATTATGTGGGGTGTAACTATGTGGCACTGGTGGTATTTGGAGTGTATGTTGCATTGAGTGCAGTGTAATTATGTGGCGTGCCTTATTTGGCAGCTTCACTTCTATTGCAGTTGATACAGCCCTTTAAAGCTGCCAGGGTGCTTACTGCTGGATATAGGTCCATATTAAATAAAAAATAAATAAGTACAGACACTCACTGAGCCCATTGGCATGAGGAGTCAATCAATTGTCAAGTGGCTGAATGCACGCAGCATCCCATTAGCCAATTATGGCTGTCTGTGTTTGCACTGGACAAGCACATAATCAAAAAGTTGAACACGAAACTACAAATCCCATAATGCAGTGTTCCTGGCAAAACAAAAAAACCCAAAAAAAACAGAACTTGGTAAGTGGAAAACCAGTTTCTTTCATTTACCACTAAGCATATTTTCCTTACAAGGAAAGTACATGATAAGATTAGCAAGAAAGAGTTTCGAGCTGCCTGCAGCTGGAGATTCCACAGTTTACCTAGATATATGTATTTTCTAGTTTACCTTCAAGCCACTTCAGCATTGTTATCAAAAAACAGGAACCTCCGAAAGCAAATATACACCGTTCGACGCTATTTGTGCTTGAGGCTACAGTGTCTGGTTAATGGGAGTGGTCTTTTTACACTCCTCAGACATTCCTATCGGTGTGAGGAATGGAGCAGATCCGGGAACTCCCATGGTTACGCGGACACCTCACAACGAAAGAAACGTGCTGTGCTGTGTCTTATTTGCTCTAGAAAGAACATCAGTTGGGCATTACGGTTATTGGAAGAATAGTTAAACCGTGTTAAAAATGAATAGCACCTGAAATGTTAAAACTAAAATCTGAAGTTATTTTAATAAAGTTTGCATGCAGTCAACTAAAAGCGCAACACATGCAACAGTAATGTAAAGCTCCCAATGGACCTTAATCGGAGCGCGTTTCTGATTTAAAAGGCTGGCACAAAATAAGTTAAGCGCATGTAAATTAGAAAGGAAAAAAAAACCGAAAAAGCTATTAATATTGGGATAGAGTTTACGACCTGCAGAAACCACACAGATTAAAGATGCAATCTGGCTCGGGGACAAATGCCCACAGGCAAGACAGCAAACTAGAGAGCGCTAGAGTAAGAGTCTACAAGGAACAAGAGCGGACGCACCGTGTTCTCTTGGTGCTCACAGCTGCTTGGAAACTTTAATACGCCGAACACGGAGAAGCTCTCCGCATCCCTGCCTGTAATTCTCTCCCAGCCTTCCATTTTCCTATTAGCCTCTGATGAATCCTCGGCGGCGCTGGGCTTTGGTAACCTTTCACGGTCGTCTTATTAGAGGCTTCAAACAACACCAGATGCAGACACCCTGCTTGTGATTGGAGTCACTTAAGTTTGGAATCTGCATAATTCCGAGGAAGTAGGTGAGAACGTGACCTTTCCTGGCGAAGGCGACATCCTCATCAATCAAGGTTACCTTGTACCGTGGCAAATCTATCTCTGCACGCAGAAAGCGCCAGGGATCACACGGCGCCGTGGGTAGCTAGCCGGGAACACTTGTGGACTGAGGGTGCACAAGGATTCCGTGACTGAGAGGCTGGGGTGGGGGATGCTGCGGCATGGGCCGCGCTGCGAGGACTCAGGCTGTGGAACAAACAGCTATTTTCAAAAACAAGCGCATTGCTCTGATCGGAGTACCATTTTGAGTTCAAACAAAAGACAAGTCAAAACGAAACCTAAGAGCCGCGCGTGTGAGCTTCTACCGTAGACAGCTCACGTCGCGCGGCTCTTAGGTTTCGGTTTCCAAGGCGCATGGGAGAGTCGCGCTCGCACACATTCATAGCAAACAGCCAGCAGCAAAAGCGCGCTCACAAGGCCAAATCCGAGACGGAAAATGCGCGCCTCAGACTCGTGTCCCCATATTCAAGTCAGTAAATAGGTATACTAAAGTATACAAGAGGTCCATCGCTATGCTCAACCTAAAAATGACATGGCCGTGTCTGTATAACCAGGACAATGTGAAATGGCAATGCCAATATTTGCATTTGGAGGTAGAAAATGGCATCGCAAGGTGTGCTTAACCACACCAATTGAAACTAGCACAGAAGTCTGAAAAATGAGGTGATGTTTGGTGGTAATGTTGAAACTGGCAACATATGCAATTTGAAGCTGGCACAAGAATCTCCCATGGGAAAGTTTTAAACTGACATTAGAGGATGTTTTTAACCGAACAATATGATACAGTTATGTCAATGTTTCCTAAAGTGGAGCATTGTAAATCGTGACATGGCAAGCCCACATATCACTTCAGGTCGTCCTTCAGGGATATACCCTTTATAGGATGGCCCGGAATTATGGGGAGGAGGGCTTGAAATACTTTATCGTAACATGCTCCAATGCTCTACTTTTGAGATCTCAGACCTAAAAGGGGCGGAAAATGTGTTTTTTTTCCTTTCTTGTTGACGGGTTCACTTCCTTACCTGGAGCCCTGATCTATCATCCACCGGCCCCAAACTCCCAATATCTAGACAAGATGGGTGACTCCGTAGGCTGTTTAACTCTCAAATACTCCAAATTAACCCTTCTTGGACACTTTAATTACACTTAGAACGAACCAGGAGTTACAAAATATTTAGATACTGTCATATAGTTACTGCTTTTCTATATAATGTGTTAAGTTAGCATGAGTTTATTAAATGTTTAAACAACATTTTCCTTCGGCTTCAGTTTGCACACAACACATAATTGTTATTGTAGCTTTCAACCTAGACGAAAGATGTGATTTATTTGAGAATAATATGTTATTGCTCTAATATCAGTCGTGCTTGGTACACTTGGTACACTGTCTGCACACTGAGTGCTGAACCCTCTAAGAATAACCTAACACAAGGTTGCTGGGAGGCCTGATCCTCGCACCACATTAGACATAACACAAATACAGTTGCTTCCAACATTGGGCTCTAAGCGGGTTTAAGATAGAGTTACTGAGAATGCAAAAACACACTTGATGATGCTTCGGATGCAGAGAGCAGGCAGCAGATGATGTGATCCTCTCCTCCTGACATTTAGAGGTATGGGCCCGCCCTGCTAAAACCCAAATGAGACCTTCTTAGATATAATATAGTATGCTAATTAGGGAGTGCGAGAAATAGGTGTTATTAATTTCTATTGATTTTAGCATTATAATATGCTATCACCGTTTGCTTATTATGGACTAGTAACTATGCTGATAACTCTGATTCTTATAAAATGTCTTTTTGTATTATATAAGATACTGCGTTTGAGAACCTTGCATTGAATAATAAATATTTCAAAAGTGCACGTGTCCTCTTTTACTCCACGTTCTGGTTTGAAATGATTATAGAGCGAAAGAGTGTTCATGTGTTCCACGATACCCGAGGTAACCTAAGTTCATGTTCTGGTTTGTCTAAGTCATTGGGAGTTTGTTATGACCAATGAGACACTGTAGCTAGCTTGGTAAGGGGATTTTGGATACAGAGGTGAGTTTTGGGTCACCCTAATTCACTGAGGATCCTGATCTCTATGCACAGTTCTGTAAGAGAACGGAATCCCTGCTACAATACCCTGGAAAACTTTGGGTCTAGACCAGTTGGTATGATCCCCCACTCATAATGCGGGACACACCCTGGACGGCATAGGATCTAATCACCGCTCTTTAAAAGTTAATGCCCCAGTGCCCATTCCCTGGACATATCATTGGTTTGTCCCATTTGAGATCGAATGCAAGCATACCAGCACCATATCGGGTCTCACCTATGACGGTCTCGAAATGGAGCAAAATGATAGCCAATCCTGACCTTAATAATAAAGCAGTGAACCTTAGGCCCAACATATCAGGAGATCCTACTAGGGATTCACAACATTTTAACTCCTGGATGTCCATGCTTAGCAATTCTCTGGCCCCCCAGTCAACTTAAAAAAAAAAATCCCAGTTCTAAAATCTCATCCCCATGGTACAGGCAGAAGCTAATAGACCTGTCTCTTCAATGCAGACAGATTGAACATAGATAGCGAAGAGAATATAAACCAGAGGGACTTACCTAGCTTAAATAGGCCTTAAAAGTCTATCACCAGCAAATTAAACTGGAAAAGAAAGCATACTACACTAATCTACTTGCGTCAGCGGACTCGGACCTAAAAACGATTTTCAAAATAGTGAAATCGTTCACGCACTCTAAATCACTTGAACAAGATATCCCCTCTCACAGACTCTCTGTAATCAAATAGCCGACTTCTTTAAACAGAAAATTCAAAACATACCCATCGACTTTAAGGGGATGCCTCACGACCTGTAAGGTCTTCATCAGCAAACCTTCTAAAACCCACACTTTTTAAATGTAAAACAAAGGGAGGGAAATCAGTAGCTGTTCTTGAAGTATAAGCATGGAATACTCTTCCCTGCCACCTCCGTTTCATTCACTCAGAACCCTGTTTCTGGACATCACTGAAAACCTGGATCTTTGGAGCCATGGATTCCCTCGGATTCTCTCTTCTTTTTTTTTGAAAATCTGTTTATTAGCATAGTAATTGGAGCAGTTACATACATATTCGGGTATAGTAATAATCAGTACGTCACATTCATATGTCTGCTCAGTATTCACAGGCGTTTAGTACCCTTGATTTTCCCTTTTCGTCCGGAACCATAGCAACTGAACAATCCCCTAACATACCCACTCCCTCCCCCACCCGCTAAAATCCCTCCCGGCACTCTCCTCATATGCGAATAAATGTGATATTTACATCCTGGTCACCTGTTGCTCCGTGTAGTACAGTGTTTCTGTCTTTTTTCTTTTCTCCCCGTACACAGAGGCCGGCTGGCATAGAATTGTCAATGGTACGGGGTTCCCCGTACCCCAACACAGTGCACCATACATCATGAATGTCCTAAGGGGCCGGACCCCATCATCCCGCCTGTAGTGAGTCATCCGTGTCCCCCCCGTCCTCCTCCCCCCAGTCTCGAAGGTCCCCAGCACAGTGTACCAGTCTAAGGAGATCAGTGTTTTCCTGAGACCTCTGTGTTCTTCTCGTTGTAGTGCCTCGCCTTCTGCCTTGCCCCATCTAATCACCTCTGCTTTCCATAAATCCGGGTCAGGGGGTCTGGGGGACTTCCACCTCATCGTGATTGCTCGCTTCGCTAGTAGTAGGGCCAGGTCTGTGAAACGTGTCGCCACGGTCCTTGTGCGTGTTGACGGTCCCAACCCTAGTAGTGTGTGTTCTATGGTGAGCGATCGGGACAGGGTGCCAGCACTCTCAAGCGAGTCAGCGATGGTGGCCCAGTAATGACCCAACTTGGGGCATTGCCAGAGCATGTGTATTAGTGATGCGTCGTCAGCGTCGCACCGGGGGCAGTTGCTACTCGCGTCGGGGAACATCATATGCAGGCGATGTGGGGTCAGGTAGGCCCTATGCAGCAGCATCAGCTGAATAAACTTGTATTTGGGGTTTCTGGCTACCTTCTTGGGAAACTGGAGGATGCGTTCCCATTCTTTGTCCCTCAGTGGCCTACCAATGTCTCCTTCCCATGCTGTCCTGAGTGTTGTTAGAGGGACCGCCCTCCCCGCTTTTATGCTAGCAGTGAGCCATTTGGTTAGGTGGCCGCCCGTGCCCATGAGGTAGTGCATTGTTATCAGGGGGTTGGTAGCTGGCTCCTGTCCCTCAGGCGCCCAGGTGTGTGTTATATAGTGACGAAGGCCTGCGTGTAATAGGAATGAGCCTCTAGGGACGCTATGCACAGCCCTGAAGTCTGTAAAGGACAGTAGGCGCCCCTCCGCGAACAGGTCTCCCACATGGGTCACACCTGCGTCCTGCCACGGCGCCAGCCTGTTCGTGGTCAGTGTACCCGAGCCCAGTGGGATGCCCAGAAGCGGGATCGTGGGGGCATAAGATGTCGTGGGGGAAGTGTATTTCACTGCCTTCCGCCAGTATGACACCGCCAGCCGGAGGAGTGGTGGGGCATTTCTCGGCATGTCCGATTGGGGTAGGAGCAACTTGTGTATGTCCCCTCTTTCGTGTTCCCTCTCTGCCATGTTGAGCTTGTGAAGGTTGCGGCCCGCCACCCAGTAGGCCAGCCATTGTAGCTGGCACGCATAGTTGTACGCCCTAAAGTCTGGAAGGCCCATACCACCAGAACCTGAGGGGAGCTGCAGTTTAGCGAGGCCTATACGTCTGCGCCCGTGTCCCCACACAAGTTCCGTGAGTAGTGTGTCGAGATGCTGAAACGTCGCCGCTGGGATCAGGAATGGCAGGTTGGTGAAGTGGTAAACTGGGCGAGGGAGCATTACCATCTTGGAAATGGCCACTCTGCCAGCAACAGAGAGGGGCAGCGTCAGCCAGAATTGAATTTGTGATTTCAGTGCTCTCATGGTCCTTCCAAGGTTGCCGTCAATCATCATGTCAGCTTCCCTGTAGATGTGCATCCCTAGATATCGGAAGGTAGTTCCCGCTATCTGGAATTCGTGTGGAGCGAAGGGTAGGGGAGTGGAAGAGTCCGTATTCCTGAAAGTGAACCCATAAGACTTGGGTTCACTTATAGTAAGGCCTGAGATCTCCCTGAAGTCCTCAAACAATTGGGGTATAGGGCCCATGTCTCCCCGTAGGTCTCGAAGGTACAATATGATGTCGTCGGCATAAGCGGACACAATGTGTGCCGTCCCATGTCTCCGAATACCATAGCAGGGGGCTTTCGCCCTGAGACTGCAAAGCAATGGTTCGAGGGCAAGGATAAATAGGAGAGGGGAGAGCGGGCAGCCCTGCCGGGTGCCTCTTGCTATAGCTATAGGACCCGAAATATGCCTAGAAGTGCGCACTCTCGCTGTAGGGAGAGTGTACAGAAGCCTGACCCAGGCAACGAATTCGGGCGGTATCCCGAATTTCAAGAGTGTGGCAAACATGTAGTCCCATCTAAGGGAGTCGAACGCCTGTCTCAGGTCTAGTGATATGCAGCCCTCCGGGCCCGCGCCCTCCACGCTTCCTAACATCAGTTGGGCCAAGCGTCTGAGATTCATGGCCGTGCTCCGGCCCGGCACAAAACCACATTGGTCCGGATGGACCAACTGGGGGATATATTGAATTAGTCTTGTCGCCAGCACTTTACTCAAGATCTTTGAGTCAGTATTTAGGAGGGACAGGGGTCTGTAGTCGGCCAGCTGTAGCCCTTCTTTGCCTGGTTTTAAGAGGGATGTGATCAATGCTTGCATGGACGATTGCGGTAGGGAGGCCGATCGCAAGGCTTCCAGATAGAGAGTATGTAAACGTGGGGCCAATAGATCTATGAACGTTGTGTAGAATTCGGCCAGGAGGCCGTCGGTCCCAGGGACCTTGTTCCTAGGGAGGGCTCGTATCGCTTGTCTGATTTCCGCTAGTGAGATGTTGCGCTGTAGGTCTTTGCTTTGCCTGTCGGTAAGCTGGGGCAGGTCCAGGTCCCCCATAAAGACCTCATAGGCGATCTCTGACTGGGGCGGGGGGGCTATATAGTGTGGTGTAATAGTCCCTGAACGCCGTATTAATCCCTAATTGGGTGGTGGCCGGATTGCCTGCTTGGTCCACAATTTCTAAGATTGGGTGGCATGGTGGGGAATCACGTAGTATCCGGGCCAGAAGGGTACCAGCTCGGTCTGCCTGTGTATGCTGCCTATTCGTGTGTTCTCTGTAATCTAGGAGCCTCAAGTCTTCTAGTAGCTCTGCGTGTCTGATGTGGGCCTCCTGTAGTGGGGTGAAATGTGCATTGGTGCCCGCTGCCTCGCTCTCCAGGGACGCTAGGGAACCCTGTACTTCCTTCAATTGATTGATGACCTCTTTCTTTCTGCCCACTCGAGCGGCCATCGCCTCTCCCCTGAGACAGACTTTAAATGCGTCCCATTCGATCTGACGGGTGCTGGCTGTGTTCGCATTCGTGGTGAAGTATGTGTCTATAGAGTCGGAAAGGGACGATCTAAAAACTGTGTCTTCAAGCAGGTCAGGGGGTAGTCGCCAAGCCGGGATGGGGGGCGTCAACCTGCCCCAGTGCCAAGTGAGTTCAACGGGGTTGTGGTCGGACAGGGTTTTCCCCATGTGTTGGGCCTGTACAATTGAGGTCGTCAGGGAGCGGGAGCAGAAGACATGGTCAATTCTCGTGTGGAGCTGGTGGGGCGGGGAGAAAAAGGTATATTCCCTCTCCTGTGCGTGTGTGCTGCGCCATGCGTCTGCCAAGTCCCAGTCCTCAGCCCAAGGTGCTAGAGCGTCCGCCTGTTTTCTGCTCTCAGTGGCCAACAGGGGGGGTGTGACCTATCCAGTGTAAGATCGAGCACAGCATTGAAATCCCCCCCAATGATCCAATGGTGGTCAGCCCAGTCAGCCAGCATCCCATTCAGTGTGAGCAAGAATTCCGATTGGCCTGTGTTTGGTGAGTACACACATCCTAACACAATGGCATCCCCATCCAGTAAACCCCGCACAAATACATAACGCCCCTCCTTATCAATCTTTTGTTCTAATGCCTTGAAGGGGACAGAGTTGCGAAGCCAGATTGCCGCCCCCCTGGAGAACGCAGAATAGGAGGTAGCAAAGAGCTGTCCTCTCCATTTTTTGCATATCTTCGCAGTTTCAGCACTGTTCAAATGTGTCTCTTGCAGACAAGCTATCTGTGTCCCTCTACGGTTGAGTTGAGCCAGGATTCTGTGGCGTTTGTGTATCGAGCTCAGTCCCCGTACATTCCAGGTGCACAAATGATATGCATTAAGAGGTCCCATAGCCATCTGTGTGTGTTGGTAGAGCGGAGCTCATGAGTGACCATGTTAGATTCGTCGTGGTGCCAGGCGAGAGTGCCTTGTGAACATATAGCCCCTTAACTAAAAGGTTCCCAGGCCAACGGGCTCGGGAGCCAAACAAGGGTGCCCAACGTGGGCACAAGTCAGTGTGTTCCATGTTCAAAACGGGGGAAGCAGACCTCTGATGACTATCTCTTGATGGTCCGCTCTGGCATGGTAGCCCTTGATAGGGTGAGCCCTTCTGCAACCCACCATGTATGAGGGAGAGGGGCCGGTTATACGTTACCACCTGGAGAGGATCAATCGTGCCGACAGTCAGAACTCCTCTGCCATCTGGGCCGTGATCTTGGGGAACAGTTGTAGACTGTCCACTGACCCGGAAATCTCAGTGTGGGTGTCGGTGGTGACGGTGCCCCCGTCCCCGGTTGCTCCCGCGTTGTGGGCGGCCAGCGCCTCCTCTGTTAATCGCATCCGTGATGTTGAAGTTGAAGTAGGACCCGCTGTCTGGTCCCCGGGCGGTTGAGTGTTCATCGGTGCGCCTCGCGTGGGGTGTTGTCCGGAAGTGGAAGGATTGCCTCGTTGTCCCTGCGAGGTCCTGTGACCCCCACTGTGGTCGTCTGCGAATGGGTCTTGTGAGGCCGGAGGGGTGAGTGTGACTTCCATCCATTCCTCCGCCTCTTCCGGCGAGTCGAAGAAGTGGGATTTATTGCCATGTAGTATCTTGAGTCTTGCAGGGAATAACAGCGCATATTTCATGTCTCTGTCTGAGTTTGCGCTTCACCCCCAGAAAAGTGGACCGGGCTCTTTGTACCGTGGGCGTGAAGTCGGGGTGCACCAATATGTTTTTGTCTTCGAAGCGTATAGGTGCCTTCTCCCTTGCTGCTCTTAAGACAGTGTCCCGATCTTTGTAATGGAGTAGGCGCGCAATCAATGGTCGAGGGGGCGCTCCCGGTTGCGGGGGGCGCGATGGCATCCTGTGCGCCCGCTCCACACTGTATAGGGCCGTAAGGTCGTCCTGGCTCACCAGTTTCCGCAGCCAGTCTTCAACGAATCGGGTGGGGTCCCTCCCCTCGCTTCGCTCCGGAATACCCAGGATGCGGACGTTGTTGCGGCGGGCACGTCCCTCCGCATCGTCCACCCTGTCCCATAGCTGTTTAAGCTGCTTCTCCACGGTCTCCAGCTTCGTGGAATGCTCCGTCTGTTGGGGTATGAGGTCATTAAGCGCTATCTTCTGCTCCGAGACTCGCTCCGCCAGCTTGTTGTGGTCAGCCCGCAGTAGGGATAGGCCGGTCGCCATGCTGTCCATGCGTGATTCTAACGCTTCGCGTGTGGCGCGTATTTCGTTGAGGATAAGGTCCAACTTGGCGTCCTGGGATCCCTTTCCGGTCGGCGGGATGATGTCCGCGTTCGAGGAGGCCAGTCGGTCTTCGGAGCCCGTGGAATGCATGTCTGCCGGAGCGCCTAAGTCCTGGTTCCTGCCCCTGTGTCTACCCATTTACCTGGTAAGCAGGGCGACGCTGGAGCAGCCGCGGTCGCCGGTCTCCCCCACGCACGTGTACACGCAAGGGCGCCGGGCTGAGAAAGCAGTGTGCCCAGGTTCCGCTGGATGCAGGCGATTGCGGCGCAGTCCTCGGGTCAGCCAGGAGTGATCTAGGCCAGTTTGTGCAGGGGTGACGACGGCCGGCTGGTCGCGGTGTTGTCACAGGGCGGAGTGGGGTTCCGTTGGTGGTCTTGATAGCCGTTAATTACCTGGCTGTGCAAGGTGTAGGGGGGAGTCTACAGGCCAGGGAAGGCGACGAGGAGGGACAGCTTCAGTGGCCAGTATCGCGGTAGGCGCCAGGCTTGCAGTGTGGCGTCAGGGCTCCACGGCGCGCGTCTTCTTCCCCCCACGTGTGCCTGATGTCCCCAGCTCTAATCCGTGAGGTCACAGGTATAACCGCAATGCGAGCGGTCACTGACCGTGGGAGTGTACAGCCTCGCGTACTCCCGTTGTTGGATGTCTGCCGGCGCCGGTGCCTGGAGTGTGCAGATTGCCGAGATCGAGTCCCCGATGTCCTGGACCCCACTCCGGGGTGCAAACAAAATGACGCCTGCAGTACCTTCTTGATGCCGGGCCGCCCCACACCCCCCGGCGCGCTGTGCCGTGAGCGGACTTCGCGTTTGCAGTGCCGATGGCGGGTCCCGTATCTCACTAGCCCTGTTCTCTTCACCAACGGGGGGTCCGGGGCTCAGGCGCTGCAGCTGCGTGGCGATTGGCTGTGGCAGGTCTGGAGTCCCGGCAGCCCAGCGGGTCCCGCAGCGGGGGAGGCCAGCGGGTGACCAGCGGCCCGGTGCAGGAGGCAAGGAGGCCACAGGTGGCGCGGGGGGGGGGGGCCCCGCAGTATGTCCTGGTGTCGCGGTAGAGAGTCCGCCGTATCTCCGGACCGGGGCCCCTCCTGGAGCGAGTCAGTGACCTAGGGTGGGTCGGACAGTCCACAAATCGAGGCCGAGGCTTCACTCTGTGCTACAGGCCGCAGCAGTCACCATGGTCACAGCGCTCTACCGGTGCGAACCGTGGAGGAGCAGCGCCCGTCCGCTGCACGCCGGTCGCTCCCAGGGCTACTGTGCACCGTGTGCAGGTGGGTTGCAGGGCAGGATTGCAGGATAATCGGCTATTATTTCGGGCTAAGGACGGAGCTCCGGAGCTACACGTCCACCATGATCGGCACTTGGCCACGCCCCGACCCTCGGATTCTCTCTTCTTTGATGTATCCTTTGTTGGGATAGCATCACCCATCGGATTCCAGTGTTTGTTTCTGCATAGCGCCAAGATACTCCTTCGGGGTGATAGTCGACCTATATAAATAATATACATACATACATACAGAAGCTGATAAGCTGGCACACTATTGCCCCTTGCCCCAGACAATTGATGACACTCAAGAACCCACAGTACTGAGATTACTGAGTAACTGGAGACTTGGAGGTATGGGATGCAGGTGGAAGGGTGGAGCGAGAGCTCTGTGCAGGAGAGCACAGAGGAGGATAGCCGCTGCGTTCCAGGAGCAGGAGTGGCCATAGTGCTTTAGGAGCCCGAGTGTTCAGAGCACAGTGCCGCTTGGTGCCTTTTGAGCCATGGCTCTGCTAAGGACTACAGTCTGTGATGGTCTACCCACAGTGCACCGGCCATTTTAGCAAGTGGACTTTGGCAACTTCAATACTTGCTGCCTGATGCTGCCATTTGCTGTGTGCTGCCTGGTATCAGAGCTGGGCGGCAGATGCTGCAACGTTGCCTGTTGAGGACGGGAAGGCGCTGAGAGCGCGCTCGAATTTTTCAGCCATAATACACTAAGAGCCGCACTTGCCCCCCAATTTAGGAGTGCAACGTTTTTAGAGCGGCTTCAGGACCAAAGGATCACAGAACTATCTAAAGGTACCTTGGGGGTACTGGGGGGTACATTGGGAGAGTAAGTAAGGCTCAGAGCTGCGCGTTCCTCGATCCAGGCGCAGAAGCGGCTGGTATAAGGTCTGTGCGGCTTGCTCATGCTGGGGGCCTTCCACCATACTCCCCGCCCTCATGCTCACACGGTCCAGCCGTCTTATTCACAAGAGACAGCAGAGAAGAATTGAACTAGGAAGATGGATGCAACTTTTTTTTTTTTTACAGGTTAGCGAGTAGGTGGTTGAAGACATGAACCCAGTAGCAGGGTTTCTTGAAGGGGGTCCCTGTAAGGATCAGGGCGCTCCCCTCTTCCACCCCTCCACGAGATTGCGGCTCGCTAACTGTTACCTCAGACAGCCTGAAGAAAGTGAGGTAGCCAGTGTGCACGTTCCGAAGCTGCTGAAGTCCCCCGAGCTGGGTGAGGGATGATAGTCCAGGGGAACCAGCTTTAGCTTACGAGAGACACAGGAGAAGGCGGCACTGTAAAAAACATATCCATCACGGCCAGCAGCTTTGGATCTCTAGGGGCCACGATAGTGACCATAAAGATATTGGGATTGCTAGGCATAAAGAACTATTTGGAAAATTGAGGAAATATCTGGAATACCTAAGAATTACGTAACTGAAAATATAACTATGCGGTCAAGTCGTGAAAGGGCCCCATTCCTGCACATACGAAGAAAGAAGAAACTTCAATCACTGTCACCTGTAAAAAACACTAAAGGAAAATTAACTGGAGAGGATCAACCATTAATTTAGCCTGTGATACGAATGTTTGAAAAGGCAACTAAAATACTGCATAAGTTTGACTTCCTGGAGGACCCAGTGGGGACAATGTTGACTATGTAAGGAGATAGATGTACCCTCCCAGCACCAATTACACCAACTAGAAGTACAAAATCTACTTCTCCTGATCAAAGCAGTAGCATGATGGATCAGCCTGAAATCGAGCCATATTGCGAGCTGGTAAAAAATAAAAGGCCTCATTTTTGAGGTTTCACCACAGTGCAGCGCCGCAGGCCTCTCTGCGGCGCTGCCCTGTGGTAAAGGAAAAGGGCAGGAATATCCTTTTCACCTGCACCGGCGGTGCACAATGGGCTGCTGTACGCCAACGCAGGCACCTTTACACCATTGTGCAAGGGTGCCTATGTTGAGGAGATGATTGTTTTTGTACAGTAAGGTAAACCTTCCTGCACAAAAACAATCACAAGAGATCCAGAATGCAACACACATAGAAAAAGGAAAATCCAGGAGAAATAAAGATAGGTCTCCTTGTTGTGCCTTCCTTATTGCTCCCTTGGGGAGGCGTACGTTTTTGCTGCTGCCTCAGAGTCACGTTTTTTTGTAAACCTGGGGCAGTGTCAAAAAGCCATGGATGTTGCTGCGAACACCCCTAGCAAGACCCATGGAACGCCCCTTTAACGCAGAAAACTGTGCTAAAGGGAACCACATTTATGAGGCAGAATTAAGAAAAAAAAGTGACTTAGTGCTGCCTCATAAATATGGAGCAGGCTCCTGTCCACACTATGTCACAAAAAGTGAGATTCTGGTGGAGCAAGGGGTCTCATAAATGAGACCCAAAGATTCTCAATGGGGACCAATAACGGACATGCAGTTGCTTTCACTAGGTCCACTTTCACCACAGCCCTTAACTGGTTTATGATCACCTCATAAGCCCCCACAAAAGTATCAAAGACAGTTATTGAGATCAGGCACTCCACCGCACTTGAAGTGAATGTAAAAATGATTTAAGATCATAATAATGCTAGGAAATTAGAGAACCACATATCCCAAATAAGTTAATTGTGCCAAGTTGTAAGTGGAAATTTGAAGCAACAACAATCACACTCTGGCTTCATTAAGAGTTTATCGCAATTCCCTTCAGAAACACAAATTGCCACGTTAAAGGAAGTGTTGTGTAGCTGCAGCCCAACCCCAGTAAAGGTTGGATTATTGGAAAACTGATTACATCTTATAAAAAAAGAGAATATTTGCCTTTGGAGCACGCCATGTTTATAAAGCTATTCGATCAATAGCTTTTGGTATATACAAGATAAAATAGAAACTGAGGGACAACGAGGTTCACTATCAGTAAGTAAAAGCCAGATGTAAGGCATCCCTGATACTGTACACAACCAAGCCTTCCCAACAGAACCAATAACTGAATCAGGGGCTATTTGGAATATTATCTTTAGAACTTGGCAGTTGACATTAGAAGCCCTGACTTATCAATCAAATGAAATGGACGTCCAAGTGGACCTCCTCAATGTCATGGCAAAAGCAGTCTCGGTTATCAATCAGAAATTAGCCAATTTTATTAATCTAATAACCAGAGCACAAACGCAAGCAGCAACATCGTATATAGATTGCACTTGTGCACCACTGATTAATAAATTAGCAATAATTCCAGATGTTTTGACCACCCTAATTGAAGATATAAAAGTAAATCTGAAAGTTCCTGGTTGTATTCAGGATTCCATTTTGCCTGTTCAACTAGTGGAGAAAACCAGTGGATGTGATAATAGTAGAGTAAGCGACAGAACAGCGACTCGTAGTCAAACTACAGAGCCATTAGGGAAAAAGGATGAGGCGGCTAATACAGACACTATTGTGCTAGCTTACCGAGCTGACGATCCTCAGCCGTGTTCTCCACCATATATGATTAAAAACCGAGGAAAAACCAAAGCTCGAAACAAAATAAAAAACAGCCCATGTATAAATACTACTACGATGGTGAATTTGCGTAATTAAGCCTAATGGGGAGTCAGGGAATCGGGTCAGCAAGAGACCAACGGAAAGGAAAAAGCTCTACTCTCTCTTCGACAAAAAACAAGGGTAAAGTTATTGAAACACCAACACTGCTGAAGAGAGTGAAGTGTTAACACATCCTATAGCTCCAGTGGACTCCCTGGCTCTCCAGCGAGTTCATATAATCTTAAAATAACATCAAAGGGATGATGCCTGGTTCCATCAAGAGCCAGTGGTTAACAATACGGATAGCTTTACATCCATGGTAGTCACGGCTCATCCTCCACTCACACAAAGAAATTGAGAAGTTATGACTCATGAGAGGTTATAAAAACCAAGAACTTAATCCAATGGAACTAGGTCAAGTGATAGAACTAGCAGACCTGCTTTTGGCCAACAAACTACCTAAAAATGGTCTCACTCATTTTAGATCAGGCAAGGCAATCCCTTCCCATGCTTCTACTGAAGTAAGTAGTCAAACAATTTTTACACTAGAATATCACTCTAGAGGAAAACACTATATTCTGAATCATGGTATATATATATATATATATACACATATATATATATATATACATATATATATATATATATATATATATATATATATATATATATATACACACACACACGACAGCACAGCAAATACATTGGCATGGTCCAGACATTACATCTACGAACATGATCAACAGTACAGTATCACACATTATGTCAACTTAAGGGTCACAAGAGTATTACGCCCTCTTCTCAGTTGATATACAATTGGTCGCATCCTTAGGTCTATACACTGTGTAAACCTTCATCTGTTCATTCTGCAGTGGGTTGGTGGGACAAGCAGGAGCCTAGTGGGCGGAGCTTGCTGGCGTCCATGCAAGACGTGTGAGAGCTGAGCTCCTCGCCTGAGCCCCCTTAATATTCGTCAAATTGATCCTTTTTGGCGCCTCACTATCCCCAGCGAGGGCGGAATTCGCTTCTACGACCCCTAGAGCTGCTGGGGGCACCTTCCCTGATCGAAATCGGTGGTGGCATCGATCACCCTACCGGCGGAGTTTGGAGTTGCGGACCAGGCCGCAATCCGCGGACTATCCTTGGGGGCTATCCGCCCTACGTAACACTACGTGCGGCGTGAGGTTCCTGTGTGGCCCCGATCTGCCGGACTGCCTTCTGCCCGGTGCTGATTCTGGCCCGGTCCTCACCAGTGCGGGTTCATTCTGGCCCCTCTGCCCCGTGTGTGTTTGCTGCAACCCCCTTGGTGGAGACCTGGGGCTACCCGGAGTGACCTACGGACCGGACCGCGGGAAGCAGCGCCCTACGACTGCCGGTTGGCGGGCTCCGCCGATACTCTGTTCGGCCTGAGGACTAGAAGGACACTGGGATTGGGCCGTGTGCTTTGGTGTGTACTGGCACTTCTCGGCACCCGGTGCTGTGACCTGCACCGTAGCGTGAAGCCGGAGTTTGGATTTCTCCCCCTGGACTAGTCTGTGCCACGAGGCTCGCGGCCGCCATCTTTGGCTGCCATTCCTTGCTGTGCTCCGGACTGCTTCGCGTAGTTCGCTCCCCAGGCACTCCTCCTACGTCGAGCCGCCTCTTGCTCCTTGCTTGGCACATTTTCTGTGACCTCTGCCATGGGGAAAGGAGACAGAAATCAGCCGAAGCTCACGTTCGAGCAACGGAAGCCGAAGGGCGCGGAGAGCGCTCCTCCGGAAACATCAACGCAGGCGGCGGAAGGTTCGCTCTGTGCGGACATTCGTGAGATGCTCGGCGCCATGGAGAAAGGCCTGCAGGACAGTATGTCCGCGATCGGCTCGAAAATCGACGCCTTATCATTCCGTATGGACCGGATGTCCGAAAGGGTGGACAAACATGCGGAACGTTTGGACATGGCGGAGCGCAGGCTGACGGAGGCGGAGGAGGCCCAAACGGAGTGGGACAAAGATCGTAAGCAATTCAGCCGTCTTCTCCAGGTCATACAGGACAAAACGGAGGATTTGGAAGCGCGTTCACGGCGTTCCAACATCCGCATCACGGGGGTTGCGGAATCCACCAACACCGGAAAGATGGAACTGTTTGTCGAGAAGCTGCTTCACAAGCTCCTGGGGGAGGACGTCTTCTCCCCCATGTTTATTGTTGAGAGGGCCCATCGCACTCTCGGTCCCAAGCCGCAGCCTGGCCTCCCACCGAGACCAATCATTGCAAAACTTTTGAACTACAGGGACCGCGACCTGGCCCTCCGTCTGGCAAGGGAGAAGGGGGACTTGCAGTTTGAAGGAATGAACATCTCCCTCTATCCTGACTTCACAGCAAGGGTGCAAGAGGAGCGGAAGCGATTCGCCCCCTACAAGAAACAGATGAGGGACATGGGGCTCGACTATGCCATGCTATACCCGGCGAGACTCCGGATAAATAAACAAGGTCATTCGCATTTTTTCACCGACCCGGCTGATCTGAAAAAATCGCTTAAGGAATGGGCCAAAGAACAGCGCAACAGCCCGAGGGATCAGCGTGCGGAGGATGAGGAAGCTGTGTCTTTGGAGGGCCAAGGCTGAACTGTCTCACGCTGCGTAGCTTGGCCTGGCTACTTCACTGTGACTGTATGTATTGTATTCCAGTTTTCGATGTGACTCTCCTTTGCCTTTATAACATTTTGGTTTGTGACCCTTAAAGTGCCTGGTTTGTGGTGGTGCCGCGAAATGGAGCTCGAACTTTTGCTGCTCTTCTTTTGTTGACGAGGGGGGTGCTTCCGGTGGTACGTTGAGACTGATTGTTCACCACTCTGCTTGTTCTGCTGCTGGGGCTTAGGTGGGGTGCCGAACGCAATGGGGGTGGGGCTGGGAGCAACGACTGTATCTGGCCCTTGTTGGAGAGTATTGTAGTCTGGCCAGAACCTCTGCCCCTGCGCTTTCGGCTTTTCGACCCTCTAAGGGGTCCTGGGTTTGTAGTGGGGTGTTTCGGGTGGGTTCAGGGTGGGTAGTGCTATGCTCTGTCTGACCGGGTTGGGGTTGGTCGGCTGTGGGTGGGTGGTTGTTGGATGTGCTCGTGTATTGTTGCTGCTATGCTGTTTGGGGTTCAGGGTTTGCCGGGTGGGGGGTTTGTTTTTGCCGACTACTACACTGTGTCTGTCACTCCATCTGCTCTGCGACATCTTCCTTTCTAATCTGCCATGTCGACTGCTGAATCACTGAGTGCGGAGTGCTCCCTGGGCTCTCTGCGATTACTGTCCTGGAACGTAAGGGGGCTCAACGATTTTCGCAAGCTCAGGAAGGTCTTAGCCTATTTGCAACGCCACCACATTGACCTTGCTTTACTGCAGGAAACACATTTGCCGCTTTCCAGCCCTATGTTGCAGGTGCGGGGCCTTGGCTCCGCTTGTGTCGCTGCGGGGTTCACAACGCATGCTAGGGGGGTGCTCATATGGGCTAATCCCAAATCCCGATTGTCGCTGACCCGAGTGGCGGTAGACCCGGAAGGGAGGTTTGTGGTTGCGCGCTGTGTTGGAAAGGATCATGATCTTTTGCTGGTGAATGTGTATGGCCCCAATTACGACTCCCCGGAGTTCTATGCTTCGCTTGCTGACAGCTGCAGGCAGTTTGTGGGCTCTAGAATGCTGTGGGGGGGGGGGGATTTTAACTTGGTGCTGAACCCGGACCTTGACAGATCTGCGGGCCCCCCTAGGTCCCTCCTTTTGTCGGAATGTGTGAAACTTGATTTACTTGATGTGTGGCGGCATAGGCACTCGGGGCGGGGTGGGTTCACTCACTACTCGGCCTATCACAACATTCATACACGCAAAGATTATTGGTTTGTTTCCCGCTCTTTGCTAGAAATGGTTAAGGGTTGCACGGTTCTCCCGCGCACGCTGTCTGACCACTCGCCCTTGCTCTTGCTGCTGGTGGCTCCTCCCAGGAGGATCCCCCCCTTCACGTGGAGGTTCCCCCCGTACTCCCTCTTAGATGAGGTTTTCAGAGGGGAACTCGCCGAAGACATAGAGACCTATTTCGCAACCAATGTGGGCTCAGTGGACAGCGTTCAAGTTCTCTGGGACGCATTTAAGGTTTACATCAGAGGGATGACTATGGCGAAGCATTCTGGGGTGCTCAAAGCTATCAGGCGGCGCCTGCAATTGCTCGAGACTCAACTCGCTGCCCTGGATAGTCGGGCAGTGGACTCGGGGGACGCAGCTGATACGGTCACGCTTAAGTCCTTGCTAGATGAATTTCAGGAGGAGGCGGACAGGGAAATTAAGCATATGGGCAAATACGCGACGGCACGGGTGTATGGGGAGCGGGATCGGCCTGGTGCACTCCTCGCTAAACTTATGCGCAACAGTAGGCCCCCATTGGTTATCGAGGAGTTGGTGACAGCTGCTGGGGCGGTGGTTACGGAGGAGCAGGACATCTTGGCGGAATTTCATGCCTACTACACTGCCCTCTACTCCTCGAGGGACGCACATCTCGAGGACGAAATCGACGACTATTTGAGCTACATCCGAATGCCCTTCCTGGCTGACTGGCAGAGGGAGTTCCTTATGGCCCCCATTCAGAAAGAGGAGATAACGGAAGCGCTGGAAGGCATGAAATCTGGTAGCGCTCCTGGTGCGGATGGTCTCACGGTGTCCTTCTACAAGGCCTTCCAAGAGCAGCTGGTCCCGTACTTGATGCTCTTGTTCGATGACATTTGCCAGCAGGGCAGCATGTCGAAATCCATGAGAGAGGCGTTGCTTATTACCATCCCGAAACCTGACAAGCCCCTTAATCAGTGTGGCTCCTACCGGCTGCTATCGCTGATAAATGTGGATACGAAACTGTACGCTAAGGTTCTTGCGACTCGTTTGGCGTTGCTGGTTCCGGAACTGGTTGCCCCGGAGCAGGCTGGGTTTGTTCCCTCACGCAATCTCACTTACAATATTCGCACGGTCCTAGGCACGATCCAGCATGTCAAACACGAAAACAAAGCTGTGGCCATCTTCTTGGATATGGAGAAGGCCTTTGATTCTGTTGAGTGGTCGTTTATGCTGAGGGTCCTTCGTAAGTTTGGCCTAGGGGAGCCGTTTCTGCAAATGTTGGGAGCCCTATACTACAAACCTACTGCGAGGCTGACGATAGGTAACCTGGTCACTGCTCCCATCGAAATTGGGAGGGGCACGCGTCAGGGTTGCCCCCTCTCGCCATTGCTGTATGCCATGGTAGCGGAACCTCTCGCCTGCGCTATACGAGAGTATCACCGGTTTGAAGGGATCAACTTCCCGACGTACCAGATCGGTATCTCCACATATGCGGATGACACTCTGCTATATGTTCGGGACCCGGAGGCTAATCTCTCTGCGGTGCTACGGGAAGTGGTGAGGTTCGGGGCTCTTTCGGGCCTCCGTGTCAACTGGAATAAGTCAGTAGCGTTGCCCCTGACTCCGGTGACGCTCCCTTTCGACTCGGAGTACCCCTTGCAATGGACCACGGACTCTATCCGCTATTTGGGGATACGCATACATACGGACCCGGAGGTCCTGATACGCGAGAATTATGGTGTGGCCTACTCCAAACTGGTGGATGGTGTCGAAGTGTGGTCCAGGCTCCCGCTTTCGCTCATGGGCAGGATTGCGCTCATGAAGATGGTGGTGCTCCCCAGGTTCCTTTTCCTATTCGTGAATATACCAGTAGTCCTTTCCAAAGCCTTTTTCCGGCAACTTACCCAGACACTTGTCCGCCTGGCGTGGGGGGGCAAACAGCCACGGGTGCAGTGGCAAACGCTCACCCTTCCATACGACCAAGGTGGCCTTGGGGCTCCGGACCTGGAGCGATACTACAGGCTTGCTCAGGGCGCACACCTACATACGTGGATTCATGGGGATCCGGGTATCCCTCATGTGAAACTGGAGAGACTCTTTGCAGACCCCGTCCCGCTTCCGGCGACAGTGTGTTATCCGCCTGATAGGAGGGTCGGCAATCTGGACTCTATAGCTGCCACGAATCATGCTTGGCATGCGCTGATAGGCCCCCGTGAGTGCACGCTGCTGTATTCTCCTTTGCTCCGTGTAGAATGGGCGGCCTGGTTGGCTCCACTGACGGAGAAGGGTGTCCTGAAGGCGCTACGTGACCTAGGCATTCTTACCATGGGTGATCTCTTCTCAAAAGGCACTCTGAAAACGCTGCAGCAGGTCCTTCAATCCTGTCCCGGGGCAACGCTACTTCATAGTTTTCAATATCCCAGGGTTCGTAGAGCGGCCCTTTCCGTTTTAGGCCCGGACTTGGCTGAACCGCCGGAAGTGCCGGAACTCATCTATGTCATCAAGACCCCCTCGGCTCGCAAGCTGGTCACAGCTCTTCGGTCCCTGGGTGATAGACAACGGCAGTATCCCCCCTCCAAGGCCCGTTTGGCCTGGCAGGCTGACCTCCAATCTCCCATCTCAGACGACATGTGGCGTTATTGTGCGACTAATACCAGGAAAATCTCGCTCAACGGTAGGCACCGACTGGTACATTTTAAATTCCTACAGCGTGTCTACTACACGCCCGAGAGGTTGCATAGGTATGGCCTTAGAGAATCAGCGGAGTGTGAGCGTTGTCACTTTCACACAGCAGACTTTCTCCATATGGCCTGGACTTGTCCTGCCATACATAAGTACTGGGTAGAGGTCTTTGCGGACCTCAGCGCTATCCTTGGTGAAGTGATCGTACCTAACCCGGCGCTCGCCTTACTTGGTTTTTCAAAACCTCTTCCTGTGGCTATGCGGCGACTTGCGGACATGGCATTACTGACGGCAAAGCGGCTGATAGCACTGTGCTGGATGCGGGGACCAGTCCCTACTAGAAAACGGTGGGAAACAGACTTGCTTTACTGTTGCACGCAATCGGAAGTGTATAGTGAACTCCTGCCTCCAAAGAGTAGACCCAAAAACTTTTGGGGGTTGTTTCGAGCGTTTCAAAGTGCGAAAGAGGATGGTGAGTCGGACCCAGAGAGTGTGGAGCTGGATGTGCTGCAGGAGGAGGGGGCTGCGTCAGCAGTGGATGAGGAGTGTGTCGGTTGAAGGCCTTAACGTTGTGACAGTGTGGTGAGTCACGCCTGACTTTTGAGATGTTTTGAGTTGTGAGTTGCTTGTGACGGCTGTTCTGGTTCATGGCGACCGCAGTCCCCTTCCCAGAGCGTCATCCTGCCCTGGTGGGCATTTGCCTATCTCCCTTAGCCTAGCTGAGGGGCTCATGGTTGGGGTGCAGAGTGGGGAGTGGGTGGTGGGCACGGGTTTAGGTAGTCTGGCTTGTTCTTCTTTTGGGGTGGGTGGGTTTGCTATTGTCTGGGGGGTTTCCTCCCCTTTACACACCTTTCCCTGGGTCCCCGTTGGTCTTGCCCTCGACTCTGGGTTTCTACGCAGTTCTTCCCTAGTGGCTATTTCGATCCTGTCAATCTGGCACGCCACGCTGCCCCTGGGTCTGACATTGTCGGCGTTGTGGGGTGTGCATCCTGCTTATATGCTATGATCATCCGATGGTAGATACTACGAACTGTTGCTTCTGCACACTTGTCCCACACCTGCAGTTTCGCCGCCAGGCCCTAGGACTGTTGGTCTTTATGGCTGTGTAACTTACCTGTACCCAGGGATTGGAGGGTGTTTCCTTTTTTGATGCCGCCGGCCTCCGGGTTGTAGGCGATGTCGGCTGTGTATGTAACTTGTGAGTGCAATAAAGTTAAAATTTAATAAAAAAAAAAAAAAAAGCAGGAGCCTAGTGGACAGTGTCAGGGTATCGGAGATCCCTCCAGTTGTGTAGGTTGTGGGGTGCACTGGGGTGTTGTGATCAAGTGTAGGGGGGAGTCACTGTCAGGGTCAGGGGTTGGTGTTTCGGGCCTCCTGGACACGTAGAGGGATCAAAAGGTTTTGGGCCTGTTGCGGGGTGGTAGTAATTCGCTGTAATTTTTAGTTTGAGTGCAGCAGTAAAGCATGTCCCTGGACCATTGCGCTATTGTAGGGGTAGGACCGCGGAGCCAACACAGCGCGACACTTCTCCTCGCCACAAGGAGAGCCATGTCTACAAGCCTTCTATGCGACTTAGGGAGCGGTTTAGAATAACCCAGTAATGCCAAGAGTGGGTCGGGAGACAATGTCAGATCCGTGACGAGATTGATCTCTGTGAAGATCTTCCCCCAGAAGTTAGCAACTGCCGGACAAACCCATGCCAAGTGGAAGAAGTCCACCACAAGGTCCCTGCACCTTTCGCACCGTGGATCGTCACGCAGGCCGTAGCGGTGCAATCGTTCCGGGGTGTAGTAGACCCTATTAAGAAATTTAAAATGGATTAGCCTGTGGCGACCATTTAGCGAGATACGTTTGGTGCTTATGCAGCAGTAGAGCCATTTCTCATCCGTGAGTTCTATCTGCAAATCTCTTTGCCATACAAGGCGCGGTTTAGTATACCCTCCGTCTCTCGAGGTCATAATCGCCTGATTTATATTAGAGACCAACTTTGCGGGTGTTTTAGCCTTGATGATCATCGTCAGGGCAGGTACCTCTGGGGGTTCCTCCATATCATCTCCAATCAATTCTCTAGGGGCGTGTCGAAGTCTGTAAAATTAAAATTGGGCTAAGAACGGTTTCGTCTCTACCCCTTCCGCTACGTCCTCCCAGAGGTGGGCCGTGCCATCTACAAAGAGGTCTTCAATAGTACGAACGTTCAGTGCTCGCATTGCGTTCAGAACTCCCTTATCTGTGCACGGAGCAAGCCAGTGACACCAATCCAGCTGGGCTATTGGAGAGTATAATATATTACCAGCTTGAGCTTCCAGAAAATAATGCCATGCATGTGTAACTGAATTCAGAGAATCCAATATGCCGGTGTGTCTGTCCCGAGGTAAGAAAAACAAAGGTGGGAGAGGTTTAGGATCAGCTCCTATGGTCTCGATCCTTATATGAGGTATATCAGTAGGGCCGTGCATCCAATGATAGGCATGGGTGGACTGTGCCGCTCTGTAATAAAGCTCAAAATCGGGGGCGCCGAGCCCTCCCATTTTGTACGGTAGAGTCAAGATGCTCCAAGCCACGCGAGGCTGCTTGCCTGCCCAAGCTAGTCGAACCAGTATAGAGTGTAGGCGCTGTAAGAATATTTTGGATAGGACCATAGGAATGTTAATGAAGAGGAAGAGCAGCTGGGGTAGGACAATCATTTTCATTAGGGATATCCTGCCCAATAGAGACAGTGGAAGGGCGATCCATCGCTCCACGTCATCCTCCAGCTTGGAGACGGCTACTCCATAACTGTCCCTGAGGACCACTTCCAAATCAGTATGGAGTCGTATGCCTAAGTAGCGCACCGCCTCCGTGGCCCACACCAAGGGATAATCCGGCTCAAACTGGAATGTAGCTGGGGTGAGGGGGAACATGATGGACTTATAATAATAATAATGATCTTTATTTAGATATAAAACATATCTTTAAAAGAATTTACAGATTCACAGCCTGACCGAATATTAGAATAAAAACTTCTAGGAAATAACAACACGAGTGTATATATAACTGCACGATCCATTAACAATCATTATAAAAACAGGGATTTTATCTCATAGTATATTTTAAAATCACAAAAATTGAAACAAGGCGCCAACTTGCATTGGGTATAACCAAATTATGTCTAACCTTACTGAGAATAATGCCAGTTATTACTGTTTTCGGTGAGAGAAAAAGATTGAGCACTTTAGCATGGTCTCCTTAAGTTAAAGATGTAATATGCTCGCTGAATGAATTTTATAAATTTTATGTTTAGCACTGTATTTTCCGGGTTTAAAGCTGCCATGATGGCTTGCCTGCAGGACCGAACCCCCAGCCTATTACATTCTAATTTTAATCTGGACCTGCGTTCTGTATTAAGGGCTGGGCAGAGACAACTTACATGCAACATGGTTTCCGCTGTTTTCCCACACCCTCTACAAGAGAGATCGTCCGATGTACGTCGCCATGATGGTAAGTCCTGCAAGAAACGCCAGTCACCCAGTCTGATGGCAATAAAGCCGCGTTTCAAGTATAATGGATATGTGCTGGCCGGATAGCAGGCTGGGACCGGGTGTCTGTAGGAGTTTATCATGACCCACGCATGGCTACGTTTCAGAAAAAGTGCTTTATCAGTGAGACAAGAAGTCATTCTCACACATTTTTTTATAGCTTTTTTAAATGCTATCTGGCCTGGGTTTAGGGCCCACAGATCTCTTGCTGACATTTGCTTAAAGGCGTCTGTAAAAAGACGTCCGTACAAACCCCCCGGGTTAATCTGGCTGATTTCTTGCCAGCCTAGGGATTCTAAAGTGCCTGGCTCAGCTTGTCTTAACTTGTGACACAGGTTAAGGTATGCCCCAGTGGCTGAGGCCTCGTAATTTATTAGCCCCATCTCCAACCTAATCTGCGCTGCGGAGGTGGTCTTTGGCAACCGGAGCACCATAAATTTTAGTGGTCTGTTGGTTCATGGTTGTGTTCATTTTGCCACTGAAAATCTCAACGCCGTAGTATAAAGTGGGGCCAACCTTTGCTCTCATTACCTCCAAAAGGGGAGCTAAGGTTGGACCGGAAAGATCTTTCGCAAGTTTGCCTAGTGACACCATTAGGGTCACTGCTTTAGCTCCGATCTCTCCACGCTGTTTTTTTGTAGCTACATTTTGAGTCCAGGTAGACGCCTAGATATTTATAGGACTGGCCAATTTATAGACTAACATTGATGGACTTGTTCCAGTTAACTTTGATGCCTGAGAATGAACCAAAGAGGACTACCTCTCGTAGTACTGGCGATAAATTGACCTCAGGTTCTCTGACATATAGCAACGCATCGTCAGCGTAAGTGGAGACAATGAGGTGGTAGTTAGGAAAACGGATACCTTTCTGCCCATGCTATTCTCGGAGGGCGCAAGCCAGGGGTTCTGCTGTGAGGCCATACAGCAAGGGGGACAGGGGACAGCCCTGTCTCGTGCCTCACCTAATCGGTATAGGGTCAGTAACCAGGGAGCCAATCCTAACACGGGCCAAGGACGGAGTAAAGTGTTGCCAGTAGCTTCAAAAAACTGCATCAACTCCCATTCGGCTAAGAACCTGCCTCATGAAGGGCCATTCGACTGAACGGAAGGCCTTTTCCATGTCTAAAAATATAGCGACTGCAGGGATCTCAGACGGTTGTGTTGGAAGGCAGCAAAAACAGTGCGAAGGTTATAAGATAAATTGCAACTAGGAACAAAACCCGCCTGCTCGGGGGCCACCAGGGTGTTGACCAGCGGTCTCAGCCGGTTGGCCAATATTTTTGCAAAAATCTTCGTGTCTACGTTCATGAGCGATAAGGGTCTGTACGAGGCACACTCCTCCGGGGGCCTCCCTGGTTTAAGGATGGCGACTAGAATTGCCTCATGCATAGTGGGTGGCATTGTTCCTGAGGTGCAGATGTCCTCGAACAGCGTGAGCAAGTGTGGGAATAGGAGGTCTTGAAATGCTTTGTAGAAGGCGACAGTGAGTCCATCGCTCCCCGGCGCACTACCCGCCCTCATCCCCGAGAGGGCCAAAGTCAATTTCTCCCTTTCAATGGCTCGCATCAGGAATTTGCGGTGAACATCGTTTAACCACGGATAGGACAAGTAGTCTAGAATGGGCTCATCAGTGATGCAGGCCGGCGAGGAATATAGCTCTTCATAATACCTACGGAACTGCTCCGCCACCTGTGTCACAGTGAGTGGCGGCTCTCCTGGTGGTGGTGTTATAACCGGAATCGAAGTTCTATCTCTACGCGGTCTAAGGGTCCGTCCAAGGAGCGTCCCCGGCCATTCGCTCTCGCCATAGGCACGAGCAGTGGCATACTTCCCAAGGTGCTTCAGCTCAGCGTTTGCCTCTTTATGATACTCTCTGAGCGTCTGTGCGAGCTCCCGCGCTATGTTCCCGCTCTGGTTAGCCACACGCGTGGACTCAAGATTCTTCAGCTTACGCTCCAAAGCCGCCAACCTATCCCGTATCGATTTGAGGACCCCCGCGTGCTTAGAGATGGTTATCCCTCTGACAAATACCTTGAAGGTCTCCCAGACTGTTTGAAAGGAGTCTACCGAACCTATGTTCTGGTCGATAAAAGACTCCATAGATGCAGCAAGTTCCTCCTTAAACACAGGGTTAAGAAGGGAGTAGGGCGGGAAGCGCCATAAGAATGGAGGAATCCGTCTCCTAGGGGAAACTATTTTCAACAATATCGGGGTCAGAGTAGGTGCGGGGGAGGATCAAGCACACCTGTATGTGTGGAAGTAAGTGTTGGGACGCAAACCTGGTGTACGGATTTTGACGAGGGGAAGGCGTAGAGTGACGCAGTGAAATCTTGTAGATTTCACGGTGTCAGTTCTTCATGGCTTTTTGCGTGGGAACGCCCACCCTGCATACATTATACCTGACGCAGGGGCTTGTAATTCTGCCTCCCTGAGAGCTGTTGGTATTTTAGGAATGAAGAAAAAAAACTGGTTTTTAACTACAATTCTGAATTCTTATCTAATTACATAAAGTGAGGGCTGAGTATTTTATTATTCTTGATTGTATAAAATGCATGTTTAATGATTTTATATTGTAAGATTTGAATGAATGATCAATAAACCAGATTCGATTTCCTTGCCTGGTTTATCAACTTTCTGGAGAGTTATTCTTGGCAGGCTGGCCAGTAGAATATCAGATTGGAAGCAGCCTGGGATATTTGAGAACACCCGGCACTACTTGCAGCACATAGAAATTTTTTAAAAGTCAAGTGGAAGTAACCTGATATATTGGTGGCAGAATCCTGGCATGCAATGGAAGCATTTCTGATGGGATATTTGTGCACGTGAATTTTCATGATCTATTAGCCTGTATATGAACAGCTATGAGCACACAGTGTGTGGTAATCCCTGCTTCTACTGTACCCCAAATTGTTGTCCTCCGTGCATTTAAGTATTTTTAGACTACTCCATGGTTACATCCAAACTGGAATATGACAACAGCCTCCTACTGGCCCTCCATCTTTATATGATCATGGTGCTGCGGATGCATCAAAATGGGAAGCATGCTAGCTACTTCTCTTACTGTGACACTGCCATATGGCACTATCCATTTTCTAACTGCTTTCAAGGTTTCATCCACTGTCCAAGAGGCCTTGTTCACCCTTGCTAGTATGTAGATTAATCTCAACCTGCCTAGGCATTGCAATATCAGGAAGCCAAACTGATGCTTACATCACTTTTAAAGAACTCCATATGTACATCACAATTACTGCTGCAGATCATGGCTTGGGCCCTTCTGCTTTACATGGTTCGTTACCCCTCTAATGCCTCTTTATTTTGTGAGCAATGATTTTGTTTGCGCGGCCGGCCCGAAGTGGTTTTAGGCTTATTGTATGTATCTCCCGGCCTAATGCTTGGGTGTCCCTTTAAGTGTTTACGCTGCCGGCACGGCCAGGGTTGTAGGCACCACCTTCTGTTCACTGCTATTTGTTTTTAATAAAGGTTTTTAAAACTAAAAAAACCTATAAAATAAAAATGTAAGAATTCCAGTGTGCATGACGGAGCTTCCTCTTCCCAGCCTGCATGTGTGCTTCAGCCTCCAAGTGTCGCTTATAACAGGCTAAAAACATCTGAGCTCAGAAAAGCTCTGAGGGCGCGGCTCTTCAGATAGGAGCAATTTTACAGCATCAATTTCTCCATGATCCTTCACAGGTCCCAATAGCTTGTTTGTATCCTGACATCAGTGGCTACATCAGCACCACAAAGACGCATGAATGGTGCATGCATGTTTACTAATCCAATAATGATATTTTTGTGCTGGAGAAAAAAATGCGCTCGCTTCTCTGTGTTTCAGATGCAAACACAACATATACTGATCTGAAACCATACAAATACATTAGTAAAAATAAACATTTTCACATTTATTTTGTAAATTGTTCACATGTGAAGCAAAAGAAGTGCAGTTCATTACATCAGCCAGCTGTGCTTTCACACACCAAGGAATGTAGGCGATTTTTGGTGCTAACAATGTTTACATATGTACATATAAAACACACTGTATATAAAACTGTACATTTTTCACACGCGCTAACCAATCAACCAGCCACTGAAGAGTAACATCCTGCAATGTCATCCAAACTGGAGACAGAAGACATCAAGTTGGTGTTGCTCATTGTCCTTCTTCAGTCTCAACCCAGTTTTCTTTTCTATTTTCTCTCACTCATAAAAGTATATACTTTCCAAGCGTTTATCTCGCTGCCGTTAAGCCACACTTCTCCGTACCTCCATTCAGCTTTAATCCCTGAGCAACTTGGTTGAGAAGTGTCTACAACTGCAGAAAGTTCTGATATCACATTGCCATCTCGCATCTCTGTGTTCTCCACACCCAGCAGCAAAGTAGCTGGGGAGTTGAACATGTCTGACATGGCCGCCATGTTCAGAGTCACGATTCCACCCAAGAAGTTGATATTCATGACACAAAGAGACTCTTCTGGATTTTATTCTGTACTAGCGGAGGCTTCCTCCTGGCTGGGCCAAAGGGGGTGCAACAACTCTAGGCCGAGAGGGATGCTGGGGCAATGTTTCTGATTAATTTATTCAGGGCTGCAATTTTTTCATCCAGGATAAAGTTCTTTTTCTCTGCACTTTTCTGCCTCTGCTCTGTAACCTGCAGAGCCTTCATCAGCTGCGCATTTTCCACGTACAGGTCTTTCAGCAGCAGGTCTGATTTGGCATTCTTTTCAAGCTAAAAATGAGAAGAATATGACAATTTAGATTTATTTTAGTGTCTTTGTTTCTGGGTCGCTTAATATTTCCATAATAAGTAAACATCCAATCGGATTGGCTCTTTTTACATTATTATATATTATTGATAATTATGTGCTTCCCTTTAACCTTGGCAAAGAAAATGTTACTTACCCTGCAACTTTCTGCTTGTAGAGCGCAGTGTTTAGATTCATATGCTTTGCATACTCCTGTCATCTACATACCTGCCAACTTGAAGAATAATCTCACTGTGTGCCTTGAAGGGGGTGGGGCCGCGTGCCGAGAGGTACCTGTGAGGCACTCTTGAACCCCACCCCGCCCCAAGTGCCTTCCTCCCAAAAAAAAGCTTGCTGAGGCCTGTGCTATTGTCCTGCTGTGTTTTCACACCCCTTAATGGACTCCGCGAGTTCAGAGCCTCGGAAACCGACCTGGAAAACCACTATTTACTGTGGTTTTCAGCTTGTTTTCCCTGCCACCAGGTGATAATCGGCTCCTCACTGGGAGACCGGGTGATGGGAGCTCACATCCTCTGTCACACTGTAGCACCGCAGGAGTTGGCAGGTATGCATCTAGTGTTGGGCGCAGATGTTTACAAGTTGTTTTTTCTAAGGTGTTTTCAAGTTACAAGACCTGTTGTGACTCCTCCCTTAGCCTACAATGCACCAGGGCAAAGACTTCATCTGAGATTATCTTCTGCACTGCAGGTCAGTAGTGTAAGTGGAGAGTAGCATCGAAGATAGATTAGTAACTGTGGACGCAAAGGAGCTCACAGGAGCCAGAAGCCTACCGCACACTTGTGATGCCGAGGAGAGGGCAGAGTGCATAAACCCCTTTTCTCGGTAAGTGCTATATATCGGAAAGTGTCTATCTGCTGTGCGGGACGTGGGCAAGCTGACCAGGACTAGAAGCCCCATAACCCCCCTGGGAAGCCAAGGAGGGGGTCCAGGATGTAAGCCCTTTTACTTGGAGAGCACTATGTAGCTCAAAATGTCTACCCACTAAGTGGGCCTTTACCAGTGCAAAGCCAAAGCTAAACGCATGGCTGTCTTTGCCCGTCATCGACTGGAAGAGGCTGGGCTAGGCCACCCCACTTGGCCCTTGCATAAACCAGGTACTGACCACGCTCTCCCTTTTAGTTTTCTGTGCAGCAGCACATGGAAACTATGTAAGTTTATGTAAAGTTCTTAATAGTTGGTTGCTTAGACTGTGCGTCTGAATTGGCTGATAATCAGTCAGCGAACCCTGGAAGTACCAAGACACCCACTTGCTACTACATGTACATTATGCTGTGGGTGTCACCTAGAAGTAGACCTATGCTCTGAGTTTGCGTTAGTGGGTCTGTTGATTTTTGAACTAGTAATTGATTGACTCTCACTAAAACACTTAAGAGCACTACTATAGATGGATTTCTAGAGACTGTTAGGGGCATTAACAAATAAATGGAACTGGCAGAAAGCCAATTGTAATTTCCAGCCGGCAAAGTTGTTATTCTTCATACCTTATCACTGCAACAGTCAACAGCACCTGGGGCACAGTCACTATACTCTACCTTGGGCTCTAATGGTGGGGGGGTGTCACCTCAGCTGAGCTACCATATAGTACCAACAAAGAAGCTTGTCTATTGGCTGAGGGCCAAATTGATAACCAACCATCTCCCAAAAACCAGTCAGTGGGTGGGCAAATGCGGGATGGGGGAGAGGGGTTGGGGGGTATGCTATTGCTACAGATTTGTGCACCGACAGATTCGCACGTACGTGCCTCCTATACATTTGCAGCGGGCTACCTATCCATATATTATTGTTTTGTATAGCGTATCATACCTAGCCCCGGGCACCACAGAAATTTCAGAGCAATTAGGAAATAATGGGGCATATTACCAAGCAATAGCGATATTTATCGCTATTGCTTGGTTAGCGATAAAAAATTATCCCCGAGCTGCGGCGATTTTTATTGCAGATAAACCTTGGCATTACCAAAGTTTATCGCAAATGCGATAAAAATCGGCAATAAAGCATGAATATCGCTGAAAAATCTGCGATATTCAGGCATTACTGAGGTAATGCTTTTAGCCATGTTATCCACCTCCCATTGAATAACATGGCTAAGAACTGCTCCTGGGCAGGTGTTCGCTTTTGGAGATATTACCAACTCCAAAAGTTGGTAATAGGAGATAGCGATGTTAGCGACTGTTTCCAGTCGCTAACATCTTGGCACGCCCACTTTGCATGTCATTAGTGATAAATTTTTCTGACATGCAAAGCGGGGCCCAAGATGGTCGCTATCTCCTACTAGCTGTCGCTAACTGGTGTTAGCGACAGCTAGGTAATAGGGAGATAATTTTATCTCCACTTTCTTGGCTTTTAAAGCCAAAAAAGCGGAGATAAATCCCTTGATAATATGCCCCCATGTCCTTAACTGGTTGCATACAAACGTCAACTATAACTCCTTTTTTGGATGATATTTTGATGGTCTGAACGGTTGGATAGATCGGTTCGGCAGTCAAGAACTTCAGTGTTGACTACATAATCTTCAATTTTAGGCATATTAATATTGTATACGGTATTCTGTATCGCTCCCATCTGAAGCCTACTTACTTAGGTTGAGTGAAAGTTCGGTCATTGTGCTTCGTTTATAGACATCTGAATTGGGAGCCACGAGGTCATGCTCTAGACTCCCGTCCTACACCCTCTTCCTCATACATTTCTACCTTCAACCATTTTGTGTGCTTTTTGACTTGCCAGAAAATGAGGACTGTTTATCAATGATCCTGTTCCTACTATTAAAAGGGATTCCAAGCCAAATGATAGCTAATCTATTATCTCACCTATAAGCGATCCTACTTAGGAAGGGGCAGGAGAGATCTCTGATTGTAACAGCATCTCAAAGCTAACCTGGAAGATACTGAGTGGGGTTTACTTTTGGACTTGAGCTCTGAATTTTTAAAGAGACATGGGCCCTTGAAAATGTCCATAGACTTGGCTGTGTGAGTTTTTATTTTCCTGCAGTTCGCACGTGCTAGGAGAGCTTCTGGTGGTATAGTAGTTTGGCTGAAAATCTCCGTGTGCTCTGCTAAATAGTTAAACACAAGTTCTCCAGATATACAAGGCTCTCTTTCTAATCAACATAACAAAGAATCTACCATGCTCAAATCACCGAACAATTTAGTGTCCTCTTATACCAATAGCTATTGTGTTTTCATTTATGGTCACTTTAATGTGTAGCTAAAAATAGACATGCTCTACAAAGACTGTAAAGCATTTCCTCTCTTAAGCTGTGATTAGCGTGCAGATGTTTGAAATTAAGATTTTAATGCAGGCAGGCCAACTAAAGCGTCATAGTGAGCTTCAAGGTATACCCAGTAGTGTTTGGTGAACATGTGTGGTGTTGACCATAGCAGCTTTACAGATGTTTGCTAAAGCAATGTTTCTTAGTAAAGCCTTATTGACTTCTTGCTTAACTGTAGAATTACTTTAGGTGGTTCAAGCAGTTTACGTTTGGCCATAGCATATCAGGTTTTTGTGTACTTCACAATCTATCTACCAGTGTCTGCCTTGATATTGGACACTCAGTGTGGGGTGTTGCAGAGCCTTCAGTTGCTTTGTCTTATGGGTGGATTTGGTTCTGTTAGATCTTGGGTCTCTAGTTGGCAGAGGTAGGTAACAATGTCCAAATAGGGACTCTTGCTTTTAGTCAGGGTAAGGGGGATACACTCTTTAGATAACCCCTGCTCACCGCCTTGGTAGCTTGGCACGAGCAGACAGGCTTATCAAAGGCAATGTGTAAAGTATTTGTATTAACACTCACAGTAACACAGTGAAAACACCATAAATGGACTCCACACCAGTTTAGAAAAATAAAGTATCTTTATCTAAACTACGCAAGACCAAAACAACAAAAATCCAACATTCACAGTTCAAGAATATGACTTTAAAAGAGTTCTAGGGTTTGCATCAAAATAATCCACAGTTGCGTCAAGTTTAGCCCAAAGTACCTCTAGATGCGACAAAAGTTCCAAACTGAAGCGGTAGCGTTGAAAAAAAGCGATGCGTCACTCCTGAGACCCTGGTGAGGCGATGCGACAGCCCCGCTGGACGCAGCAGGCGTGTTGCGATGAATACGGTCTGTATGGGAAGGGATGCGATCCCTTGTATGGATTCGGTGCGCAGGTTCAGTAGGAAAGGTGTCGCACAGGCACAATGCGACGATCTTCGGGACGGTGACGATCTCCGGTGTGGCGGCGATGTGCAACGCAGCGTCGATCTTCCCCTATCGCGGCCCCTCGATGCGATGGCTCTGCGACAATGTTTGCAGAGATGTGATGCAGTCCGCAAGCAGGCGGTGCCGCGATCTCACCCAGCGACGACCGGCTCTGCAACGATACTCGCAACGACAGGACTCTTTCAACACCGTGGCGATGCATTCCGCAAGCGAACGATGCGTTGGTTTGCGCAGCGGCAACCAGCGATGCGACGATCTTGATCTTTGCAGCAGCTGGAATTTCCTTGCACTGTCGGGGATGTGCTACGCAAGCGAGCGATGCGTGAAAATTACAGATCTTCTTCTTTTCTTTTTGTCCTGCTCCCCAAACAGCAGGCACAACTTCCAGAGCCCACACAATTGGATCAAGCACTCTAGGAAGGGCAGAACCCATACCGCAGAGTTCAGGGGGAAGCTGGGGGTAAAGTCCTTTTGTTCCTGGGACTTCTTAACAGGAGGCCAGCTCTCCTCAGGCCCGTGGATATCTCTTCAAACAAGGGGACACAGCAACAGAAAAGTCCTTCCCCTCTCCTTGGCAGCAAAGCAACTGCAGGTCAACCCACAAACACACCTGGACAGTCTTTCCTCTTCAGTCTTCCAGCTTTCTCCTTGGCAATCAATCAGTCAATTGTTAAGCACACTACACAGTGTCAGAGCTCCGCAGGCAGACGCCGGGAGACACGCTCTTTTAAAACTTGTAAAAATTGCTTTTATCTGTGTGTACTTATCTAGAAGCTTGTTGCTTCACATTACCTGAACTTAGACCAAACAGCGTCCTTCGTGACGGCTGCAACGACCCCCAGCTCGCCTCCCCGGTGACGCACAGGCCACGCCCACTTTCGAGGCCACGCCCTCCTCTGCCCATATCATGTGTTGCCAGCGGAAGCGCAGCGGACGAGCGCAGCGGGAGCGCCGTTTGCGCGCCGAAGGCGCGCCTAGGCAAGCCCGTCTGCGCCCGTCCGCGGCAGACCGGGGCACGGGGCCAGACCCCCTGGTCCTCACCTCCCAGATAACCGATACGATAAAGAGGAGCTCCTCAGCCTTCGCAACAAATACCTAAAGGTATGTGAGCACAGTATTGATCTCAGTATGCGTAGTCCTACAAATCCCTGCGAACACTGTGGCTTCATCCTCAATAAACATCCCAAAGCAAGTACGCCCAACGGCAACGCCCAACCAGAGCACAGTAGGAAAATCAGTGGGGCTCTGCTTAACTGTCGCTCCCTCAAAAAGCATAAACTAGAAGTATTCGACCTTATAACAGACAACAAATGGGACATACTATGCCTCACTGAAACTTGGCTGGACGAAGACTCAGACCCTGAAGTCAGGGAGGCCCTGCCCCCTGGATATGCAATTTGCAGGCAGGATAGACCCAAGGGAAGGGGAGGTGGCATTGCCATAATCTATAGAATGAATATGACATGCTCCCTCGAACCAGCTAATATAACAGATAGCGAAACTGGAGCCTTCTCCATCGGTATCGACAAAAATACGGTCATTAAAGGCCTACTAATCTATAGACCCCCGGGAGGTAGCAGAAACTTCGCGGAAAGTCTCATCCAGAACGTCACCCCATCGGCTATGAGATACAGGAAGTTCCTTGTATTAGGGGATCTTAATCTCCACTTCGAAGACCTCAACAATTCAGCTGCTCAAGAATTGCGCCAAGAGCTGCAAACCTTACAATTAGAAACTGCCTCCCTCCTCCCGACTCATCGTCAGGGGCACCTACTTGACCCCATTTTTAATAATTTGGAGGATCTGAAGCAGGACACTCCCATTCCTTTGCTGTGGACCGATCACTTCCTAGTCCCTTTTCACTTCCTAGTCATGACTCACCATAAAAAAACTCACCATAGCGCCAATAAACAACAAAGGAAATGGGCCAGTTTCTCCATGGACTCTTTTGAACATCACTTCCTACTAAACGGTTCCCCCGCAGACTTAGGAGTGGACGTTGACAGGGCTTGCATGGCCCTGGACGGACACATCACTAAAGCCCTGGACATCACTGCCCCTTGGGCCAATAAGGGCCCGGAGCGACAAACTAAAACTGCACCTTGGTTCAGCACAGCTCTTAGAGAAACCAAGGCAGCCTGTAAGAGGCTCGAACGCGCCTGGAGAAAGAACTACTCACCAGAGGCAAGAGATGTATACAAAGCTAGCATAAAAGAATACCACTTCCAAATTAGGAAAACCAAAGCGACCTTCTACGCTGATCGAATAGATAGTGCTAACTGCTCATCCAAGGAACTCTTTAGGATCTATAAAGAGATTACTACACCTCCCCCCGCTTTAGAGCAGGCCGACACCTCAGCACAATCTTGTAACGCCATCGCGGAATTTTTCCACAAAAAAGTACGCGATATTTACAACAGTTTCCCTGATGATGCCAGAACTGGCTCTAACCTTCTTCCTCCTCAGGAAGAAGCAACTTGGGAGGCAAAGATCGAAGACTGCCTCACAGTATACCAGGTTCCGTCGGAGGACCTCCTGATAGCCACTGCTAAAGGAATCAAATCAGGATCCCCGCACGATCCTGCCCCTGCCAAATTCCTGGCCAGCGCCATGAGTCTTCTGGCACCTTATGTTGGCCACATATTGTCTACCTCTTTTAACACGGGCAAGGTCCCTCACGGGTGGAAACAGGCAGTCGTACTGCCTCTTAAGAAAAAACCCAACATCAGTGCGTCCCAGCTTAGCAACCTACGCCCCATTTCGCTTCTACCCTTCTTCTCTAAACTGGCGGAAAAGCTGGTTAACCAACAACTCTCAGCACACATAGAGTCCAGAGGCCTCCTGCATACCAACCAATCGGGCTTCCGGGCCCGCCACTCCACAGAATCAGCCCTCCTTTTTTCGACTGAGGCACTGAGGAAGCACGTGGACGCCGGACATGTGGCAGCACTAGTGCTCCTGGACCTCAGTGCAGCCTTCGACACTGTAGCACATCATACGCTGCTACAGTGTCTGAAGAAAGGAGGGGTGACAGGCATGGCCTGGTTATGGCTGGAATCTTTTCTCACCAACCGTAGCTTCTCGGTGGAGCAAGGAGGAGCACGTTCCGACACCTTTGACCTCGGTCAAGGAGTGCCGCAGGGCTCAAGCCTCAGTCCAACCCTTTTTAATTTATATGTCACCCCCGTGGCTACTACTGCGGAACGCTATGGGGTGGAAGTAGTGACATACGCAGACGACACACAGTTGGTGGTCGCTCTGACTCAACCTGCTGAACAAGCCGCCGCGAACTTCTCAGCATGCCTCCAGGAGCTGGCTGGATGGATGGCGAAGAACTGCCTCCGTCTTAACGGTGACAAGACTGAGGTGCTGATTGTTGGAAAACCCCCCTCAGTCTGGTCATCTGCCTGGTGGCCGCAGACCTTGGGGCCCCTCCCTACCCCTAAAGATCAGGTCAAGAATCTTGGAGTATGGGTGGACTCAAAGTTGGACTACGACTACCACACCAGACGGGTAGCTGGTACGTGCTTCTCGATTCTACGGAAACTCCGCAAAACCATCGACCTGCTCCCAGAATCATCTAGGAAGACCCTGGTCCACGCCCTTGTCACATCAAAACTGGACTACGGCAATGCCCTGTATCTAGGTGCCAAAGCCACTAGTCGGCGGCGACTGCAGACAATTCAGAATGCTGCAGCTCGCCTGGTCCTCCGGCTGCCCAGAAGAGCCGCCTCAAAAAAATCCCTACAAACACTACATTGGCTTCCGATCAATGAAAGAATCGACTTCAAAGTCCTTTGTATTGGTCACAGGATCGTACATGGCAAGGGCCCGGCCTTCCTTCGGAACCTTCTCTGCCCCTATACGCCCACCCGACAACTCCGCTCGCTAGGAGCAGGCCTTCTCGCTGTCCCCAGACACAAGAAAGCCAGAATGGGAGGAAGATCCTTTCGTACCTTGGCGGCACACAAATGGAACTCTCTCCCCCTGAGCTTAAGAGTGGAAACATCGGAGCTCATCTTCCGCAGGAAACTTAAAACATTCCTCTTTCCTAAAGATTAGCCCGTCTTGTTCTGACTGACGGAGTAGCTGGCTCTTCTGACAGCACGGGGACACACTGACAGTGTAACCAGGCGCTTTACAAATTCAGAAATAAATAAATAAATAAATAAATACCTGTGAAGGTCTGAAGGCGCTGGGAAAGGGGCGGGGGAAGATGGGTGCCGCTTCTGATCGAGCAGCCAGGTCTTAAGTGTCCTCCTGAAGGTCAGCAGGTCTTGGGTCTGTCGTAGGCTCAGTGGGAGGGTGTTCCATGTCTTGGCGACGAGGTGGGAGAAGGATCTCCCGCCGGTGGTTGTTCTTCGGATGCGCGGGACGGTGGCGAGTGAGAGGTCGGCAGAGCGTAGCTGGCGGTTGGGGGTGTAGAAGTAGAGCCGTCTGTTGAGGTATGCTAGGCCGGTCTTGTTGAGTGCCTTGTGTGCGTGGATGAGGAACTTGAAGGATATCCTCTTGTTGACTGGGAGACAGTGCAGGTTTCTCAGGTGGGGGTGATGTGGCCATGTCGTGGTACATCGAGGATCAGTCTTGCTGAGGCATTTTGGATGTGTTGTAGTCGATTGATGAGCTTGGTCGGGGCTCCCGCGTAGAGGGCGTTTCCGTAGTCGAGTCTGCTGCTGACGAGGGCCTGGGTGATTGTCTTTCTTGTGTCTGTCGTGATCCATCTGTAGATCTTGCGGAGCATGCGGAGGGTGTTGAAGCAGGAGGAGGAGCCGGCGTTGACTTGCTTGGTCATTGAGAGCATTGAGTCGAGGATGATTCCTAGGTTGCGTGCGTGGTCGGTGGGGCTCGGGGCTGCCCCCAGTGCTGTTGGCCACCAGGAGTCGTCCCAGGCTGACGGGTTGGAGCCGAGGATGAGGACCTCCGTCTTGTCCGAGTTCAGCTTCAGACGGCTGATCTTCATCCAGTCGGCGACAGCCTTCATTCCTTCATGGAGGTTGGCTTTGGCGGTGATGGGGTCCTTGGTGAGGGAGAGGATCAGTTGAGTGTCGTAGGCGTAGGAGATTATGTTGAGGTCATGCGGTAGGGCGACGTGTGCAAGCGGGGCTATGTAAATGTTGAACAGTGTTGGGCTGAGGGAGGATCCTTGGGGTACGCTGCAGATGATCTGGAAGGCTTCAGAACGGAACGGGGGGAGGCGGACGCTCTGGGTTCTGCCGGAGAGGAATGAGGTGGTCCATTCCAGAGCCTTGTCTCGGATCCCTGCGGCGTGGAGGCGTGTGCGTAGTGTGCGGTGGCAGACAGTTTTGAAGGCGGCGGAGAGGTCTAGGAGGATGAATGCTGCAGTCTCCCCATTGTCTAGCAGGGTCCTGATGTCGTCGGTGGCGGCGATGAGGGCAGTCTCGTGCTGTGGTTGCTGCGGAACCCTGACTGGGAAGGGTCCAGGATTCTGTTCTCTTCGAGGTATCAGGTTAGCTGTCTGTTAACGATTTTCTCGATGACCTTGGCCGGGAAGGGGAGCAGAGAGATGGGTCGGAAGTTCTTGAGGTCTTTTGGGTCTGTCTTGGGTTTTTGAATAGGGCGTTAATCTTGGCGTGTTTCCAGCTCTCTGGGAAGGTTGTGGTCTCAAGGGAGAGATAGATGACGTTGCGTAGGTGGGGTGCGATGGAGCTGCTTGCTTTGTTGAAGACGTGGTGCGGGAATGGGTCTGACGGAGAGCCGGAGTGGATTGTGCTCATGGTCTTGATGGTGTCATCAACGCTCACGCTGGTCCAGGCTAGCAAGGGGACGTGGTCGATGGTGTGCGGAGGGTCTGTTGTGTTGCTGTCTGTTGGGGCTGTCTGGCAGAGGTTCCTTTTTGATTCCAGGATGAGCTAATTTTCTGTAGTCTGGGTAGCCCTTTTTATACCAGTCTTTCCTTTGTTCTCTGGAGGCAGACAGGCCTTGGCTTAGTCAGAACCAGTTCTGGTCAGTCCTGGAGCACTTTGTTTTCCTGACTTCTTCTTTCCTTTCAGAGAGAGGGACAGGGTCGTCAACCGCCCACGGGAGGGGGAGCCAGCATTGTGGAAGGCAGGCACAACCCTATTCAGGCCCAGGTGCTATCCCCTCCCACCACTCAAGATGCAGATGCAGCTATTCAGCCTAGGGCTGACTCATCCATCCTCCTGGGGGCTCCCCAGCCCCTGTCACTCACAAACCAGACAGTCAATTCACAAACAGGCCAAGGCACACCGAAAGGTCAGACAAAAGAACAGCCGCTTTCTAAAAGTGCTGTTCTCAAACACAGGATTTCCTTTCTAAAAGATAGGTTATTAACTTCTGAGTTCAGGGATACCAGACTTTAATTTTCTATCTTGCTCCTATGGGAAGATATGCAGGTAACCATTATACACAGCAATCCCCATTATAGCCTATGGGCAAGATAGCCCTCTCAATAGTGAAAAACGAAAATGGCTGTAATTCACTACCAGAGCAAGTCACACACACTAGTACATGCTCTAACTTTCATAAAAATAAATATACACTGCACCCTGCCCAGGGGTTACCTTGGGCCTTCCATAGGGGTGACCAATGTGTACAGAAAGGGAAGGTTTAGGCCTGACCAGTGGGGACACTGGTCAGGTCAGCATGGTAGTTAGCAACTGCACACAGGCACTGCAGTGGCAGGCCTGAGACACCATTTTAGGGCTACTCATGTGGGTGGCACAAGCAGTGCTGCAGGCCCACTAGTGGAATTTGAATCACCAGCCCTGGCGCACTCAGCGCACTTTACTAGGGGCCTACTGATATAACAAATATGCCAATCATGGATAAACAATCATAATAACAATGTATTCAGAGAGCATATGCACTTTAGCACTGATCAGCAGTGGTAAAGTACCCAGAATCCTATTGCCAACAACCACAGGTCAGGAAAAATAAAGGAGGAAGAAGCAAACAGTTGGGGATAACCCTGCAAAAATGGTCATTTCCAACAGGTTCCATCTTAACATCTAAGTATGTAAAGTCCTTTCTGCTGCAGAGTCTGGATGCAGGAGGAATATGGGATACTCAATAGTTTGGTTAACATGAATGGGGGAACTACATCTGGTAGAAATTATAGGTTTGTGCTCAGAACCACCCTATTTATGTTAACCTGAATGTATGGTTCCTCTATAGTCAGTGCCTGTAACTCACTGATGATTCTTCTTTGAAACATTATGACCAGATTTAGTATGTTGCAGTCATGTTGTCCTTTATGAGCACTGTTCTGTCTCAAATTAACTTATAAAAAGCTGTGAATGCTAACGACAGACATATGAACCAGGAAGTTGATATTACAACTGTTTTTGTCGTGTCCAGGTACTCTATAGAGTCATGTGGTTAAAGTGCGAAGAATCCATGGTAATGATCACCTGCGGAAGTGGATCAAGTAACTGTCTGCCCAGCAACCAATTGATGCTGTTCCACTGGAGGAGAGTGCTCTGAATCTTGGCATTTACTAACACTAGATCATCCTAATGATCCTGCGCCTGTGACCACTGCCATGCAAGAGACACCTGATGCGATACCTTATTGCAGTATATGAAGGCATCATCCCCAACAATCTCATCCTCAATACAAAGTCTCGAAAAGAGGAAGCAGCTTTTGGAATGCCATCATTCTTCTCTGGTTGGGGTAGGTTTTTTCTGGGACAGCATATAGGTCCAAACCCAAAAAGGACTGGATTTCCTGGGAGTGAACATGGGACTTGTTGGCACTGATGGTAAACCCTAGCCTGTGGAGCACGACACTGCTGTCTGAGTGTGAGCTAGACATTTCTCTCTGGTGCTGCTTTTTATCAGTCAGTAGTCGAGATACAGAAAGATATGAATGTCATTTCTGCACAGATGCCACCACAGCTAAACACTTTCCAATCACCCATGGGCTGTAGTAACCCCGAATGGCAGCACTTTGTATTGGTAAGGTTATCCACTTATGACAAAGCCCGCGTACAGGTGGTGGGTTGGCTATTTGGAGATATGGAAGTATGCATCTGACTGTGGTGAGCTTGCCTTCAACAGCCTGTTGTCAAGCTAGAGAAGACGGGTACCTCAGACCTCTGCAGATATACAGCGTCCATCGCAATCACTTTTGTAAACACCCAAAGGGCACTGATGAGGCCTAAAGGAGACATAGCAAACCAGTGTTTGTGGTCCACCTGGAAGAGCGGATAGTGCCTGCAGGATTCAGATGTGAAAAAAAGTATTCTGCACGTCCAACACCACAGTCCAGTTTTCGAGATGAAGGGCAGATAGAACATGGGCCACGGGGAGCATCTTGAATTTGTCTTTGTGCAGGAATATGTTGAGAGGGTGAAGACCCAGTGTAAGGCGGAAGCACTTATCCTATTTAGGCACAAGGAAGTAGCGTAAATAACACCCAGTCCCCACTTCCAAGGCAGGGACACTCTCTATGGTTCTTTTGGCCAAAAGAGCCTGCATTTACTGGCAACATACAGGTGGTCTTCTGACAGGCGTTCCTATCAGGGTGGCAGGTGTGGTGGGTCTAAAAGGAATGGCAAAGCGTAGCCCTGTTGGACAAATCTGCAGGACTGATTTGTAAGATGTGATGTTATGCTATTCCTGCAGGAAGTGACTGATTCTGTCTTCCATTGGATAGCTTTGTACCGCTAAAGGTACACTAAAGATGTTTAACAGTTCTTGTCAGACGAGCAGAAAATTGTGAGGAAGGCTATCCATGAAGACTGAGTCATTGTCTGTCCAACCCATGACCCAACCTCAAAATGGCTGGGAAGGCCATTGGGCAGGTGGTAGGGGCTGGCATTGGCGATACGCCATTTGGCATTTCATCTAAAAAGATGAAATTGTTGTGGGGATTGCTGGACTGGAGCTTATAGGCGAACAGAACATACCATGGCAGTTTAGGAACAAGTGTGGCAGTGAAACTCTGCTTTCGTGTGGGGGCCACAAACAACTGATGGGGGGTTGCCACCTAGTGGTGGCTGCCAACCCCTTCCCTATGTGACTCTTTACAACAGCAGGAAACCATTCTGCTGCTTCAAAATGTGTGAAGTTTTTAAAACTTTTGTGAGTTGGAAGACTTTACATGCCCTATACTTTACCATGTTCGCACCCCATTTTCTTTCTTCCCACTCCGCACTTCTTCATATTCTGTAAAAACGCCAGATCTACTTGTTTTACCAATGGCAGTTAAGGAGTAGTCCTGTATAGCAAAGCATTTAATCTATATATCTGTTACAATTAAGGAAGGCACTCGTAGAGTGCTTTGGGTACAGCAGGTGCCCCAGCCTTGCACTGTGTCTATGATAAAGGGTAGAAATCCTCAAAACACAGGTCCCAGTGCCATATGTCATCAGGAGGTTAAAGGGCTGCAGAACATACATTTTCTATATGACAACAAAAAAAATAATCGGTCTGATATAAAAGAACCTCAATACTGAGTTGGTCTCTACTGCTGGGTTATTTCGCATTCCAGTTTAGATATGGTTGAAAATCATCCTGTGTAAATAAGTCTAGGTTTAGAAAAACAAGGGCCCAATTTTATTAATATTCGACGCAAAGCGGCACAGCAACCAAAGTTGCTGTGCTGCCTTTAGTGAAAGGGAGAGAGACGAAATGCACCATATCTACTAAGATATGGCACATTACCGCTGGGGTAATTTTGGCTCCACACACCCTTGCGCCATAGTGTTATACAGCTCACAGACGTTCTTACAAAACCATTGGATGAAATAAGAATCTGAAGATGGTGGATACCCACAAGGACATTGTCGGCTTATTGTCCAGCTCCACCAGCACTCAACACGAAAATAAAACTATTTAGAAGGTTATTTCAAGACTTAACCACTAGCCAGTGAATTAATGGACAGCGTGCAGATTTAGTACAGGTTCATGCTGCAAAAACGGGATATAGCCTATGAAACTACATTCCTTGACATCTTTATGCTAAAAAGCTTTAGCAAAGTGGGGTTATTCAAAAGTTCCAAAAATGGTCCTGATATGGCCCTAGTCGTGCAAATTGGCACTCTGTTTGCTATCCAAAGAACAAATGAAGCATGTGATGATAAGCAGAATAGAGATCATCTTGTAGAGTAACTGGAAGGCCAGTTGGTGGTCAGGGACAACTCTGGGGGGTTTAACTTAATCTGTTCAACAGTTTGGTCCGTCATCCTCATTCTTCAAGCTTTTGTCTTCCAAGCTTTTTGGCAGTAGCATAAGAGCACAGATGATACTTGGGTCTACTGGTCTTGGGTTGAAGTCAAAACATTGCCTTTAATAAACAGTTGAAATCTCCTAAAAGAACATCACTCGGTTTAGCAGTACCTCAATCTTGCTGCTCTTGGCGCACCCACCCATTGACCTTTTCTGACCCATGCTGTCAAAAAAGCCAGGGCCGTCCCAGTCCATGGCTAGACTGCTCAACTAGGTGGTCTAGTCAACCAACTACTGGTCGGATGATGAATTTTCTTGAGAGACAGTTTGAGACAAGAATCATGTCATGATACACGAGGGTAGCCCATCGATGCAGCCTCATCAGACACTTGCCCATTAAGGAATCAAACTTAAGGAGTCATGTGAAAGATCTTGGTAATGTATCAACGGGCTAAAAAAATGCCTGGTAACTGGGTGTGAGGATTCTTTCCTCTTACAAGCATTGCAAACATTTCCAGAGTTCACATTCAATGACTTTTCAGAAATCTCTGGCACCCAGTTTGATAACTCTAGCAATAGTGACCGGCGGAAAAATTATTTCCACCAGTTGTTTCCAAAAATCTTCAGACATGTTTAAAATATGGCAGAAAGGACTGGTAGCAACATTAATACTGACCATGTTATTTCCACCACACATTACAAAATACACAATACACTATACTGGGCTCATAGTGGATCCTATAGATCTAGTAGCCTCAGAATGACCACCACTAAAGCCCATTACTACATTCAGATCCAGAAGTTCTCTTATGTTTAGTCTCAGCTAGACTTTGACATGTTCCTGAGGGATGGTTTAACCTACCACCCACTCGTCCATCATGGGCGCTGGACGGGACCTGAGAGTAGCACATGCAATGCTGTTCTCTCAGATAAACAATGGGAGACAAGGTGGCTAACCCCTCTGTGCAAGACACACCTTCGGTCAACCTGATTATCTTCAACCAGAGGTGGCTTCATACACCACTGGAGAGCCTCGTCAACCTTTTCCCTATGTGGGCAGCCAACACCTCAATCGGAAGCTACCTTCGGTTAACACTGGTTTTACGAAGGATAGTCAGCATAAAACCGTCTGTTAGGCCTGGTCTGAACCATGCAAAGTACTCGCGCTAATTTGAATAATGGTGGCCCTCAGACCTGTAAGAGCTCCCATCACACCCCTAATCTCTAGGTATGCCCTGCTGTACTCTTTAACTGCCCCACTATAAACATGCATTGGAAATGCTCACCAGTGGATTGACCTGAAGCTTACAATATCTATAGAATTCACTCCAGACAATAAGCACTAAACATTACCAGTATAATGTCAATAGACATGCTTATCTTGGGGTATCTCTGGCTGATGGTCAAGCTAACAGGAAGGCTTTTTATACCTTCCCATGTAAACAATCTATACTTGATTATTTGAAAAAGGCAGCTGTCAATATCGTTGCATTACAGATTTAATTACTAACCTGCTCTTTTAGCTGTTTCACCTTTTCCTGGAGCATCAGTCGAACAGTTTTCAGATTCATTTCTACTTCCAACATCTTCTCCTCCATTCGCCTGAGAAGTTTTTCATGTTCTTCCTAAAATTCAATCACCCAGATTGCTATTAAAAATGACACGGATTGAATACATGGGGTGTAACATTCTGCTGAGTCGTAATTACTTTTAAGGGGCTTATAAATCCAAACAAAAACATATATTAAATATAATACATTATTTTAGGGAAAAATAGAAAGAGATACAATGGAAAAAATAAATTGAAGATAAAATTGATGAAAACCTAAGCCTTTTTTTCAAGACCAAATTAGTAGCAACAATTGTATTTTATTGTTATTAATACATATTTACCCCTCTGGAGTACACGTTTCTGTATTTTGGCTTTGACTAACTCTTCCACTAAGGAGATTGAGTGTCATGACAGATTCCTTTTTTTTTTTTTAGTTGCTTTCAAGAATTCCACTGGGGATTATGTGACAGAAGCAGGTTTCTGTGCCCCCTATTTACAGAACCGTCTGGTTAGAGAAGGCATACCACACTAATCATTGAATGGCAGCTTCATGTGGCACAGGGAGGCCTCATGCTTTCCCAATTTTACCTCTGGAAAGGGAGGCAAAGAGATGCTACGAGAAAAATATTTTTCACCTCCAGTTCTTTGGATCTGAGGTCTCATTGTGGTAGTTTGTGAAGAAGGTAGTGTATTTATTACTTGTGTGCTGAGCAGGCAAAAACCCTAAGACTGCTGTACAGTCATCTTTATATCTATAAAACTAAAAAGTGAGGAGCGGGAGAATATTTCACTGGTCCGATACACTTCCTTCTAGCTTCATAGGTATTCAGAGACTAGTGGGGTGTACTGAACGGTGTACTCAAGAAGAGTTGGCTACTTGCCCCAAAACCACTAAATGTCACAGATCCAGGAAATAATCTTTTTGGGATACAATGACCCTCATCCAGAAAGTGGCATCCTTCATCATCAGGTCACGCTCAACATTGAGCAGGGTGTGCAATAACTAACGGGCTCTAAAAGAAGCTCTTTGCAGAGATCTTTTTTTGTTCTGGGATCCTCAGTTGTTGAGGTGATCCTAAATTTCATGACTGAGAGATCCAATTATAATTTATTTAAACTTCTGTTTCTTTGCCAAGGTAAGATTAAAATAAAAAGTGGGACTTCAAAGCAAAGTCCAAATATATCTGTTGTCTCTATAGCCACGTGGAGTCAATCCTGGGTTAAACTGCCTGTTTTTTCTCTGACTTTGCATTCCAAAATTCAAACAGGCACCCGGATGGGGAAACGTTATATACGTCGATGTTGAGTGTACAAAAGAAAAATCTATACTTAACTATATATGTATATTCATGACATTGTATTAGTCAATGTTCTGGGTATGACTGCATCATTCCATATTGTGACATAGGTCTGGGTGGCCACTAGTTATCCTGGAAGGTGTGGCCACTACTGTGGTTGTCTATGATGGAGGTTACTACTGATATATTTGTCAGTCAGTGGTTCAGGACTATTTCCATCGATCAGAAGAAGCTCTTACTATTAAGAAGGTTATAGACCACTGTACTACGCAAGGACTGATTGAGAGATCCTTATAATAAATCTGCGACAAAATATCACAATTATCCTTACAGCACGTCGGTGCCTTTCACAGAAAGATAAGGGGAGTGTCCTTCACAAGCTGAGAAACACTATCTAGAACATGAAAGAGACTAGCAATTTGAGCAGTGGCAATACACTTCCTACTCAGGGGTACAGTTCCAGTGCCCATACTTACTAATGGAATATTTACCATAAGAGGTAGACATTGGCAGATGTACCCCCAGAGTTTTCTCTGACAATGAGCTCTTCTGGTGAACAATTCAGCCCCCTAAGCAGTCCTGACAAAAAACTCTAGATAAGTTAGATTTCCCTCCACAACCTTGACAGGTGCTGAAATTCTGCAATGGTAGATGGAAAAATCCACCAGCTAATCTATATAAGAGCCCACATGTAGACTGCTTACACATTACCTACAGATTTCGATAACCGTAGAAATAACTAGATCAGCAACCCTTCTTACCTGCTGAAGAGCAAGCTGCTTGTTTGTCTGCTCTGTCTGAAGCCTGAGTTTTTTCTGTAGATCTTGGTTCTTTTCCAGGGCCTCTAGGAGCTTTGCTTGCAGCTTGTCTAGTTGTTCCTTGGACACAGCATTGTAAAGCTTCTCCTTCAGATGCTGCACCTCGCGCATATGCTGAGACTCTGCAAGCGTCAATCTTGTGTTGGCTTCTAATAACTGCATTTCATAAAAGAAAAGGCGCAAATAGATTAGAAACATGACTAAATCACCAAAGGCGCAATGGAGTTGGTGTAACAATGGCAAGTAATTAAAGTCTATTAGAAAATTGTAATGTTTATACACCATTGAGGGCAATATGGTGTCAGAGGTCAATTAATGGCTGGTACAAGCCTCCCACTCCATTATTTCAAAGTTTGTCTTTCTGTTTCTGTTTAATTTAAAAGCATCTGATGTCAATGTGTCAAATGTATTCATAGCCTTAGAGCCCTTCTGCCTTGGGCCACACTTGTCATTAAAGACTCTGGCTTGGCCTATAATTCAGGTTCAGGGTTTTTTTACAAGTAAAACAGCCCAGTGTAGAGGCCTTCAATGTTATACTGCAGCTTCAAGGTGGATCCATTAACTTGTTGACACATCTGTGACGGAGGACAAGCATAGTGTCACCCAGAAGTCGGCACAAAGGCAGTTGACTGATGAATCAATCTGGATGCATTGAAGAATAACCAAGGCAACTAGGCTGAAAAATAATTATGCCACAAATAAACAACTGCAAATGAGGCCACCAATGCAGGTTAATGAAAATTGCAATCAGAAAAAAATTTACACCTACCACAGCCCTGTCACATCAAAATGTGCTGGAAGCATATTTACTCTTGTACTTTTACAAGAAAGTAGGTGTACATGATTATGAAAATCCAGTAGTAAAACTGCAAATTCATATAACTCAGAATTTGAAGGTAGCCAAAAGTACAAAAATGGTTCAAATGCTCAAAACTGAAGAAAGATGCACAAAAGAAAAATAGATCCAGACTTGGTATCAATCAAAATATAATTCAAACTGCAATACTCCAGGCAATCCCTATTTATATATTTATTGAGTTTTATGTAGCGCTGGCTAGACCCGACGCCTGCACATTTGTAAATATACATAATATTTCTAGCCTCATCAGAATCGGACCCTTGTTCTCCTTGGAAGTCTTTAGTAGGAAGGGGTTTTAGACCTAAGCCAGATAGGAAAGAGATTTTGCAGGTTAGTGGCGTGATCGCCCCAACAGGAAAAATGTTAACTTTTTAGTCATTCATTTCTATCATATTATTCCTCTAAGTGGAAATTGGGAGGAGGAGGTAACGCTACAAATGGCTATGCTCTCGAGCCTGCCCAGCTTTTGCTCCCAAGTAAGAGTGTAAGAGTTTTGAAGTTTAGCACAACCAGGACTTTAACTGGAGATGTCAAAGACACAACGTTTTCCCAAATTGCCCACATTTTGGCATCAAGATTTTTTTATGATTTCTTCTAAATGTGGTTAAGTCGTATGCCAGTTCACAGAGACTTCTGTGCATATGTAATTTACGCTAGCAAAATTGGATATACGGGCAGAAATACATGAACATAACTCACAGAATCATGATCACTGGACATTTCCACCTGCAGATCAAACTTTGGCTGTCGGGGAAGGGGGGGAGCGGGGGGGGGGCGGTGCACACTGCAAAAAGCTTGAAAGGTTTTGAGCACCCCAAACAAATATATATTTATATGCGAACACAACACCACGCTTGAGTGTTTTTATTGCACAAAAGGCAGGGGTAGAAAAACCCATATTACTCTTGGAGGCATGAAACATGGGAACTAGTTCACATCTCCCTGTGAAGTATGGGTTTCATCACCATAGTTACACCCCACAAAACAGTCACTGTAGAGATTTACCATTGTCAGGGCTATTACAATTATCCAGAATTAAAGACAAAATTATATGACAAAAAAAGGCACATCATGTAGCGCATATTCTGGTAGCATTATTTTCATCCATTTTTAGCTAGAAACTTTTATTTTCGGAAAAAATGCAAATTATGTGGCAAATGCAGTGAATTCATAATGATGTGGTAAATGCTGTAGCCACAGAATTTCATAAACACACTGGCAATTCCCATTGCTTTGATCAGCAATTTATTGACAAAAAGTAAACTAAACCTAAGCATTTTAATTCCAATCAGTGCTCCTTGTCTGCTGTAGTAAGTCGGAAAATAGCAGCAGAGTATGGAGGTGTCCTCTTACATTAAGCATGAAAACTGGTCAGGCGAGATGCTATTTTCCGACGATGCCGAGTAGAGCTTTTGAACACTAGCAACACTAGCATCAGCAATTTATATCCACCTGTCATCACTACATGGATAGAACAACACTTGCAGCATCGCATTTTCGAAATATAAACAACGTATTATCAGATTAATTGTGACACTGGTTCAACATTAGTACGTGATACAGTAGTTATTATATTTCTGTACAGTAAACCGTGGTTATCAAAAGCATGTGATCAAGGCTGGGTTGCAGCCGAAACAGTAATGATGGGAAAGATGGATTAAAACCTTTTAACTTCACTTCTTGACGTCCTGAGAGTGCATTTTTTTGCAAGCGATCTTGCGGTGTGTCAAAAAAACACAAATATATCCCAAGAAAGAAGTGACTCAAACAGATGCACTCACAAAGAACAAAAATATACTTCCACTACAACATTTCAGCTTCCGACTTCCACACGTAGTACAAGATGGTTTGCTCAGTGGCTGCACAGATGACAATGCTGAATCTTCAAAAATCATCATGAGTGAAGATTCCAAAGTGGAAATCTAAGCAGCCCGAGATCTCTTGAGATATGCAGTAATCAGGTGGTATTGACAGTGATCTTCAGTCCATCTAGATGCAGTGATTTTAAACAATACATCCAGACGTTTTCTCTGGAGTCCAGTAGTTCTTCCTTTAAAAGATGTTCCACAGGGAAAACCTTCAAATCTGATCGTAAATGATCCACAAGGTTAACCCCTTCGCTACGGCGGCAATTCCGCCGCAGCGCTAGGGGGGACAGGGGGGCCGAGCGGCGCTCGCATGTTCGTGACGGAGCCGCTCCGTCGCGAGCCGCGGTTGAGCTGTGCTCGTGACGGAGCGGTTCCGTCATGGCCCCGCCCGCTCAATAGAACGCGCCGCGCAGGCGCGAAATCAGGGCCATAACGGAACCGCTCCGTCATGAGCACAGCTCAGCCGATGCTCATGACGGAGTGGCTCCGTCATGAGCATGGGAGGGGTTAAAATGAGAGGCTACAGGCTGGCTACATTTCTTATTAATTATTGCTGATTGGTGGTTCCTGAATCCTGTAAGGAGGTCATTCATTGTTTGGTCTACATATTGTTTTTTACAGCTTTGGCACAAAATCACATAAATAATGCATGTGCATCGACATGTAAGATGCTGTCTTATTCTAGAGGTCCTTATCATAACAGAACTAGTTACTGGTGATGTTTTAAAAGGTGTTTCACATGTGATGCACCTTTTAGTCACCACACGCAATGTACCCCTGTATTTGTTACAGCTTGCCTTAGTTCAGCTCTCACTTAAGCAAGCCTTAACAAATGCAGGATATGGTCTCTCGAATAAGGACATGCAGTATAGAATCCAGGTGGTGCAGAATGCGTTGGCGAGACTTGTTCTGGACATTCCCAGGGGGCAGTCTGCTGAGAAGGGATTGGAGACCCTTCACTGGCTCATAATTAATAAGTGCATCAGCTTTAAATCTCTCTGCATGGTACATAAGGCTCTCTATCTTCCATAACCAACAAGAGTAAAAAACATGTTTGGATGGTATTCTGTAGGCAGACTCCTTTGTTCATCGCTTCAACTACAGCTCACGGTGCCGAGAACCAAAAGAAAGAAATGGGGCGACAGAGCATTTTCTACGGCCGCAAGCAAACTTTGGAATACCCTTCCACGAAACATAAGGACCATCCCTCAGCTATTGCACTATAGGAATGTTCTTAAGACCTGGTTACTCTCCTTTCAGTTATCTTCTGAATCTGGAGTACTAGTGGACTTCTTCCAGATGATGATCTATAGCGCCTTGATGCCTTTGGATTATTCCTGCGCTCTATCAATTTTAAATCAAATTGAATCAAATCAGGGAAGAGCACTCAGGAGCTTCACAGGGTAAGACTGAAGCTCAGTAAGTTTATCACCCACCACTGTTGTTACAGATACTGGCTGCACATTCCCATATATTGGATATGCATGCAAAGGCAGGATATGTGGAGCTCATGCCTATGCTGATGTTATATGAGTAATTTAAAGCAGAACCTCCAGAATTTTGCGATTCACAAAACAATCGCGAAATCAGCTGGCAAGTGCTTTGGCCACAATTTGGCTACTGTTTCACAAAAAGGTCCCTTTGAAAGCATAAAAAAAGTGTTGCTTTCTTATTCGCTGCATGCTAACACATCACTACCTGTCTCCGTACAGCCGTAAAATAGTTGCTTCCTCGGACCCCCCTGCAGAATAAGAATAGGGGTCCCCTTAGTCTCCCACCTCCAGTGAATATTCATTGGCCTTGGGAGGGCCACCCAACCATGCAATGTGGTAACAGGGGTGGTGGGTTGCCCTCCCAATAAGATAAAGGCCAAAAGCTGCAAGAAATGCCCTTTGCGCCCTGACTGGTTTAATTTATGGTAATGTTTGGACGACATGCCCTGCCTCTCCCCACAATCTCAAGACCTGGGGAGAAGAGAGAGACGCAGGCATGGAAACTTCATTTGTTTCTGTCAGGACGGTCTCAGACTAGAGGGTCAGCAGCTCCTAGAAGCGTTGCCTACCCTGGGGTCTGGCCTCAGCCCTTGCCACTGCGACTGGGAAGGGCGTACGTTCTCCCAGTGACTGCTTCTGGCTGTTTATTCAGTGGGGTGAGAGTCGCTGCGGGGGCCTCCTCCTGCGATCAGCACCACCCACACTCAGTCTGACTAGCATAGGGATTTTTACTTACAAGCTGTGCACCTTGTGATCTCTGCTTCCAAATTACTATATCTTTTCCCTTGGCACTTTTGCTATCAAAGAAGTGAAAACCTGCCATGATTTAGCCATCCTGTGGACCCTAATACAAATTCCTCTCTCCTGATCTCAGGTACTAACTAGTAGGTATTGTATTGACGGGGCATTGGTATAATGCTTCATATCCCCATTAAGGGGCATCGAAGTGCATCAATGATAAGCTCGAATGCTACAACATAGTGATGTTGTATTTCTTGTGATCCTACGTGGGGAGCGTTTTGGCACAGTGGTGCTGAAACAATTTTCGCAGTGGGAATGCTGCCTTCAATGTTACAACACTGACGTCTTAGAGATTCTGAAAAACCCAAGCCTCACACAAAGAACAGGTGTAGAAAATCCGGCTTCAGCAAATATTTTTGTTTGCCCACAGAGTCTTCCTTTGCTGGACCAGAGGCCTGGCCAGAAAGAAATTAGTTCCCTTCTCGCCTGAATAGGCAAGGATGTGGCGTAAGGGCCAGAGACTAGACAAAACACAGATGTCTATTTTTGCCCTCACCCTCAGTGTGAAACAAATCTGTCATTGGTAGCCATATCACCAATCCACAGCTTTAGATGCACGTTCGAAGAGACTTCTTTGTTATGTTTGTTGCCACGATCAGCAGCTATTCAGAAGGTATAATCACCTGATAGTGATCTGAAAATGCACGCCACAGGATCTACAGAGGGCAGGAGGGGTGGACGTGGTGAGCAGAGCCCAGGCTCTAAAAGTAATGTATCCAATGTTTAGCTGCTGAAGTCTGATAAAGCTGCTGCAGTGGAGTTAGGCTGTATCTGGCGATATGTGTCCACTCTTGCAGTGCATGTTTGCTATCTCAGCTTGTAGTCCATGCCCCTATGGGCTGTAACCTAACCCCTGGGTGGTGCTGAGCAATATTCTGGGGGCCACACCGAGCCTTCTGTCAGATTCTAGCTTGTTTCAAAGAGTTGAACAGAATGTAATACTATCTCCAGAGAACATGCAGGAAGAGGCTGCCGCAGTAACTTGTCGAGAGACAGAGGGTTGACGTTTGGAAAGAAGAGGGGTGTGGAGCTCGTGGTATTGTTCCAGGAGAACAATGTACATAACTACAAATAATGCAATACAACAGGTGTGTGGTGAGAGATGGGACAGTGAAGAAGCTGGTATAAATTCTTGTGTATGTGTGTGTGTGTACATTAACTGTAAAAAAAAAAAAAAAATCTTTACTAACTTGGCCTGTCAAACTCGATCAGTGGAGGGCTGATCTTGATTTTGTGTGTGAGAGGGAACCCTACTGCCTGGGCAGGGGGTTGCTTGTAGAGGAGTTGTGGTGTGTGTAATAAGTAGCTTCCACTAGTGACATTTGTTCTGTAGTCTGGCGTAGGTCCTTTGTTCAAATATTTTATATGATATGTATTTCAATTTGTGCAGCTCGATAACCGGCAGTGTATTTGTGCGTCAGGTTCAAGATTTGGAAAAAAAAGCCTTTTTGAATAAAGGACCTAAGCCAGACTACAGAACAAATGTCACTTGTGGAAGCTACTTATTACAGTGTGGAGCTCTGAAGAAGTCCCTTTAGGACGAAACGCGTCGGCTATGGCTATTGAATTTTAATGGAAAGTCTAATAAAGAACATTTTGGAACAAAAAGAAATAACCGTGAACTGGAAGTTTTTCAATATGCACACAAAGACTGCTTTGACTATCATGTTACATTGTTGAGTGGTGAACCTTATTGTGTTAATGTTTGATTAGGACATTTTTCCTGACTTAGGAGTAGAGAGGAGTGTACTCCATGGTTTCCTGCACTGCTATTTACAGCCCATGTATCATATTGTCAGGTGCAGATTGCTATTGCCTCAACCCTCAGTTTGTTGATATATATTATATATATATATATATATGTCACAAGTCATTTTCTACCCTGGAATGTTACTGCTGGAGGACACAGGAGTAAATGCCTTTCCACAATGGAAAAGTAAATGTACTGGCCCATATTTCAAGAGGAAAACTTTCTCTTTGTCTCCGGATTCCCATGATGACAAAAAAAAAAAATTGGGGGAGCTTACAAACATTTTTGCATTGTGTAGTATAGTGGAATGTTTGCTTTGTTGAGATTCCACTACATTGGAGAAGTGTGGCTCACTGGTTAGAGCGGCAGACTCTGAAGCAGAGATGAGGCCTGGGACCAGGGTTCAAGTCCCGACGCGGCAGGGTCTTGGGCTCTATGTCTGCGGACTCGATAATTCTCGCCTCGGTGCCTACTCTAATCATGGGTCCCACGCTGCAACTCTGGGCAATAGCTTGCTTAATCTCCACAACGGCCCCTACAACACTGGGATGCCTGGCTTCACCTTGGGGGTGCCCAGGAGGGGCATCTCTAAGGGAGAGCCAGGAAGGGTTCCACAGCGTTATACAGCGCTGGGACGCCCCGTTGGGGCAGCTGTGCGCTTTACAAAATACACTACAAAATACAAATTATCCACAGTGAATGAGGACTGCATCTGGAAATCTAGAGTTTGCACAGATATCTTAGAGACAGGAGGTAAAGAACAGCAGAGACCACAAGTTTTCATCGCTTTTCATTTCAGAAAAATATATTTCACTCCAAAACTTTTGTCACGGCGAAAACTATACAGTTATGTTGTACCTTGTCCTGAGATTCCACCAGCGCCTGTCTCAGTTGTTCCTCCTGCTGCCCGAGTGCCTCACATTCCTTGTTTACACGCTGCAGCTCAGATTCAAGCTTGTCCATCTGGGTGACCTGTTTTGTCATCAAAGAGACATTTTGAAGCTATTAACAAAAACATTGTGTTTGTTTCTGACATTTGAAAAATCTTGTCCCATGCTGTTCATTGAGCAAATGTCACATGTGGGTTTTGTTTACGCTAAGAACATAAAAGTCAATACACGCACAACCGAAAGGCACTTACACCAGACCCTTTTCATCCCATTCAAGCTCAAGTTATTTACTCCTCACTGGAGCAATCACCTAGCGATACACCCTCTTTATACCAACGCTCACCGGGGTAATATAAAGGAACTACTGCATTTTGCCAGTAAAGTGACAGCGTACCTGTTACAGGAATACTTTAATTCAGATTGGCAGCCATTCTGGTCCTTTTACATTTTAAACTCTGTTGGTGCGAAATTAGCAATCTACTGATTTACAGTTCATATCAATGGAATGCCTATTCCATTCTTGTTTTCCCTTATGCCTAATTCCTTACCCCACTCACCACAATGCAATTCTAAAACAGCAGGTAAGAAGCAACAGGGCTACAAAAAGTAACATGGGGTAACCTGCATCACAATACAAAACTCTGTAGTAAAAAACCTGGATCCCATGCTCCTTGCTCACTGTCTTTTCCAGCCTCAGCTTTTCATTCTCAAAAACCTGTTTTTGTGCGGTCTATCCTCACAAAACATATTGTACTCCATCCTTATAAATATTATTGTCATCAGTTCCAACTCTCTTCATGAGACCATATCTTTTTTTATTATCCCATCCATCACCTACACCAATGCACCTGGAATTTTTCTCTCCATCTTCTATACTGACCTATTTGGTCTGTTTACAATCATCCATATGTGTTTTCTCTGCGTGCTCCCGGACCTTAGAACACCAGCTAATGAATATGCTACTTACCAGTATGCATCTGTTCTTGGCATGTAGGGCTGCTAACATTCATATCTAGTGCATAGATCGCCGCCTAGTGTTGGGTCTGGATGATTGCACCTTGTTGTCCTGGAATAGTCTTCGAAGTATCACGAGATAGGTGGCTCCTCCCCTGGACTACAGTGCGCATGGGCATCGACTCCATTCCCAGATTGTTTTTAGCCATTGTGTCAGAGATGGAGTGAAATAGTGTAAATGATGTCCATGCTAATGATTGAATGCAAGAAATAATCTGCAGCCGCTACGGGCGCCGGGGAGGAGGGCGGGCGATATGAATGTTAGCAGCCCTACATGCCAAGAACAGATGCATACTGGTAAGTAGCATATTCAGTTTGAGGCATGTGGGCTGCTAAATTCATATCTAGTGCATAGAATACATAGCAGTCCCTCCATTAACAGCGGCCGCCCGTGCCAGCTGCAGAAGTCTGAAAAAGAGTTTTAAGAACAGCCTGACCAACAGCTGCCTGCTGTTTGGAATGCACATCTACACAATAATGTTTAGTAAACGTATGTGGTGCAATCCATGTGGCTGCTCTACAAATATCCTCCAAAGGAATATTACCTAGGAAAGCCATGGAGGCCCCTAACTTGCGTGTGGAGTGGGCCCTGGGGGGGACCGTTAAAGTGCGCTTAACTTTGTGGTAGCAAATCTGAATACACTTAACGATCCACCTGGCTATTCCTGCCTTGGAAATGGGGTTGCCTTTGTGCTGGGCTGAGAAGGCAACAAATAGCTGTTGTGTCTTCCTAAAGCTTTTGGTCCTGTCAATGTAGTACAGTAATGCTCGTTTGACATCAAGCGTGTGGAGCATTCTTTCTGCTACTGTCTCAGGGTTCTGAAAGAATGTGGGTAGTTCAATGGTTTGATTGACATGAAACTGCGACACCACCTTAGGAAGAAACTTAGGATTAGTGCGCAGCACTACCCTGTTAGGATGAATTTGAATAAATGGCTCTTGTACCGTGAGTGCTTGTAGCTCACTAACACGTCGTAGAGACGTGATGGCAATGAGAAAAGCCACTTTCCATGTCAAGAACTGAGGCTCAAACGGTGGTCCCATCAATCTGGTGAGGACCACATTGAGGTTCCACACAGGAGCCGGTGGGGTCCTGGGGGGGATGACTCGTTTCAGCCCCTCCAGGAATGCTTTGATGGCAGGCACCCTGAAAACCGAGAGGTGCTGTCTGTTTTGGAGATAAGCCGCTATGGCGGATAAGTGTATCCGAATGGAAGCATACGCCAGATTACATTTGTAAAGATGTAACAAATAGCAGATGATATTAGGAATGGATGCATCTAGCGGGTTGATATGATGTTCTGTACAGTAAATGACAAACCGCTTCCATTTTGCTGCATAGCAAGCTCTGGTAGTGGGCTTTCTTGCCTCCCGGATGATGTCCATGCATTCCGGGGGCAAATCAAGGTAGCCAAACTCTAAGACCTCAGGAGCCAGATCGCCAGGTTCAGCTGTTGCGGATCTGGGTGCTGAATGTCGCCATGGTTCTGCGTCAAGAGCCTGGGTGTGAGGCGCAGCCTTTGATGCGGTACCACGGAGAGTTCCAGAAACGTGGTGTACCATGGCTGGGGTGCCCACGTCGGAGCAACCAGGATGAGTGTCATCGAGTGTTGCAGCAGTTTTCGTGCCACCAGCGGTATGAGAGGTGCTGGGGGAAAAGCGTACGCAAATTTGCCTGACCAGTTCATCCATATCGCATTGCCCTGCGACTGTGGGTGTGGGAACCTGGCGGCGAAGCTTGGGCATTTTGCATTCTCCCTTGTGGCAAATAGGTCTATCTCTGGATGACCCCACTGCTGGAAGTACGGGTGGAGTACTGATGGATGTAACTCCCACTCGTGCATTTGGTGGCTGTACCTGCTGAGCAGATCCGCCATCTGATTGTCCACGCCCGGGAGGTGTTCTGCCATGAGGAAGATGTTCCTCTGAATGGCCCACTTCCACATGCCCTGAGCCAGATGAGACAACTGTAGAGAGTGTGTGCCCCCCTGCTTTTGGATATAGTACATTGCCGTCATGTTGTCCGTCCGGATCAACACGACCTTGTTGCACAGATGTACTTTGAAGGACTTCAGTGCCATGAAGATTGCCATCAGTTCTAAGTAGTTGATGTGCATCTTCTTCTGCTGTGTCGACCATAGGCCCTGCACTGTGTAGTGGAGGACATGCGCTCCCCAACCCTGAAGAGATGCGTCCGTCGTCAGGATAATTTGTGGCACAGGCTCCTGGAACGGTCGGCCCTTGCAAAGGTTGTGTGGAGTCCACCAATGCAGAGAGTTGTATGCCCGACCAGTCACCAACACTAGGTCTTTCAACTGCCCTTGAGCCTGAGGCCATCATGCCTATCAACTGCATAAACACTCTCGCAGGGAGGGAGTGTTGCGGTCTGAACCTCTGTATCAGCGACTGGATGTTGTTGATCCTCGCTGGGCTTGGCTGAGCTGTAGAAGCCAGAGTATTTATTGTTGCGCCCAAATACTGCCGCACGTGGGCTGGCTGAAGGTGCGACTTTGGATAGTTTAGCGAAAACCCCAGACTGTGAAGAAGGTGAATGGTGCGGGACATGTCTGCAGTGCCCTGCTGTGCCGACTTGGCTTGAACGAGCCAGTCGTCCAGATAAGGGTAGACATGTATGTTCTGTCTCCTGAGGTGCGCCGCTACCATCGCCAGACACTTTGTGAACACTCTGGGAGCAGTGGTCACTCCGAAGGGTAGGACCCTGAACTGGTAATGCTTGTTAGAATGGTGAACCGGAGGTATTTTCTATTTTTGGATGGAGTGGTACGTGAAAATAAGCATCCTTGAGGTCCAAGGTTGCAAGGAAGTCTCCCTGGTTTAACAGTGGAAGAACCTGCTGCAGAGTTAACATGTGGAAGTGTTCTGAAAGTATATACCGGTTGAGGGGGCGTAGGTCCAGAATGGGTCTGAGTGAGCCGTCCTTCTTTGGGATTAAGAAGTACAGGGAGTAAACCCCTGTGCCTTGTTCCTCCAGTGGCACGAGCTCTATTGCGCCTTTTTGCAGCATCACAAGAACCTCTTGCTGCAATAAGTGCAAGTGCTCTGCCGACATAGGACGTTGTCTTGGGGGTATGTTGGGTGGAGTGGACGTTAACTCCAAACAATAGCCGAACTGGATAAGTTTCCTTACCCACCTGTCTGTGGTGATGGACTTCCAGACTGGCAGGAACTGTTGGAGTCTACCTCCGACAGGTGTTGGATGGTCGGGGGGCAGTGACAGGAAGTCACTGTTTGCTGGCAGCAGAGGAACTGGAACTGTTGTTGCCTCTGCCCCTGCCCTTGGCGTTGTTTCCTCTGTAACCTCCTCTACCCTGTTTGGCGTACGAGGACTGCGCCCCACTTTTACTGAACTGCGCCTGTTGTGCCAAGTGTCCTCTGGTAACACCCGAGTGCCTGAGCGACGAAAAGTGCTCCCTCTGAATTGCTGAGACTGAAGTGCGCCCATGGATTTGGCCGTTTCAGTATCTTTTTTAATCTTTTCGAGGGTGGCGTCCACCTCAGGGCCAAATAGTCTGTCTGGATTAACGGGCTGGTTGAGGATAGTAGTCTGTATCTCTGGCTTGAACCCTGATATGCGTAGCCATGCTTGACGCCGTAACATTACACTAGTGTTTATCGCTCTTGCTGCCGTATCCGCAACGTCAAGCGCACATCTAATCGCAGCGTTGGAGATGAGCTTGCCTTCCTGGATAAGCATCTCAGCTCCTTCTTTAAACTCGTCTGGAAGGTGTTGTAAAAGCTGCTCTAAGGTGTCATAGTGTGCCCTGTCGTATCTGGCCAACAGAGCTTGTGTGTTGGATATGCGCCAGATGTTGGCTGCCTGCGCTGCCACCCTTTTCCCCGATGCCTCCAGCACTTTAGACTCTTTGTCTGGGGGAGGAGCTTCACCCGTCGTCTGTGAGTTCGCCCTTTTGCGGGCATTAGAGACCACCAAAGAGTCCAGAGGCAACTGGCCCCTTATATACGTTGGGTCCCCAGGTGCCGGCCTGTATTTTTTCTCTATTCTAGGGTTGACAACCCACGCCCTTGTAGTTTCCTTGAAAATGTCAGTGGCATGCTTAAGAACACCCTTAAGCATTGGAAGAGTTTTTACAGTTTTCTCGTCAGTAGAGAAAGTGTCAAATAAAAAGTCAACGTCCACAGGGTCAGCATGCATTTCCACCTTATGGTTTGCAGCCGCCCTTTCAATTAAGGCATTGAATGCCGCAAAATCTTCGGTTGGAGAAGTCTTTGCGCCAAAAGCTTGTGGGTCATGGACAGCTTGTTGATCCCCCTGATCACCTGAGGCTAACCACGAGTCCTGTTGCTCATCAGGGTCTGTGTTTTCGGGAAAAGTATACTCCTCGTCCTGTTCACCCTGATCTCCATCTGAGCAAGTGGGTGAAGGCGATGGGCTCCTTTCAGGATGCGGAGGAACGTGCTCAACAAGTTCTGGCATCTCTGGCGCCGGCCTTTTCTTTTTCTGAGGGATTACAAACGACTCCAAAGGCTGTGATGTAATCTTCCTTTTGTAGAGCGTTAATTTTCCTGTGTCGGCGTCGATATAATGTTCCGACTGCTCTTGTAATAAGGGTTGTCGACCCAAACTTCCACTCAGTTGAGTTTGCCTCACCCCTCCTGAGTCCTTGGGCACCGACCGAGGTGCAAAGGCCTTTGGCACCACCTTGGGTGGCAGAGTAAAGAGGAGCGGCATGGAGGTCTTCTTTGGTGGCGCTACCGGAGTAGGTACCGAGGGTGTCTTTGGCACCGACATCAACTCTTTCTCCCGAATCCGTTTGAGGGAGTCTGCCACTTGCTTGGTAAAAGAAGCGGACGGTCTCGTCGACCCGACCAAGGACCTTGATCCACCCCCGGGGGAAGACTGGAGCGTTGATGAATCCACGTTCCTTGCTGGAGGCGCAGACGTACTCTCGACAACTGCGCATCCGCCACCATCCACGGCCCCATGCGTCGACGCCGATGGCTTCGGATCGGCTGACTTTCCCTTTGGCGTTGTGGCTCCAGACTTTGGCTCGGTGCCCTTTGCCGATTTTGCCTTGACGGCCTGTTTGCCTGTAGATGCGGTAGGCTTGACAGTAGACGGCTCGACGGCCGACTTCGACTCGACCACCTTACTCGAGTGCTGGACGACTGCTTTCGAGCTTGTCTCTTTGACCACCTTAGGCACTTTGGCCTGTTCGACAGCCTTCTTCGGCTTCGAGGGCTCAGACAACGACGTCGTCAATGGCGTCTTCGGTTTCGGCGGTGTGTCGGCCATCTTTGATTTGGTCGATCCCGAAGGTTTCACTTTCGGTTTCGATTTAGGCAATGGCGGCTCCGTAGAGGTGTCCGTAGCCGGGCCAGAAGGCGGGGCCGAGGAGCGAGGTGTAGGGTCGTGTGTAAGGCCTTGTGGCGATCCCGTGACCTGAGCCTTTGTAATAGTTTGTACGGGGCATAGCTCATCCTCCGAGCTATCTTCCACGGCCCCAAAAGGTTCTTCGTCGTCCCCTATCTCCTCGACGTCTTCCTCGAGGTCTTGGTCCTCTCCGTAGTCGGCCTCGACCTCCGCCGATGGAGGTGAAATCTGCAGGTGAAGTTCTTGCTCGCCTGCGTCGGGCTGTCGAAGATGTCCACTGGTGCCGGGGCCGATCGCTGGGCCTCGAGGCTCGCCACGCGCCGAAGCTTGATCGTCTTCTTCGATCGAAATCTTGAACAGGCCATACAGTTGGCCTCGTCGTGGTCCGGCGATAGGCACTTGTTGCACACAGGGTGCACGTCGATGTGTGGGTACTTCGAACCACACACGGGGCAGTACTTGAACGGACTCCGTTCCATCGCAGAATCGTCAGGGTCTTGCTGCGTCGACAGGGCCTTGATGACCGAAGAGTCACCCGACTCCTCCGATATCCGACTCGACGAGCCGGAGTATACTCGAGACCAAACGCGAACAATACCGACGAAGTAATGAAAGCCTTTTGGCCTTTAAGAAGTTGTTTTATCGATTCCGAACAGGAGACGTCGAAATCACATCCGAACCCAATGGCGGAAAAAACCAATCGCACTGTAGTCCAGGGGAGGAGCTACCTATCTCGTGATACTTCGAAGACTCTTCCAGGACAACAAGGTGCAATCATCCGGACCCAACACTAGGCGGCGATCTATGCACTAGATATGAATTTAGCAGCCCACATGCCTCGAACACTTACATTAAGAGTCCTATACTCAAATAGTTGATTTTCTCCCTAGCGCCTCCTCCTCACCATTTCGAAAACATGAGCTGTTCAATCCCTATAGATTTATGGATGGTTTTCACAAAATTCCGCTTACTGTCATTACCTCATTAACTTATATAGTTGTTTTTCACGGTTTCCTTTACCCCGGCAAACACCTCTCCTTGCTTAAGAGACATTTTAAGAGCTTGTGAAGCATGCCAGTCCTTTAGAGGGTTTGAGCACTGCACTCATCCAACACATCTTTTTCCATTGGTGGTACTACTCTCCCGATCACATGTACAAACGCAGGCCCCTGTTCATTGCAGCAGCACTATAGACGGGCATCAGTGTACAAGAGAACTAAGAGATATGTGGTGTTCACTGGTCTATGCCAGTAGAGACATTCATTTGTACACTAAAATGAAAGTGATTTCCACCTCCATAAATGTAAGGCCTACTCTTAGTCAGAGGCAAACATTGCAGCTATGCTGTACCTTGCCATGAGATTCCACCAGTTCATCTCTCAGCTGTGCCTCCTTCTGCCTCAGTGTCTGGCTTTCCCAATTTATATGCTGCAGTTCTGATTCAAGCTTCTGCATCTGCATGACCTATTGCATAAAAAAAAGTAATTCAGAGATTAACACACTTGAAATGTCAAAAGGAAAACCACATTAAAGATACGTCATTCTTCATATATTATTAGGTAAAAGTAACCCATTTGTCTGGACAAGGGGAGGTGAGGCTTTGGCTTGTGGAAAAATGATTAGTGGCGACTGTTGCCATTTTATTCAAGTCGAGAGTTTTGTGAAGAGTGTGATCATGCAAATGTATTTGTCTGCATATGTGGTTTATGCATGCCCATTTCTATGCCCAGAGGGCATTTTACCGGCCTGTCTAGAATCTATTCATCCTCAATTATTTGTATTTTTGGTTTCCCAGGAAAAAGGATGAGATGCACGGCTTTCCGAGAGTCATTTGCAAATTACCTGGAAATAGTTCAAACTGCTGAAAAGACAACAAAAACTGCTCAGCAAGATGTTCTTCTCCACGTATAGAGGAGTAAATAAAGCAGACCTATGAGGTTGATGTAGGCTTCCCACCTGGGCCAACAAATATATGTATTGGTCCCCTTAGCCTGTATTGTGTGGATAATATTTTGAGAAATGATTGTGTAAAAATATCGTCAGTTACAAATGTCATGCCAAAAATATTGTGGGATAGAAGATAATAATATTGGGTTTTTAGTTACTTATGTTTAAAAAAATATATAGTTGAGTATAAAATAGTTTTATTTAATATAGTTGTAGAAAATATCGTTTTTAATAGGTTTGATAAATATTAGTTCATTTAGTATTATAAGTTATTGGTGTTGTAAACATGTGTTTAATTTGTTTTATTGTAGTTTTTATATAAACTTAAACTTTTTTTATTTTATTAGAAATTGTTAATTTAGTAGCAGGTTTTTGGTTTGTAGGAGATTACGGTTGGATGTTTTAAAATGTAACTTACTGTTTTTAATATATAGTTATATTATGTATATGTCAATGTTTAATTGATAGGTAGTTTCATTCTTTTCATTTTTGTTGAGTAATTTATTGGGCAATCAGTGTAATTATTACATTGTTTTATTTTTACAATTATTTTAATTTTTTTTTTTTTTTTTTAAAATTTTTGAAAACCTTTATTGTGCTTCAAGTCAGAACAAATACGGGCCTACAACCTTCCGGCCGGCCACGAAAACATTTGTGCATCATTGCAGCGTTACGGCGACACAGTAATATCTGTCGTTTCAAGCAAGCATTACATGGAGTGCACTGTACTTATCGCATTACCATGTCTCAGGATCGGTGAAGGTTAATTTTAAGGTTTTCATCGCGACAAGTAAGGTCAGGTCGTACTTCTCCGCACTGGTTTAAACAAGAAGAAAAAACTAGGGCCATGTAGGTGGGACTCAACAGTGAACACTCGGATCGATCAGTGCTGCTTGCAACAAGTGGGTCCCCACCAGAGGACGGTCACACAGTATGCACACCCCTAAGGAGGACGCAACATACCCAACCAACTCCGCGCCACCACCCATCCCCCAGTCTGCCTAACACGGGCCTAGGAAAAAAGATTACATAAGAACAAAAGGCACCATAGAAAATAACACCAACTAAAATGTACCCCCCCACCCTACACACATGCAGAGGCTACGGCCTGCCCCCCCCCCTAGCAGAGTGTTTTATCTCCCCAAAAAACCCGAAATGTAGCAAGAGAAGAGAAATTAAGAAGAAGAAAGAAAAGAGAAATGTAAGAGAAAGAGAGACATAATTCACATAAGTCCAGGGAGGGAAAGAAGAGTGTACTACCCAACTACTCCCAGAAAGGGGAAAGGGGAAAGCGGGGAGGAGCCCACCCAACAACCAAGCTCCCGGTCTCCCTCGCCGCCATTATATCCTGCGCCATGTACAACACAATGTCAAAAACTGTATGTCCGGCGGACCCGAATCAATAATACCCAGTACCTCAACACAGCCCAAGTCATCCCCCCCGCATACGAAGTGGACAACAGGAGAGATCATCAGCGACATATAGCAATCAACAGGACATTAGAGATTAATCAGCCAGTAGTGCAAAATGTGTCCCAGTCCAGATCTCCGCCAGCCGATCCAACCAAAGCGACAACAATCCTACCATCACCCCTGTCCGGACCGGCAGAAGTGTTCCAGGCCTGTCCATCGCTGCGAGTCACCTGCAACCGGGACAAAGAGGCAAGATGGCCGCTCACGAAGAAAGGGATCAATGAGAACGCCTCGTGCCGCAGGGTTCCAATACCAGATGTAGTGTGCCGCAGCAGTGCCAGTGAGAAATGCAGCTAGGGTAGCAGTCGGCAAGTAAAGTAAAAAACTGGGTTCCGATAGATAGCTCACGGGCAGAATCACAGTTTCCAAAGTGATGGGCGTCTCCGCAACTGTATCCTCGTTGAAGAGCAGACATGTTACATTGTAACTGTGAGGACGCCGCACCACCGTCCCTTCACTCGGCAACCTCGCTTCCCGTCCAGGAGGGAGCAGGGGCGGCGGAAAATACTCCAGCCGGGACTGCCCCGTGGTAGTCATCGCCTCATCAAGTCTCCGGGCCAGCATCCGGGCAGTGCTCCGCATATCCACCCTCAACGCCACTAGGGCAGCCAGGACATCACCACGGGTCGGGTCACTCAGTTGCAAGCACCGGACCTCACTATCCCGCTGCTCCCCCGGTACTTTCAATGGCACAGGAGCATATGGGCACTCAAGCACACTGTAGTCAGGGTCAGCCCGCTGCTCCGCAGGAAGAACAGGCGCCATGTTCACCACTACTGCAGGCAATTAGTAGCGAGACGGGGGTGTCCAAATAAGCCAGGATACAAAAATGCAGCCACCGGGGGGGCTCCGAGCACAAATCGGGAACAGCACAGGGAGAGGCCCTCCACGTTGCTTGTGAGAACCGGCCGTCCACTGCGGGAAGACGCATCAAAATGGAGTCTGCCCGTTCCTCATCAGAGTGGCAAAGGAGAGCAAGTCACGGGAGCCTTCAGCTTCTTCCACGACATAGTCAGCACAGAGGGGAGACCGACCCGGATGAAAGGGACCGACTCCGGTCGCGCGGCCAGTGCAGTACACCCCCGTGGGCATCAGCGGTACCCCAGCTCGTCTTCCCGTCCACGTCCCTCGGCGTCCAGCGGCAGCCAGCAACACAGGGACCCGGGGAAGAGCTGGATGTCGAAGAAAACACCGGATCTGCTGCCAAACCCGCCGGCAAAGGTATCGGGAGAACGCCAGTTTCTGCAGCGCCGGTATCCCTCGGTGTTAGTGCGGCGCAGGTCAGGAGAAGTGAGCAGGATTGTTGAAAGAAGCCAGGCGGCTCGCGGAGCCGGGAGCTCAAGCGTCCGTCCCGTCCGCCATCTTGGCTCCTCCCCTCAATTATTTTAATTTTAATTATGTTTTGGTGTAGTAGGAAGGGTAGTCTTTTAATTAGAAATGCTTTAACATCTTTTTTTTTAAATATTACTTTTATATTTGTAATATAAAATTTGAAATCCTTGGTACCTGGGTATAAGGATATCCAGGACAGACAGTGGATTTCTAGAGGACAATCTATTCCTGAAACTGGCCAAGCTGCGCATGGAAGTGATACACTGAAGACAACTGCCTCTGTCACTAATGAGAAGAGCTTCCCTGTTTAATATGATGGCACTGCCACGCTTAATATATGTGTAACAGAACAGGCCCTGTAAAGTACTGCCAGAGTTTTTTGAGAAAGTGGACAGTGAACTACGACATCTCTTATCGGATGGAGGCAGTTCTAGTCTAGCTCTGCACAAGCAGCAGAGGGGAATGTTCGGGGGAGGGGGGGGCTGGCGATACCTGATATTAGAAAATACTACTGGGCGGCACAGCTAGTCACAATTAACACCAGGGATTTTATGGGACGGGAGGAACCTGCATATAGGGTTGATCACCACTCGATGGGACAGAGGGGATATCCAGCAGTATTATATCATAGAAGGATGGAAAAATAACTACCGCCACATACACAAATAGTAGTACGCACATGGAGGAGAGCTACAACATTTCTGGGCTGGAAAGGTAGACCGACGGAAAAGACTCCACTGTGGAGCAGTGATCTATTGCGGGAGGTAGGTGGGTTAAAGTGCTTCCGTAAATGGGGACTCCTGGGGATTGATCACCTAGGAGACGCCTGGAAGGGACAAACATTTATTACTTTTGAAGACCTGCAGGCAGATGCCCAACACGGAACACTTCCAGCACTTGCAATTGGGACATGCGCTGAGAGCGCATGTCCTGGAGAGTGAGCAAACACCAGACTACACACTCCTAGAGAACAGGTACTGCTAGACCCAATGGCAAATAAAGCCACCTCCCTGATATACAGAAAGATTATGAACAACACACTCAACCCACTGGGTACCCTACAAGAGGCGTGGGAGGCTGAGGCAGGTATACTGGAGGATGACTGTTGGGCGTAGGCAATGCAGAGTCCCAGAGAGGTGGCTATTAAGGGCGCACTTTAGCCTTATACAACTTAAGGTTCTGCATAGATCATACACCTCCGGGCCCTTATGCATCGAATGGGCCTCAGCAACACTGATCACTGAGCCAGGGGCTACCAGGAGGTGGGCACCTTTTTTCACACACTATAGGTCTGCCCCAAAATTCAGCAATACTGAAGAGAGATAACACAGGTTATGTCAGAAGTGGTAGGTCAAGATATCACACTAGAAGCTAGATGGCACATCCTGGGTGTGACAGGGCAAGAACAATGGCCGAAATGCTCAAAGATCTGGCTAATGATCGCAGATATAGTTGCGAAAAGGAATATAGTCAGATTCTGGGGAACGGATCGACATCCTGGGGTAGCGGAGTGGAAGGTGGATCTCGACTGGTGCTGTGCAGCTGAAAAAGTGGTGTATATGAGTCGAGCATACCCGCAGAAATGGGAGAGGTGGGGTATAGGGGTAATTGAGGACTCAACAGTCAACACGATATGGTGGGAGGGGTATTACCAGGGGGATTAATAAAGCTACAGAATTACACTGATGTTGAATATAACTACACTGATTTGCAATTGGAATAACGGTACTGGGTGTGCTTGAGGGTACCGGCACCCTCATACTGAATGTCGGAAAATCTCCATGCAAGCAAAGTGTGTTGCTAAGCTTTTGTTTAATAAAAAGAATTCCCCCTCCCAACAAAATTTGTAATCCGTAAATGTATTATTTGTTTTACATTTACTGAATAAATGTATTCTTTTAAAAACTTTTTTTGTTCAATATTTAATTGCTTATTTGAAAAAAATTATGGGCGGGACTGTTGCTCAGACTAGAGTGGCAATAGTACATCTAACCCCGCCTAAGTCAAATGCTTTCCCTACTTTGCTTCCATGGGAGCACGAGCAGTGAATGTTACCCCTACAAGTATTATTTATTTAAAAATCAAATAACCACACCAACGGGGGACCTCTTAACCGCACTTAACACTTAGGGGCCGATTAGGATGGCGGACGGATCTGCGTCTGTCCGCCACCCCAGAGGAGGAGGGACCGTCTGCAGGGGCAGCGGCGGTCCCTCCTTGCTAATTAGGATGTGACCACCACCCTGGCGGTCACATCCTGTATTTTTAACATTGCGGCGGGTGCTGCTTGAAGCAGCACACGCCGCAATGTTAAAAAAATGCATGTTTACCTTTGCATGCATGAAGCTGCAGGCACCGCATGGTGCCTGCCGCTTCGTGCACGCAAAGGCAGGGGGGTACCATAGGTAGCCCCCATGTGCACCCCCACCCCCCTTCACCCCTGGGGGCCCGCAGCGGGCCCCTGAAGATAATACCGTATGCCTTTCCACGGCGGAAATGCCGCCATGGAAAGGCATATGACCGCAGCTATCCTAATATGGCTGGCGGTGTCTGATAGACACCGCCAGCCATGTTAGAACTTTTCCGCCGCGGTCGGAAGGCGACAGCGGCGGAAAAGCAGCGGATGGAAAATAGATCCCCCAGCCATCCTAATCTGGCGGGGGTCTTTTTCCAGTCCGCAGCGGATAATCCGCATCCTCTGGCCGGCGGTGGCTTCCGCCGGCCCGGAGGATGCGGATTATCCGCAATCATAATCGGCCCCTTAGTCCCAAAAAATCATGGGTTGGTGTACTTCCACTCCAATATCAGCTGGTGTGTGATATTACTGCATAGCAGAGTACGATTCAAAACTAGAAACAGTGCTCCATTTCTGGTTTTAGGTATAATGCATTTTATGTGATTTTTTTAAGTTGTTTTAATATACTTTTTTCAAGTTGAAGTTAGTTTAATATAAACTATGTTTTATTTTTTATTAATATTTTGGTTATTTCATTTTGTCGGTTGTATATATTTTTCATTTTTTTATATCTTGTTTGATATTCATTTTTATTACTATTTATTATGTGTTCAATTCAATATTAGTTTGCGATTATTTTAAAGTATATTTTTATTTTATGTTTGTAAGTTACGTTTTTAATATTTTTATATAAGTTTTTTTATGTAATGTTTTCAAAGTTAATATATGTTTGAAAGTGATTATAGTGTTTAATAGTTAGAATTCCATAAACTCACCCATTTTTTATTATACCGAGGTCTTCAACACTTTTGTTGTCAATATTTTTGACTTAATATAGTAAGTATATAAAGTCGATATTTGTGTTCTTGCTATTCTTTAGCAATGTTTTTATTGCTGATATTTATGTTGCTAATATTTCATCACCATTCTGGACACGAAAGAGGCCTGCACATCAGTGTAAAAAAAGATATCTGGCCAGGAGAGAAAAAATTCTCTGCCTCAAAGGAGAGCTTACCTGAATGAAAAGATAGACAGTGCCTGAAAGGAGAAACCACGTAGACCCCAGCAAGTCATACATATGACCTAGCGGAAAGGAAGATCTACATGGATGGCATTTCAACAAACTGATGTCACCAAGGAGCCACAAGATCTATGCAGCCCATCTGGACTGGAAAAGGAAGACCACATGAAGATTGCTGTTTTAACTTCAGGGCTGCATTGTTGCTCCTCGACCCAAGAGTTTGTAGGCCTGTATCATCTAGACCCACCATGCACATTTGAGATTCAACCCCTCCTCGAGCCCCAGTACAACCAGGAGGGAGTCCTCCTTCACATCCCAGCATGAAGTAGCTGTCCTGATTCCGAACTGAACTGTTGAACTATCCTCCAAGCGGATACGATTATAGGGATATAGACTTTTAAAGTTGCTCTCTTAGCCCTAATCTTAAATAATGGTTACCAGTAGGAACTAGTGAAGTCAATTAACTGCCCCCAGTCCTGCTGTTGCACTTACCACCATGAAGGTTTCAGAGCGACAGGTAGGTTCCAAGTGCCACGCCCAAAGTTTTAGGTATCCTTGGGATCTATTATATACACAACCTAACTACTCAGTATATCACATGTAACAACAACACATCCAGATGAGTGGTAAAGTTGCTTATGGGACATCAGGGAATTTGGACTGTGTCTCTAAGCAACTATTAGTGATCCAACCCCTGGAAACAACAACTTTATCACCAGATCTTAGGGGAGCACAAGTAACTGCCTTGAGGTGGGGTCCTTGTTATTTAGGGTGTGTATTTTTTGGAGGTGACATAAGGAATTTAAAACACCTTTTATTTCTCCCTTGTACTTCAGTACACAACACAGACACAGTACTGGATTTTGGGCCACAGTGCCTAGTATGTAGATAAGATAGGATCATCCATTATGCTACCTCCATAATGTGGCAGCTCCTTCTGATTTCACCTGCATGTCCTATTGTTAAGTGATCTCCATTCATCTACTGCTGAAGCATCCTTTTCCGAATGTATAACATAGTGTCTCACCAATGATGTTATTAAGTCTTATTTACCGTGTTATAATGTATTTGAGTTTCAAACCCACTTCTACCATCTCAAGTAAACCTTGAGTACTTGTTGTATCTACCCTGTCAGAGTCAAGTACCCTACGTGAGTAACTTTATATCCCAATCATAGTCCAATAATACTGGGGCCCTGGACACCAGTAGTAAACAGCAAATACAAGTGAAACGACCATGTAACTGCTGGCTTCCAGGACCACAAGAAATTACCATATACTTGGCTGCTGTGATCTCTCAGTGTATAGTTTCAAACTCTAAGCAATAGTTATCAAGCCTGTTTTCTTACATCCAGGGGACACTACACCTCTAAACTAACCCAGTTACAAGAAAGTTCCAAATGTTGGAAAAGCAACGTCTGTAGCAGAGATTAAACTTTCTGAACACTTTTCCTGTAGGCCAGAGTAAAAAATATCCATTATAACTAGGACGGAAGTACTAAATACTGGTTGTAAAAAATGGCAGCACTTTGTGACCAGCATAGAATATTACAAACTGACCTATGTAGTGAAAGGCTAATTCATAAAATTTCAATTTGGAGCGGGTTGTAATCCAACCTATCTTATCAATATTAAGGAGGTATGTCGCAAATTGTGACTCACTCCAATTGGTGAATAAAAAAAGTGACGTGGAATTCTTAATTTAACCTTGGCCACTGATAATGACTAGGGCTGAAACTCAATCCATCATTTATTTGCACCCCATTGCCATGTCGAATTGCAACCTTGGTCCTGCACCACTAAGACCAGTTTCACCCTATTTTGGGCTTTTCAGTAAAGTGCAGCTTCGTTCCAGAGGCACTGTCAACCACTTCTGAGCATATCTGTTGTACTCAGGAAAATTAAAATGTGGTGGGTAGAAAGTTTTAACTAATGTCAGCCAATATTAAATACTAAGAGCCACATCTCAGTACATTGTTTTTTTCTACTACCATGCTGTGTCAGACAGGCAGTAGCGGCTCCTTCGCTAAGGTGGATAAGCGTCACCCCACAGCTTCCGAGTAGTGCAACAGTGGAAAAATAAAATTACATTAACGGGATGTTATCATTTTATTTTTCTCTATGGAGCCAGGTTGGGAAGTGGGGGGGGTGGATGGTGGCAGGCCGGGCTTCTGTCATAGTGCAGGAGGAGGAGTGGTAAATGCACCTTAAGTGCGCATGACGGTTTGGCCAGCAGTCATGTGCACTTAGCATGTTCTCCATTGAGCTGTAATATACAACCTCGGTGGAGATCATGCACAAGCCCGTTCCCGTCTCTTAGCCGCACCAGGGTGCGGAGACCAATCACGATGCTGCAGTCATGGTGACAGCAGCGTCATGATTGACTTAGGGGAGCCTGGGTGCTTCCTGCAGATTGGTGGTCATCAAAGGGATGGTGGCCTGCAGGGTCAGGTGAGCAGACCTTCGGGTCTGAGATTGTCTTTATATGAAGTAAGCTGTTCCTTAACAGAAATGCGACTGCAGTTAAAAAAAAAGAGTTTTTTCTGTTTGAGAGTTGGAAGTGGTTTTACTGGACCACTGCCTACTCTCCAACAAACTTTTTTTTTTACTTTCTCAAAGAGGAAGGTTTCTCAAGGGGACGCAGGGTTACAACCCCATATTGGAACTCGCAATTTTTCAATGATTTGCATCTAGATTAAGATCACAAAACCCTTATGCATCATACACCAACTTGGTATTTAGAAGGGATGCCCACACACTCCCCTTTCAAGTACTGACATTGTATGGAGTCTTAGCACCATTTTAAAAGTCAATAAAAGTTTACACACTCCTAAAATGGGATTAGTACATTAGAAAAAAACATTGTTGCAGGCAAAAATTCCGAATCGGGTTGTGACAGTAAATATGCTTTGTACATCTGGCCCTTAGCTATTACGTGTTACAGCTACAGCAGACTGTAGCAATGCTAACGGTTTCTTCTTGTATGTGTTGATGGTCACTGTGTGCCTCAGCCCCAAAAATAATAAAGAAACTAAGGAGAATTTTTTGGTTATCCTATCTCTAGGGCAGGTGGTGATTACAGACAAAATTAAACAGAAAGAAACACGCTTGCACACATGGTTAACAACATGGGCATGTCAAATTTGTCCAAGTAGTGTACGTATGCTATGAAGGTTATGATTAAGTTGTTTCTAAGTGCATTAAGATCATTAAAAACAGAATATGGCCCTGATCACAAAAACAAATTGTAGGTCTACTTTGAAATGCAAAGTGTTTTCTTTCTTAACTGTTTCACAAGAGACATGTTTTCTGCTGATCTTCTTATTAATGAAAGTTGCATTATGCATCAATTTCAATTGGACTTTGTCTCATTGTGTACTGGCAGAAGGCGCAGAGAAAGGACCATGCCCTGAATCCATGAAGGAGTATAAGAGCTCCCTATATTAAAAGTATTACATATTGCAAATGAAAGAGCACTGCCGATGCTCAATATGGGAACCTGGCTCTTTATATGATATATCAAATTGAGATATACTGTGCAAAGACTTCAGGGGTTCCCTTATGAGTGGACAAGGGCTTGCTCTAGAAATCCCAAGGTGCTCTTCTAGGGAGTAGTGTGGTAGATCAGCCTTTGGCTGATCAGAGGGGAGTGTTAGACATCTGTAAATAGACACAATGGCCAGTAAATGATGCACATGACTCATATCTTTATACATATTTAAGCAGCTGGAACATTTCCATCAGGTAAATACATTTTTCACTAAAAATACCTTTGTATTTAAAGCAGTCGACGCTTAGGGGCCGATTGTGGGTGTTGGTGGAGTGGCGGGGGTAGCCACAACCACGCTCCTGCACCTCTGAGATTCACCGCCGCCCGCCCGCTAGATAACAACTTAAAAGTAGTCTGGCGAGCGGCGGAGCAGTCCCGCCGCGGTGCCTCTTTCAAAGGTACAGTGACTTTGAAAAATACATTGCAATAGGAATGCTAAACAGGTTCCTGCACAGCATGGACTTAAAATTCCATGCCGTGCAGGAACTTGTGGGCATGAACGTAGGAGGGCAATTGTTGTGCCCCCCTGAGTGCATCCACACACAGAGGAGGCACAGGGAGCCTTGTTGGGCCCACTTTGTTTCCTCTGTGCCACCGTTTTCATGTTGGTGGAACCGCCATAAAAAACGTATAGGAGAGGAAACCCATAATATGTTTGGCAGGACCACGGCAGTCCTGCCAAAAACATTTTATCCTCAGGTCCACCACACCACTTCCAGGGAACAGCGATTCTCTGGAGCCATCGGTGGTCCCATGGCGACCTCCTAAGTCGTATTGGGCTGGTTGGACAGCCATTGAGGCGGTGACTGGACCACCACCGCCCTGCCCTGACAAGCAGCCAGACTCGTAATTAGGCCCTTGGTGCAATTTTCAGAATCTGTAATGGTACCCTTTGGGAGGAAGAACAAGTACTGTATTTATGTACAGTACAGCGACTTACAGGACTACGGTTAGAGGTTGGCAAGGTCCAAGGCAACACCAGCACAACACCAGCAGCGAAACTAGGGCGGTCGGCTGCAGGGGTGCAAAACAGCGTTGGGTGCCCAATTTTTGTCTATGGGGTCGGTCTTCGCATAAAGAGGCTGCAGGCTTTGACTGGGAGGCCAGGCGGGCTAAAGGAACAGGGAGGCTCAGGCCTCACGATGCTCAGGGACGTAAGGACACATTTTGATCTTCTTCTGCACAGGCCAGAGGCAACGGCTGCAGAGGTGTTCTTAGGAATTAGGTTTCCTTACCGGAGCAATCGTGGTAGAGGGGACCTGCAAACAGAAGCTGCAGGTGACTCCAGGAAGTCCATGAGAGGTGAAACCACAGTAGACTCTGTCTCTGGAGGGCTGGGGGACCACGCTGGAACAGTTGGTGCAACTCAGGCTTGAAGCAACGGGTGCAGTGTTGTTCTTAGGTGTTGGGTTTTCATGGTCTTGGAGTTCTCTCAGGTCTCTTTCGGTGTCTGCACGATGCAGGAAAGAAGCGTTGCTGCTCCAATCGAGTTTTTGGTTCCTGGGTGAGGTGCTGGCAGGTCTCCAAGGCTCTGGAGACACAGCAGCTGCAGGACCAGTCGTCTTTTCGTGCAACTGTTGGAGTCAGCAGTCAGGCCGGTAGGGTTGGCTACAAGTCAGCTGCTGAGTCCTCAGTTCTTGCTCTTTCTGACTCTTCACAAACCTTGTCTTCTTTCAGGTCGGATGGATCTGATTTTCTGGTGTCAGGGGCTCCCCTAAATACTGAATTAAGAGTAAAGGGTAATAGCCTATGGGCTACTTATCCTTGGGGTCACCACACTCCTTATATGACCAGTTCCTGTGGGAAGTGGGCATAACCCTGTCCCAGAATTCTTAAGTTTGCCATCACCGAGATGGTGAACTCTGAAAGGTCGTGTTTTCTTCAGTTAGTCCACCTTAGCAGTGGTACTAGCCTGGGGGTGGGCATGCCTACCTGACTGACTAATTTTCCTGCCTATCCAGGTGCCAAAGGGCTTTGGGCAAAGGAGGTTGGCTTCCTCTCCTGTGAGGGAAGCCAGATTTGAATTTCTTTGAAGCTCCTGTGCCTTGGAATGCTAATCAGCAGGTTATCCTGAGCGAGGGTAGTGTGAAGACCCTCTTCCCATGCAAACCTTGTTATGACCTTCTAAGAGCAAAGGCCATGGGAAGTCAAAACCTTGTCTCGGGTGGTAGGCTGGCAGAGACCAGTCTGCCAATGCAGTTCAGCTTTAGCCTAACACCTAGACGCCGCTGCAGATGACGCACTCTTTAAGTTAAATTAGTTCACTTCCTGAACTGCACCTGCATGTCCACAGCCTGCTACAAAAAATAAAAAATCATACAGGGGATTGTCCTAATTGCCAACAACCTTTGCCCCCATTCATACACGTCAAACTGCACCAAGAACTACTAGATTTAGGATGAGATCACAGATACTTAAGAAACAAACACTTGGCTAAAAAGTCTCAGACTGTGAAAGTATGGTTATTGGATGGCTCACCACTACCCACAAAAAATAAAATGAGAAAGAAAGCAACAACGCTGCCAATGACACAACCAAAATTATCTATAGCTATATCATGGATAAATCCAAATACACCAAAAAGGAAATTTGGCTGAGGGATGGGGAGGAAGAGGCTGCAGCAGAGGGGTTAATTTTTTTTAATTAATAATAAGAGATGCAACGTTAAAAGTGGGATCCCTCTGATAGAAAACTGGGTATGCTGGTGTTACTATATCCACAGAGATACTACCCCCGACAAAAAGAGAAAATACCTTTTCTATAGCTTTAACACTTACATAGGTAGGCTTTTATAGGACAGGGAGGGGATAATGCAATGGAGTCGCATAACATAGTTGACTCCGATTATACCGAAATACATATTGTTGGGATACACAGTTCTACCCATCTATTAAAAGCCTTGTTTGTGTTCATCAGCATGATGTTACAACTTTAGGATTTCCCATACATTTGTGAATCTAACCTGCTTTTGGTTGTTCTAACTTGAGAACCATTAAAAGATATAAAAAAAGAAGTCCCTTTAGACAAGAAGTGTTATGAAATGGAGGACAACAGTATGTTATAGTGTCTCTGATATGAACCCTCATTTTGCCAAACAACAGCTGGAAAGAAAATCACTGCTTCGCTCCTCAAAATGAACTACCTAGAAGGCAATGCAGTATTGATGGAGCTGGAAGTTTCTGCTAAAAAGCTGCACTGCTTCTTTGATTGTGACATTCCTCCTTCTACCAACATCTGTCAACAGATTTCTAATGAAGAAAAGATTTATGCAGTCACATCTTTCTTAGCATGCACAGTCACTATGGAAATTACAAATTCTATTTAATACCTGGTCTGCATAGTCCTTCGCTTCTTTTGTTAAAGTCTGACACTTGTCTTCCAAGGACCGCTTCTCAAGCCTCAGTACATTAACTTCTTGTTGAAGAGAATCCATTCTTGAAAGCTATCAAATAAATAAATGAACAATTTAGCACATTTGTATGTACAGGCGGTAAATTAATTACGCAGACAAATCAAATTATATCACTTATAAAGAAGCAATTAAGACCACATTGGCATCTCTTGCACAAATGAGCATGATCTTTCAGCACAATAAAAAACAAGTTACAGACTAGTGATAAAGATTAATAAAACATCTATTGCATGTTTAAATGAGAACTTACCTTTCAATCCAATCTTTTGCCTTTAACTCCTATTTAAAAGCAAAGACCCACAGCATTTGCGGTTTCTAATTATGAAAATACCATTCAGTTGCTTGAATACCATTCTGTCGTTTCAAGCTGTAGAAATACATTGAATTTACCAATAATGTTGCATATAATTCCTACCTACCACTGCACCAGTTCTAAATTATGGCTCAGAAGAACAAGTAAAGGCAACGCTAAATCCAGGGGAAAATGCACCCTCTTACTAGAATTGAAAACATTTAGATCACTCTGGCAGCTATTGAGGTAGCTTTAGAGAAATCTTTTGCTAAATTAAGCATCAGAGAGAGGTGCAAGAAAGTCATACTTATCAATCCAAGTGAAAACACAAACCATTTCTGAGTTATTTGTTACAAAAAAAATAAAACTCTGAATGCTTTATGAGAGAGAGGGTTCTGTAGCAAAGTCCTTCGGCACACTTGTCTTTACCCATAACACACTAGAAAGCAATGTAGCAGGACTAAACTAATTTCACTTTAACCTTAACAACACGAACATTCCCAAGCTAGACACTTTACGCATCTTACGAAATGGATAATATTGAGGCATTTCAGGCAATTTCAGGCATTTTGTCCAACAGAAACCTTGAAAACACTTTTCTCTGTACCACTGGCATTCCTGAATGCACTGGTTGCCTAATAACAAATAATATAAAGAACAAACTCATAACAATATCAAGTGGTACAGAAAGGTTGATGAATCAAACCGCAGCATATGAGCTATCGCAAAGGGAGGGTGGTAAATGTCATATTTTCCATAAAGAAAAAAATGCAAGGACCACCAGGATTCTTTATAGACACAGCATCAGAGGCAAGTGACTCTCTAATGCCCCGTTCGGGTGCAAAAATGGCATCCACTGTAATTGTTTGATTTATCAGTGGTTTGAGAAAAGATACAATCCAGTATGGAGAACATACAATTCCCAAAATGTGCACCATGAAGACCCTTAGCCAACAAAACAAAGACCTTACTGTCAATAGGAAACTTGGAAAAATGGGAGGCGCGGTATTACCGTCTGACTCAACCAACATGGAGCATCCTCGCAACCACTTAGCAAGAGAGAGTTTAGGCTACAATGAATGAAACATTCCGTTCTTCCCAAGCATGGTGCCAAAATTGGCGAACAGAAGATGATTCTTATCGTTATCAATAAACCATTGATTGTTTGAGCAGTAAAGGCAGTACTGTTCAAAATACCTACGTTAAGAATCTCTAAACTTAAAAATCAGAGTATTGTTGGAACATAAAGGGAGAGATGAAATCACCAAAGGGTAAGGGGGAGATGAAGGGAAAATAGTTGAGCTGTATAAGTGAACAGCTGAGCACAATAGAATGTGCCCGGCCACATCAGGAAAATTGCAATCTAAAGTTCCGTACAGAGGACAATGTACGTTGGCCTAGTACTTGTAACAGTTTATTATCTCGTATATACTAAAAAGTGGCATAAAATCTTTTCATTGCATATGTGAAGAGACACCTGGTAGTAGGCCACTTGTGAACGTATGATGTTATCATCTGTCTCTTTTGTCATTTCAACTGTGAAGATCTTTGTATTCTAGCTGGGGTTCCTCATTTGCACGGACAGTGATATTGGGTGCCTCCTCTTTCGATCTCTTGAGTGCCACCGTCAGCCTAGATATGTTGATTACTTTGATGTCTTGAGCAGCATTGGTGCGGAGCAATTTTGTCTTCAACGATTACAAGATCCCTTTTCTCATTCCCTCTCCTTCCCGAAAAGTCAGGGAAGTCTTGGACATGCATAATAAAGACCCTAATGAAATCTTCTCACTTCTAAATTTGGCTAATGGAGTTGTAAAACTCTTGGAAATTGTTGTCCTCTTCCAAGTATAGAAAGTTTGGACGTGGTTTCAAGTACCTTCTTAATTGCTTGGAGTATGAGAGAGATGTCCTGAGGCAACTGTCCTTCTAAAACCTATGTCATTGTGATGTTCGGCACTCATCATAGGGGGCATAGGACTGAAACATGTAATGCGATTGCACCTAAGCATGTCATGCTTGTTATCTTGCTTATTGGTCACCTAGGTATCCAGTTCAGTTTAGGTCAAACACCTGCAAGTTACTCTGAATATGCTTGAAGTACTTCTGAATTTCAAAATAAACAGTCCGAAGACTCGCTTCAAGAAGACATTGGTCATTCTACTTTTTCGAAAAACTTTTCTGAAACTAATTCTCCACCATCTAGCTCTGCAAACAGAAGAGCACCAGTGTCTTCCCTCTCTGTGGTTTAGCATTTCTGAGTACCCCACCCACTTCTTTAAGCTTCCAGCAGGCTGCACAGGGAGCTGGAGCTCCAGTAAGTGATGACCGTCTCGGAGCATGGGACCAACTCTGCCTCTGCAGCTTTTCATCTTTTAGGTTACACATCAACATATGCGATTCACAATACTGTCACACAACAAAGGGCGCTTTTTCAGTTGTCTTCATGTGGCCATATTGTTACAATATGCAAAAAACACCACTCTGAAAAGTCATGCTGAAGGTTCTTACATTTTTCTTACTTTCCTCAGCCTCTTTGAGAAGGCTCTCTTTCTCCTGCTGCAATCGCTGATGCTGCAAAGTCAAAACAGCTACCTGTTTACAGAAGAGAAAAAGCATTAGAATGGTGCATTGCCATGTTTAAAAATAGCCACTGGAAAAAGCCAATAGACCTCTCATTTGCCACAAGTTGCGGACCTATTGGCTTGGGCAATATTATTTTTCCCTCCATAGATCCTGCCTTGCTTACATAATCGTGAACATCCGCTATCTTGTAATGTAGTTCTTTTAAAAGCAAAAGAAACTCAATTAAAATAGGAGTACACTGAATACATGTTTTTAGTTTTTGTAATGTATGTGGGATAAAGCCCACCTGCCATACGTGATAAAGATATTCCAAGTCACCAAGGAGATATTTTTAAGGTGAGATGCCTCGAAGGAAACTTGTAGTAACCTTTTTTATGTCCATAAGGCAGACATTGTATTCCTTATAATACATGGCCACACCATAATCTTCCCTTTCTAAACCCCCCATTTGTTCCTTGCTGCCTATACTTGTGGAATCTGTACTGTGCCATTTTTGTGCATCAAAGGCTTGATTTTCAGTGTCACAGCTTTGCACCAGGGTGTCTGGTTGGGCACCATAGGCGGTACCTTGGGTGTCTCATGTTTGGACCCCTCTGAGGATTTACGGGCATGGTTCACTGTAGGTTTCGGGTCACTTTCAATGACCTCCACTCTGTCTTCTAGGACCCAATCTTTATGTTCCCCTTGAGCTTCCTTTGCCAGGACGTCTCCTTCAGAGAAACCCACTTCCTCCATCGACGAGCACACCTCTGCTACTTTTCTGATTCTAACAGCCCCACCATGTCTGCTGTGGCCCAATGTGCTCGAATTTTGCACAAGGGTCTTCGGCTTAGAAAGTGTGCATGGGAAGCAGTACTCTGAATTATGGTTGCTAGGGAGACAGAACATACAGACTGGATGTTCGCTATTCACAGTAAACTTTTGGTGGCAATTCGGGCAGAATTTGAAAGATCGTGCTCATGTTTTAACAAGACATTGAGGAACCCCTGAGATTCCATGCTGACTAGTTATGGTTCTTGTAGGAAGCTGGCTCTGTAAATACTATACCAAAGTGGGGTATAGTGTGCACAGAGTCCAGTGGATCCCCAAAGGCTTACAGAGGTAAAATTAGATAATACCTTACTCTCTATTTGTGGTAGTGTGGGCGAGCAGTAAGGCTTTATCAGGTGGGTAGTGTTAAGCATTTATTGTACGCACTCACACAAAAACGATTTCACAAACTCAAAGACTGAACTGTGACCAATTGTTTTGTAGAAACATATTTCATTTTTAGAACCAAGCCAGATTTGGTGCAGGTAAGTAAAAATAATACTTTTCTGATAATACAGTTGAATGCAGTTGAATGTAGATACAGGTAGGTCAAATGTTCAGAAACAGTTTAAATTACTTTTTAGTTACTTTGGCTATTACTTTGTGATTACTTTTTAAGTTATTAATCAGATAACTTTTTAAGTTACTTATCAGATTACTTTTTCTACTCTGTGTGATATGCCTAGATATCACACTGGGACATTTCTTGGATAAAAGGGGAGTATAACAGTTTTTCAATCAAAACACAGTTTCTTAGGTTTTCATACAAAACACCCTCAACGCTTTTCAGAGGAAAACAGTCAATAAAATCCTATGGAGAAAAATGGGGTTATTGTTTTGCAGGTAAGTAAATGGTCTTGAGGGTTGAGTTTCTGGGGTTATAACAAGGGTTACCTCCAGGTCAAGGATGCACTCCAAGAGCACCCTTAGCGGCACTAGGGGGGCTGGGTGCAAAGTGCTGAGTTCCAATGTTATCCAAAGGGGGATAGGAGGCCTCCGTTTGGTGGCTGCTAGCGAGCAGGCCACAAGGTTGAGGAAGCAAAGCTCCAGGATTTAAACTCAGGGCCAAGTGGGGTTCAAGTTAGCACACAAAGTGCACCCACAGTGACACAGGGGCGGCCGGGTGCAGGGTGCTGTTTTGGCATCAGGTGCACTGTTGTTTTCAATGGGGATTCTCCGGTTTCAACAAACACTGCAAGCCAAGCTTAGGAATGAAGACCTTCTGGAGGCTACCACCAGTTGGAGAGGTAAGTTGGGATGTCAAGGGATGCCGGGACACTGTCAGTTGGGCCACCCAAGGACGTGGGGTGTCGGGTGCAGGGGTGTCTTTTGGCGTCAGGTTGTCCTTACCCGCGCCGGTCGCAGTCGGGGGGATCCTCTAGAAAGTTGCTGCAAGCGTCATCGGGAGACTTGAGGTAGGTCAGTTATCACTAAATCCCAGGTCAGGATTGCCGGGGAGACCTCCTTGTGGTGCTCGGTCGCTCGAACTCGGGCCAGAGGGGTCTGGTGCAGAGTGGTGCAGACTCGCTGATATGGCTGGAGCCAGCATCTGTTGGTGAGCAAATATGGTGCTCACGGGAGACAACGTATTTTCAGTGAAGGTAGGGCAGGTCCTCCAGGTTCTGGGGGCTTCTGTCAACAGGACATGCCAGGATTCCACTGGAGCAGGTCGAGGTCAGACCAGGCCGGTAGGGCAGGGCCCTAGTCAGTTGGTGTCCTCCTCTTCTACCTTCAGCGCGGCTCTTTGGTCATTCTTCTTTTCCTCTCTTGTTGTCTGAGGAGGCAAGGTTTGGGGTTGCCCCTAAATATTAGATTTAGGGGGTTTTCAGGTAGGCACAGGTTGGGACCAATGGGTCCCTTCCTTGGGGTGGGTACACCCCCTATTATGCCACCATCCAGTGTGAGCGGGCATAAGCCTCACTCTGGTTGGCTGGCAGGGACTGAGTTGTGCTTCACCTCGCCTCCACCACCTGAGGGGTGGGGTTGGCAAAGGTGAGCACACCTCTCCTCCTGTCTTGGTTTTCCTGCCTATTCTCACCACCCAAAGTGGGGGCCAGAACCAGTGGGGGCCAGTTGCTGGGTGCAGCAAATGGCTGGGTAAGCTCACAAAGGCAGCAAGCCTTCGAAGTTTCCCCTTCGTGGACCCTGCTCATCCTGGGGGAGGAGGCTTGGCAGCTCTGCCCAGGATGCGCTTTATTTTCAGACCTCAGGAGCAGGAGGCTCTCGACCCAGGGGTCCAGAAACATGTCTGGGGGTGGCAGCTGGCGACCTAGAGTTAGGTCATTTCTTAGGGGGCATCTCTAAGATGCCCTCTGAGTTATTTTTTCCTTAAATCCTACACTGGCATCAGTGTGGGTTTAATGTGCTGAGACGTTTGATACCACACTTCCCACATTTAAGTAAAGCCATTATGGTGCTGTGGAGTTTGTAATGACAAGCTCGCACACCATATATTCTTTATGGCTTTACTTCACTTACAATGTTTAAGAATAGACTTAGGCACTGTAGGGGCACAAGGCTCATGCACCTCACCCTCAACAGTGGCATAGTGCACCCAGCTAGAGGGGTTGCTGACCTATGCAATAGGCAGTGGGTTGTAGGTATGGCACGCAGGGATGTGCGCCATGTCGATTCTTCACTTTTCTCTGTACCAAAACACTCAGCCTGCAATGACAGGGTGTGTATGTTAAGGTACAGGACCTCTAAAGGTGCACAATAAGTGCGGCAGCCCTTAGAGGCCTTTTCTGGTCACAGGGCCTTGGTACCTACGGTACCTTTTACAAGGGACTTACATGTGGCCAGAGAGGTGCCGATTTGGAAGTACACAGTACAGTTTTAGGTAAAGAACATAGGCTCTGGGTACATGGTTTCAGGAACCCAGAACACACTTAGTCAAATAGCATCAACATCAGGCAAAAATTAGAGGACAACCATGCACAAAGAGGCACTTTCCAACAGTTCTCAGACTACGTCAAAACTATTTCTAACAAACCCTGAGGAAACCTAACTCTATCATGAAGCATAGATCCATATGATCTTTTTTAAGCACCTTCTATCTCTTCTATGAGATATCTTCGACGATCGTCAGTGAATACCCGGGAGCGCGATTGATGCATTACCCCATCCAACAGCTAAAAAAAAGAATCTATCTTGGTGCGCACACACAGGGGCATTGTGGAATTATGGTCGACACTATACAAGGGCCGCCACTATGTCGAAATCCACTCACTAACCTATGAAGCATTGTGTTACTTAACTTGTAAGCATCTGTGGGTATCATGTAGTGCTTAGATTCACATACTCTGCATACTTCTGCCATCTAGTGTTGAGCTTGGACGTCTGCAAGTTGTTTTTCTTCGAAGAAGCTCTTTCGGGCCATGAGGTATTGGGACTCCTCCTTTGGCTGGCAATGGGCATACGCACTGGACCCATTCTTGGATTGTTTTCTGCACAGTGAGTGAGCAGAAAGATTGAGCCTAAAATATAAAAGTATAGTAACCATGCAAACGGTAAGAAATTTAGGAGTGAGATAACTTTATGTTTTTGGAACAACCAAAGGCTTCCGGAGTGGTGGGTGGGAGCGTGTGATCCCACAGCACAACATGATACAACCTAATGATTACAAGGTAAGTAACATGTTTTGTTCATAGTATGTGTGACTTTGTCTGCACATGCTCTGCATAGACTGTAAATTAGTTGTCAGATAAGCTGTGGCTAGAAGATTGAAAAGGAGTTCTAAAGACAGCCTGGCCAACTTTGACTCGTTGGCATGCTAAGACAACCACACAGTAGGGGTTAGTGAACAAGTGTAAAAGGGACCAGGTAGCTGCTTTACTGATGTCCACTATCAGTATGTTACCCAAGCAAGCCATAGAGGCTCCTTTCTTTTCGTGTAGAATGTGGACTGGGCAGAACAGGTGGATGTATTGTAGCTTTGATATAGCAAGTCTGTATGTATTTGACAAGCCATTGAGCTATGCTGCCTTGGAGAGGGCAGGACCGTTTGTGCGATTTGGAAAAGGCGACAAGTAGCTGCTGAATTTAATGGAAGGGCTTTGTTCTATGATGTAGTATATGTGGGCATGCTTAACATCAAGAGTGTGAAGTGCCCTCTTTGCTTTAGAGTCTAGTTAAGTTAAGATCTCTGGAAGCTGAATGGTTTGATTGAGATGGAAAGGAGATATCACCTTTGGAAGGAATTTTGGATTGGCTCTGAGGACAATCTTGTCCTTGTGAACCTGAAAGAAAGGTTCCTCCAGAACGAGGGCCTACAGCTCATTACCAGGCTGTAGGGATGTGATAGCAACAAGAATTACCACCTTCCAGGGAAGGACCTGTAAGGGACATGAACTTAAAGGTTCAGAAGAGGGACTCATGAGTCTGGTTAGGAGGATATTGAGGTTCCATATGGGGTGGAGTGTACTCTAGGAGGTTCAATAAGTTTGACACCGCCCATGAAGAACTTGGCTGCAGGTATTCTGAACAAGGAAGTGTGTTCCCTGCTCTGCATGTAAGGCAGCATTAGCAGCCAGGTGCAGACATATAGAAGTACAGGCGAGGCCTGATTTTTGTAAGTAAAGAAGGTAACAGACTATGTCTTGGATTAGAGACTTAAGAGGGCATATATGATTGGAAATTCAGTAGTGGACCAACCTTTTCTACCTAGTGGCATAGCGGGCCCGCACAGTGGGTCGCTGTGCTTCTTTGAGGCTGGACATTCATTGTTGAGGGAGGTTAAGACAGCTAAGTCTAGGACCTCAGGACTGGAGCTATATTGAGGTGTCAGATTTGTCAGTGGTTCTCAGATACCCCCAACTGCAGATGTACGGGAGTAAGAATTGTGTATGGAGTTCCCAATTGTAGACTTGTTACACTTCCTGCTGAGCAGGTATGCAAAATCGTTGTCCATTCCTGAAAGGTACTCCATCAGGAGGTGTATCTGATGGTGAATGGCCCAATGCCAAATGATATGCGCTAGCACTGATAGTTTTTGTGGTCAGTGAGCAACGCCTTGTTTTTTAAGACAATACATGGCAGACATGTTGTTAGTTTTTATAAGGACTACTTTGCGTTGAATCTGCTGATAGAATGCCTTGAGCGCTATCTGGATGGCCAGCAGCTTGACGTAACTGATGTGGAGAGTCAGATCCCGAAGATGCTCTACCCACCCTAATGGGGATTTATTTTTGCTGATAACCACTGCGGAATTGGGACTATGAAGTGCTGGCACTGAAACAGTTTGTTGCTGTTTCACCACTGTACAGAGCGATGGGTTCTGGCCTATGATGATACTTGATCCTCCCAGTGACCTTTTGCTTGTGGCCACTGCATTGAGAGTCAGTACTGAAAAGGGCGTTTGTGTAGGTGGGCATGGGGAGAAATGGCTATACATGGTGCCATAATTCCTAGAAGGGGCATAACTGTTCTGACTGTCAGTTGACAATTTGGCTGAAAAAGAAGCAGTAGTTGCTGGAAGGCCTGAACTCTTGCTTGACTGAGATATGCTTTGCTGGTAACTGTGTTTAGTACAGCTCCTAGAAAGGGTTGAATCTGCGAAGGCTGCAGGTGGGACTTCACAGTGTTTACTGTGAAGCCCAGTTTTTGAAGGAGGGAAATAGTTGTCTGGGTATGGGTGAGGTAGAGCTGCTTGTTTGCACTCTTGATCAGTCGCTCGTCTAAGTACTGGAATACTTGAATGCCGCCCCATCGGAGGTGGGCGACTACAACTGTGAGACATTTTGTGAACACTCTGGACATTAGTGACCCCAAATTGCAACACTTTGAATTGATAATGCTTACCATGAATTCTAGGTAGGGCCGATGTGCTGGGAGGATGGGGTATGTGAAAGTAGGTGTTAATTCAATGTAAAGCTGTCTAAAGGTCACCTTGCTGGAGAAGAGGGAAGACATGCTGCAGAGTGACCATTTGGAAGTGTTTTCAGGGGAAGTACATGATGAAAGGCCTGAGATCTAGAATTGGCGTTAGAGATCCGTCCCGCTATGGGATGAGAAAATAAAAAAAGTATTCTCCCCTGCCTTGATGTTGTAATGGCACTGGTTATATTGTGCTCTTGAGGATAACTGTCTGGATCTATTCTTGAAGAAGGTGCTGGTGCCTGGACCGCGCCCAGCGCCAGGACCCCAAGACACCACGAATGCCACGACCCCCAACACCGCTACGATGCCAGACCGCTCCAGGCACTCAACACAGGACGATCACACACCTGCTTCCTGGCCGCCCCGTAGCGCACCCACTGAGCTTTCACCTGCCGGAACTGCAGCTTCACAAGCATCCGCCCCACCATGCTGCTGACCAGGAAAGAACCCAACCACCTCAGATGCATCCTTCTCAACACCCGCTCCGCCCAAAAACATGCCGTTGAACTCTGGGACCTACTCGACTCAACCTCTCCAGACGTCGCCCTCCTGACGGAGACCTGGCTGAACCCCGCCTCGGCACCCGACATAGCCATAGCCGTCCCGGAAGGCTACAAGATCACCCGCAAGGACCGCACCAACAGAGCGGGATGAGGAATTGCCATTGTCCACAGGAACACTCTCAGAGTCTCGACCAACACCGACGACACCCTCAGCACCGCCGAACACCTGCACTTCCAGATCCACACCGACCCCAACACCACCCTCAGAGGAACCCTCATCTACAGACCGCCCGGACCCCGACCACAGTTCAGCGACTCCATCGCCGACTTCGTGCAAAACGACAGTTGATGGACAGAATGCAGAACAATGTATGAAAAGAAGGGGCCCCTAAATAACAGGATGAACCCTGGTAAGGAAAATATACTTTTTTGGAAAAAAGGGGGGGAAAAAGCACCGGGTTACGTGCAGAGATTATAACCACACAAGTTAGACGCTGAACAAATATTCAAGTACTAATCAATATTTGTATGATTCTTCTGTTTAATTTTAATCATTATATCAAAAAAGATTTTGTTCACATTTTATGTCTGTTTTTTTTTTAAATTTACATATTTTTTAACTTGGCAAAATACATTATATTTCATCTAACCCTATACACTTCTAATAAATTACAATCACAAATAAATCACATAAAAACGATCAATCATCTCTTGGAATACAGAACCAATTCCTCTTCAACGCGTTTCGGCGGTTAGCCTTCCTCAGGAATTCTGTATTTTCTATGTGTCAATTGATACTGTTGAATAGAGAGACTGGGGTGAACGTCTTGTAATGTTCCAAGATTCGACTTCAGAGAGACATGTCCAATTGATTACTGGGGATCGTGCTGGTTAGCTGTAGTAGTCTGTTTATAATACAGAGCTAGCGTATTGTTCAACAATTTCGCTCATGGAGTCGGGAGAGAGACATCGCTACCAGGCGCATTTCATCTAAAACAAACAAACGATACCAGCTCACAGTCATAGAAGAAGAAAGCGTCTCCATGGTCCACAGTAAACAAGACGTTCTCTTGCTTACCTACTTTCGCTAGATCTGTATTATAAACAGACTACTACAGCTAACCAGCACGATCCCCAGTAATCAATTGGACATGTCTCTCTGAAGTTGTATCTTGGAACATTACAAGACGTTCACCCCAGTCTCTCTATTCAACAGTATCAATTGTCACATAGAAAATACAGAATTCCTGAGGAAGGCTAACCGCCGAAACGCGTTGAAGAGGAATTGGTTCTGTATTCCAAGAGATGACTGATCGTTTTTGTGTGATTTATTTGTGATTGTAATTTATTAGAAGTGTATAGGGTTAGATGAAATATAATGTATTTTGCCAAGTTAAAAAATATGTATTTTTTTTTAGAAAACAGACATAAAATGTGAACAAAATCTTTTTTGATATAATGATTAAAATTAAACAGAAGAATCATACAAATATTGATTAGAATTTGAATATTTGTTCAGCGTCTAACTTGTGTGGTTATAATCTCTGCACGTAACCTGGTGCTTTCTCCCCCCCCCTTTTTTCCAAAACAGAATGCAGAACAATGTCATACATTCACTTCGTCATCACACACGCCCTCGCCTCCACGGACTACATCCTCCTTGGGGACCTGAACTTCCACCTCGAAAACAATGACGACACCAACTCCACCACCCTGATCGCCAACCTAGCCAACCTCGGACTCAAACAACTCGTCACAACACCCACCCACTCCACCGGTCACACGCTTGACCCCATCTTCTCCGCAAGCCCCGTCTCCTTCAACCATACCACCAAACTCCACTGGACCGACCACTGCTGCATCTGCTTCACCTTCAAGAAACCCATCACGCACCACTGCACCCAACAGATGGCTCACCGCTGCTGGAGCAAAGTCACCGAAGACCAGCTAACCACCACCACCACCCTCGCCCAGAACCCACCCGCCGACCATACCGACCCCGACACCGCCACCCGCAACCTCAGACAGTGGATCAACGACTGCGCCAACACCCTTGCCCGATCAAGAAACCCTCCAACAATCATACCAACAAGAAAGCCAGCTGGTTCACTGAAGACCTCCGGGCCTCCAAGCAAACCTGCCGAAAGCTGGAGAAGATCTGGCTCCGTGAACGAATACCGGACAGCCACGCCGCCCACAAGAATGCCACCCGCAGACACAATCACCTCATCAGATCCGCCAAAAGGTCTTCCTTCAAAGACCGCTTAGACAACAACGCGCACAACAGCAAAGAGCTCTTCAACATCGTGAAGGAACTCTCCAACCCCAGCTCCAACACCAACGACGTCCCACCCTCGCAAGACCTTTGCGACTCGCTGGCCACCTTCTTCCACCGCAAGATCACAGACATCCACGACAGTTTCAACGCAACAACCGCCCCGACAACCACTGAGACCTCCGCTCCCACGACCACCATCTGCACCAACCGCCTGCTCTACTGGACCAACATCAACGGCGATGACACCATCAAAATCATGAACACCATCCACTCCGGATCTCCGTCAGATCCATGCCCACACCACATCTTTAACAAAGCCAGCATATCCATCGCACCCCACCTCCGGAAAGTCATCAACACCTCCATCGAGACAGCAACCTTCCCGGAGAGCTGGAAGCACGCCGAGATCAAGGCCTTACTCAAGAAATCCAAGGCGGACCCCAAGGACCTCAAGAACTTCTGGCCCATCTCCCTGCTCCCGTTCCCGGCAAAGGTCATCGAGAAGACCGTCAACGAACAACTGACATGCTACCTCGAGGAGAACAACATCCTGGACCCTTCCCAGTCCGGGTTCCGCAGCAACCACAGCACAGAGACTGCCCACATCGCCGCCACCGATGACATCAAGTCCCTGCTGGACAACGGAGAAATGGTGGCCCGCATCCTCCTGGACCGGTCAGCCGCCTTCGACACGGTCTGTCACCACACACTACGAACACGCCTCCACAACGCTGGGATCCAAGAGAAGGCCCTGGACTGGACCACCTCCTTCCTCTCCGGCAGAACACAGAGCATCAGCCTTCCCCCTTTCTGCTCCGAAGCCACCGAGATCATCTGCCGTGTACCCCAGGGCTCATCCCTTAGCCCAACTCTGTTTAACATCTACATGGCACCGCTCGCCCACGTCGCCCATCGGCACAACCTCAACATCCTCTCCTACGCCGATGACACCCAGCTGATACTCTCCCTCACCAAGGACCCCCACACCGCCCAAACCAACCTTCACGAAGGAATGAAGGCCGTTGCTGAATGGATGAGGAACAGCCGACTGAAGCTGAACTCAGACAAGACGGAGGTCCTCATCCTTGGATCCCACCCTTCGGTCTTGGAAGACTCCTGGTGGCCGACCGCACTGGGAACCGCTCCAGCACCCACCGACCATGCACGCAACCTAGGGGTCATCCTCGACTCCACCCTCTCCATGACTAAACAGGTCAACAGTGTTTCCTCCTCCTGCTTCAACGCCCTCGGCATGCTCCGTAGAATCTACAAGTGGATATCCACTGAAACGAGAAGAACAGTCACCCAGGCCCTTGTCAGTAGTAGGTTGGACTATGGAAACGCCCTTTACGAAGGAGCCTCGGCCAAACTCATGAGACGGCTCCAACGCATCCAGAACGCATCTGCACGCCTGATCCTCGACATCCCTCGCCACAGCCACATCACACCCCACCTGAGAGATCTGCACTGGCTCCCGGTCAACAAGAGGATAACCTTCAAGCTCCTCACCCACGCACACAAGGCACTCCACAACACCGAAACAACGTACCTCAACAGACCAATCAATCAAGCACATTTGTAAAGTGCGCTACTCACCCGCAAGGGTCTCAAGGCGCTGGGAGGAGGGGGGTGGGGGGGGGGGGGTGCTGCTACTGCTCGAAGAGCCAGGTCTTGAGTTGCTTCCTGAAGGAGAGATGGTCCTGGGTTAGCCGTAGGTGGGTGGGGAGGGAGTTCCATGTCTTGGCTGCCAGGTAGGATAAAGATCGTCCTCCGGTGGTGGTTCTGCGAATCCGTGGGACGAGAGCGAGGCTGGCCGTTGGGGGTGTAGAACGTGAGGTGGTTGTTGAGGTATTTGGGGCCCATGTCGTGGAGAGCTTTGTGTGTGTGGGTGAGGAACCTGAATGTGATCCTCTTGCTGATGGGAAGCCAGTGCAGGACTCTCAGGTGGGCAGAGATGTGGCTGTGACGGGGAATGTCCAGGATGAGTCATGCAGAGGCGTTCTGTATGCGCTGGAGTCTTTTCTGTAGTTTGGCTGTGGTTCCCGTAGTCCAATCGGCTGGTGACGAGGGCCTGGGTGACCGTCTTTCTGGTTACGGTGGGGATCCACCAAAAGATCTTTCGGGGCATGCATGGGTGTTGAAACAGGATGACGAGACGGAGTTGACTTGCTTGGTCATCGTGAGGGAGGAGTCCAGGATGAAGCCCAGGTTGCGTGCGTGGTCCATGGGCTTGGGGGCGGTGCCCAGTGCAGGGGGCCACCAGGAGTCGTCCCAGGCGGAGGGGGACGGTCCGAGGATGAGGACTTCCGTCTTGTCCGAGTTCAGTTTCAGACGGCTGAGCTTCATCCATTCCGCGACGTCTTTTATTCCTTCCTGGAGGCTGGCTCTGGCGGTGGCGGGGTCGTTGGTGAGGGAGAGGATCAGCTGGGTTTCGTCAGTGTAGGAGATGATGTTTAGGTTGTGTTGGCATGCGATGGCTGCGAGGGGGCTCATGTAGATGTTGAAGAGGGTGGGGCTGAGCGAGGATCCTTGAGGAACGCCGCAGATGATTTTGGTGGCCGCTGAGCGGAAGATGTCTCAGCTTCTACACCCCCACCCGCCAGCTCTGCTCCGCCGACCTCGCCCTCGCTACAGTCCCCCGCTTCCAAAGAGCGACCTCAGGCTGCAGATCGTTCTCCCACCTCGCCGCAAAGACCTGGAACACCCTCCCCATCCACCTACGGCAGACCCAGGACCTGCCGACCTTCAGAAAACTCCTCAAGACCTGGCTTTTCGAGCAGTGGCAGCATTCCCCACCCCAGCGCCTTAAGACCCTCACGGTGAGTAGTGCGCTTTACAAATGATATGATTGATTGATTGATTGGTGTTCTACACGGAGGGAAAAAGTGTGTGTTCAAGATGGCATGTTTGATGGGGTTGCAGTAAGTTCCAGGCAGTAACTGTGTTGTGTTATGGAAAGTACCCACTGGTCGGAGATGATCTCTTCCCACTGTGGTAAAACCATTGATGTGGGAAAAACCTTGTAGAACTTCCCACAAAAGAAAGTAATGCTTGGTAGAGGAGGCTCCCTTAGCTTAGCTATTTGAGTTCTGGCTTGAAACCAGAGACACTGAGCAAAACATTACGCAGACGAGGATACTGGTGTTAACACTTCTGGCCGCATTGTTGGCTAAGTCGAGAGCGAAGAGGATTGTGGTGATGCCTTCAGACACAAGCTCCATACAAGCGCTGTTCACATTGTTTAGGGAGGGGCTGGAGGAGTTCCTCTAATTCGTTCCAATGTGATCTGTTGTAGCTGGCGGGCAGGCCCACCGTGTTTGCAATTTGCCAATGTGCGGCTGATGGCACTGCCACTCTTTTCCTGCTCATTTATCTTTTTGCTCTTCTTATATTAACAGTGGAAATTCATTAACCTTAAGTATTAGCGTGCTTGTGCACCAGGAAAATCAGGTGGGCCATGCCCACACATGTAAGGCGGGTCACTAGGCGAGGGTTTATACTTATTGTCTACTCTCAGTATGACCAATTCAAAAAGAACAATTGATGGACAGAATGCAGAACAATGTCATACATTCACCTCAGTACAGAGATCTGGGCCTAAATCCATCGTTTTTTTGCTCACCATGCCATTCCAGTTTAGACCCAGCCATATGCAAATCAGTCTTGAACCTGTGCCTATGACCACCTGGGCTTTGACTGGCACCTGGAATGTCTTGGTGCAGTCTTCACCATTCCCTTTAGCATAGGAAGAAACTAGAGGGTAGAGTGGTAGACTGTATTTTGGAGAGAGTTTCAACAAGGAAGTCATCGTATTCCTGGATGACATGCATGTCTACTTTATGGTATGTACCTGCTCTGTGGATGTCCTTGTGATAGGAGGTGGCATCATCCAGCAGGGTTAGTTTAGCTGTATAGAGGCAGGGTCTGGGTCACCAAGGGCATTAATGTTGTAGTCGTCCCACAAGTCATCACTGAGTTCAGACTGCAGACCTGGCGGTGGTCAGTTCACCTGAACTGGAATGACACTGGGGGCAGTTCTTGGGAGGCAGTCCCTTCCATCACTAACCCAGCATTGTCGACCACAAGGTAGCAGTGAAGAGGAGAGGGAGGCCCCGAAAAGGGTCCTAGGCTGCAATTGAATGCGCTGACGTTTTTGGAGGGGTTGGATTAACGTCGGCAGTGAGGACGCAGGATTGCATGAAGATTGTCTCAAAGAAACCGGAGATGAGCATAGTGCACGATTAGGCGCTGAACAGGGAGCCAGACTGGTACACATCCGAACACAATGGCAGAAAAAACTATCTAATAATGGAGCCGAATGCCCATGTACATTCCCAACTAAAGCAGGCGTTAGTATATCTTTAGACTCGAAAGACTACTTTGAGGGAAAACAACTTGCAAATGTCCAAGCCCAAAACTAGATGGTAGGAGTATGCAGAGTATGTATATATATATATATAGACACAAATACTACAAGCATGCTTATTCTAAATAACAATTAGATGGCGGAATTGTGCAAAGCTTGTGAATCTAGAAGAGATTTTATGCTGTAAAATTTCTGTTACTATAAGGACTCATCTCGAAGGCTGATAGCTGTAGATCGCTCGAAGTGGTAACAGGAATCAGTGTGGGTGGCTTAGTATTTAGGCAACCTTTGACTATTCGAAGCCAGTGGTGGAGTGCTAAGAGTGGTGGTCAGGGAGTGTAGAGATTCCTAGGTCTGTCTTGCCATCTGCGTTAATGTGGGGAAGAATTAATTGCAGATTACTTGTTGCGCACACCATAATCAACCCAAAGTGGTGTTCACCAGTTCCATTTACATTGCCACCTCATAGGTTCCGCGACTATCTTGGACAATCTAGAATGAGCAGTATATGATGCTGCTATTCCGTCTAGTCCTCGCCTGGGAACCTTACATGCCTGGGAGGCTTCTTTGTGCATGTACAATCCGTACCTCGCCTTTCCCCTTCACATGTGCATCTTTGGTACTTTCTATGCTCCTTTCTCTAAAAGCTTTGCATCTTTTTACTTTGTGATTCACCTTAATTGTGATATTCTACAGCTATATCTAGCCTATCACCTTTCTGTCTTTTCCGCAAGTCGTCTTTATCTATTCTTGACCGTATTGATATTGCTGTTGAACTAATCTTTGGTTGCCTCTGACACATTTTGGGGCACACTGTCCATTAACTTCCAACCTCATGATTCCCCATCAGCACTGCAGAAAACTGCGGTTATTACAGATCCTTTGTTACTCAAGCATACTGGGAGCCATTAGTGCTAGCCATGGTCTGAGCCACTATGATTTCAGCTTCCAATCAGCAACTTGACAGTAATGTACATAGTTTGACACAATCAACACATTTGCTGTTACAGTCCTTTAATCTTATTTATAGACATTTGCACTCCCACCAACCACTTCTCATTTGCTAACCTGCTTTTTATTTTCATCAACTTCTTGAAGTACATCCTTTTTGTCTTCTTGTAGCTGCAGCAGCTGAAATGCTAAAGTTGCAACCTATTTTGAATGAAAACACAACATTCATATACAGCGCTAGTCTCCACTTGAAGAAATAAATTAGCAGCAAAAATGCTCAGCATACAAAAAAATGTTTCACAGATTTTTCTCACATGTACTTATTTTGCCATAATATCAACACAAACAAAGATAGCTAATATTACTGCTCAAAAGATTGATACTGCATGTTATACTATTCCTCCAATGCATTTTGAGTTCACACTCTAACGTGGAACACGCATATAGAATTAGTTAAGGTTACCAGATGACTCACTGTTATTATGGGCACCATATTCTATCTAGAATGTCTTTTCCCCAACAACAGTAATTTAGAACTTTCCTTGTAGGTGGAAGTGTCTAGTTGCAAAGTGGATTTTCTCCTAAACAAAGCATTGGCATCATATTCTGTTCATAAATGTTGGGATGGATTTACACGACTAAGGAGACCATTCCAATTCAAAGAGGCAGGATGCATTATATACAGAAAACGTTTGCGAAGAAAACCTAATCATGCAAGTCCTTTTGTTTTTCCACACTAGTATCTACACAACATGTAGTATCATGGAAACAAAATTGAGGTCAAAGATGAAAACCCTTGAAAAAAGATTGATCTCAATGGTTCGTCCACCACCTCACATAAGATCGTCTGGATCTAATGTCACACAACAATGCTCTAGCCCAGGGAACAGAAGCTGAGGATGAGGCTGACGTTATGAAAGCGAGAAGAAAACCAGTAGGGATGCTGCCAATAACACACAAATGTATAAGTACAGAAGCAGTATGCAGCATCTTGGTGTCCCTGTTCTCAACAAATGTCAAATGCTGGTTAGCAGTAGCCCAGTGCCAAACCTATATGTGGGTATTACTTCAAGGTCAGACTACCAGGACACAGGAGAAAGCAACACTATTGTCAGCAGATGGGAAACAACAAAGCACCCCCATTTTCAAGTTTTGTAACATACTGAACTACCTTTTACGGTGCAAAAATAGCTTTGTTTCGCTTTGTTCGCCCTGACGTGAGTCCCTTACTCACTTTGCCACTGGATTCAAGATAGCCTGGCTGATGAGGATTATGAATCCGAAACCGTTCCCAGGATGCATGTTTCCGGTCCAGGGAAGACATGGCTTGGCAGTTCGGGCTGGACCGTTCCCATGAGGCACAGGGTCAGACTGATTTGCATATGGCCATGTCTGAACTGGGGTGGCTGAGTGGGCTAAAGAATGGTGATGGATTAAACCCAGATCAGTTGACTGGGGGTGAGTGTTTGATTTGCTCAAACGCTCCGTCCATCATCCTCTTTTGTTTCGCTAAAATGGTTGTACCGGCATCTCGTCAGACAAACAAGGTGCTGTTCTCTCCATTGTAGTTGTAGGCTTTTTCTTCAATGCGAAATGCACATCCAATATCAATGTCTCCGGTAACCAAGTCATACAAAATGGCTGTACAATTCAAGATTCTAATGCAATACATTTTGTGAGGTATTTGAAAGATGAGTGGCCTCCAAATGCTGTCACTTGCATTAAGACGATGTTAAAGGGTCAGCTACCACCAGTCTTTACACTACACATATATTTCTGAACAAAGCAAGAATGCCATTTTCTCACCTGCTCCCTATTTTCTTCTGCTTCTTTTAGTGTTTTTTCTTTCTCCTGTTCAAGCAGCTGATGCTGAAATGTCAAGTTTGCGACCTGTTTTAGATAAAATGATAATTTCTTATTGCCGGTCTCAATTTGAAAGAAGAAATCAAAATACAATTGCAGAACTCGAATTTTTTCCAGATGTTCTTTTCTTTTGCAATAAAATTATGATTATTTAAATCAGGGACGTCAAGGGACCGATCCATGCCAGATTTTTTGTTTTGTTGTTAAGATAAATGTACATCTAACAAATGTCAATGGAAATTATTTACATAGACTTTGGTTATTTTGAATACCTAGTAAGGCTCTGCACTGAATGTCTATGGTGGACATCACTGTACATAGATAGCTTAGCTCCGACCATAATAAGAAAAGAAGGGTTTTGTTTCCCTTAAAGAATGTAAATTGATATTATCATTATTTTCATACAAATGTACCAAACTGTGGAACAAGGGCTTGGTCTATCCTGGAACAGTGAAAAGATAACAACTGATGAGCAGAATGCTAAACAATGTCAAACACTCACCCCCAGTAAGAGATCTGTGCCTAAATCCCTCGGTTTGTTGATCACCTCGCAAATCGAGTTTGGACCTAGCCATAGGCAAATCATTCTTGGCCTTGCTCCCCATGGGAACAGTCCAGCCCGAACTGCCAGTCTGCCATCTAGTACAATCACTGTGTAAACAGATATTTTCTTCTCTGCCCTTACATTTACTCATTTTTAGAAAACAGTGTCAAGTCTACATAATCAATCTTCAACCACTGGAGTTCTTCTTGATATCCAAATGTTTAGGCTCTGGTTATTCCCTCAGTTCCATGATCCACCGCTACATCAAGCTGGTAAGCATATCATTCAAAATTGCCACGATTGGCGAGGAATGGACAGATTTTTCAACCACCTAATTAACCGGGTCAATAACCTCTTTTCATAAACAGCCAACCCTGATACATTTCCACAATACAGGGAAAGGTTAGTCATGTCTTTAACACACATCACAAACATACAACAAAGCCATTCACAACCAATTTACTTTTCGTGCTGATGTTCATGATATATGAAACAGTGCTTATTGTTGGTTGAAACTAAGGTTAAGATATATACCTCCACTAACTGGGCTATACATAGGATTACATTTTTTCCATTAATATGCTCATTGATGTCGGCCTTCCAATTGTCCTTAGGTATCTTCTTTCTAAACAATGTAAACAACAGGTTACCTGACCTGGGAAGGATGAAAGGCTGAGCTCGCCTTGAACTAGTGCCCTGCAAATCACAGTAGATGTCAGATGCGAGCATAATGTCCAAGACATATTATGCGCACTCTACAGATATGAGGAGATACGGTTGCACCTCCAAACATCTTCAATTCCAAAGGTCTTGGATTAAGAAAACAAGCAGAGAAGAGTTCTCTTGGCTTCTATCATAAGTTTTTCTGAATAATGTTAGGAGGAATACAATGTAATACTAGCAACAGAATTATAAGGGAAGGCATGGTAGAAGTGAAGCACACTGGTGTTTACTGGAAAGTGTGAAACCTTGGAACGCATAGAAAAAAAGGGCAAGAACCTAAAGGTATACGGTGGCCGCAGAAATCATACACACACACAAGTAGTGTCTGGGCAGCGTGACAGGACAGAATGAAGAGAAGGATGTTATTAAGGGACACTTGTAAGAGGACACATGGCTTCACAGATCGCCAGAAGCTGTATATGAATGCTCAAATTAACAATAATTACCACACTCACTGAGCACACTTCAACAAATGTCTTGCCTAAAAAAGGATGTTAGTTATTACACAGCTCAATAGTAATCTCAGCAATCTGTTTAGGATTTCAGGAGAGAGTGAGAGTTTAGGTGAGACTGCCAAGGGGAGACACCTTCTTTTTAAAGTACCCTACAATGAAATTAACATTTTTGAAAATGGCAGGGAATTATCACCCATGGGCATTTTGGTTGGTCATGTACAGGAGTTCTAGGCAAATACTACATTGCCCACAAGACCACTGTGTTCCCATGACTCCGGTCACTAAGAATGGCAGCAAAGGTGACCAAAGAAACAACAGAATCTTTCACAGTTTCTGGTTTCTTCCAATGTAGCAGCTGATGTGGATAGACATGTTTGCAACCTATAGTGAAGAAAAACGGAAAATATACAGGTATCATTGGTTTTACTTTAAAACGAGGGAGAAAATAATAACTGCCTCACGGAGATATTTTTCTACTGGGATTAAAAACATAACTGTTAAAACACAAACATAATTATTCCAAACATGTCAAAACAGGTAACTATTGTGTTAAGAAAAGAAACTGTTTCTCTTTAAACATCTTAATGTACAGCACATTTTCTTTTTTTAGTCCTTAATAATTTTGTACTATACTTAACAATGAAAATATTTAATTTGTGGGAAGATTGTAACTTACATTGCTAAGCATGCATACTCAAATCATAAAGCACCTGGAACCTCGGTAGCACACTTAAACCTACCTCACAACGTGGGCAGATCCAAGACCCCAGAATTTGAAATGTAATACAGCAAAACAAATTATACAATGGTCTGTGTCAGGGATGCAAGGCAAAACTATGCTTATGATCAAAAATGCCTAGGTCCAAAGCCATTATTACATGCTTCAGTTTAGGGCACGCAATACAACATTGCAAAAAAAAACCTATTAAAATCATGCAAAAGTGTGTGTGAAAGGCAACGGATAGCATAGTCACTGTACTTTGCAGAGAGGCATTGGTGAAGTTTGAAATTACTATTAACTGTTTACATTCCTTTACAGCACTGATTTGGCTGGAAATCTTCAATGCATGAGATGAAATTCAGAATGTGGATATTGTCAAGGCGCTTATGAATCAGGTGACTGTGTTAAAAAAGGATTCTTGGGGCAATGTACGCTATTTCATCAGTTTAGGTATCTAACTATCCTTAATCTGTTTTGTGGTGGTGGCGGCAGACTATTTATGGGTCTGATCAATTGCAGTTCAGTTTTAATTCACATTCTGCCCCTACAGCCTTGATGTAAATAAAAAATATATTACTTATCACCAAGGAAGTTGCTAAATACCTGGAAACTGTACTGATGGCTTATATTTATTTGCTTTACTGTGCCCATTTCTTTTAGCCATCTTGTGTAGGTAAACCTGCATTTTACAGCACCTGAATGTTTGGCACAGGTGCTAGCAAAATGTCAAGCAGTGTAGTAATGACTATGACAAATATTACATGGCTCAAAAATATTTTCACAGGCTCTAACTACAAGAAGTAGAGAGCTAAATGTCATCATGTCTTGAAATTCTCAAAACCACAATTTAGAAGGTTTTGCTAACATACTTTGAGGGAGGGGTGCAAATACACAGAGATCAGTAATACCACATTCTAAAAAGCAAACCGATGGAAAAGACTGTGAGGTTTTAGAATAACACATCACTTATCTTCAGAAATACTTTTTTCTGATGATTCTACATATTCCCACTTATTTATCATCTTTTAGATATCACTAGTAGTCAGTTGGATCTACAAATAATTTCAACTCTAGAAATGGTGCTAAGTGGTACTGAGTGGCTTTAGTTGAGAAAGTGTGCACGTCTCACTGAATATGAAGTATCGGCTATAAACAAGCGCCTGAGACATCAGGTCTAGCCACTTTTCAAGCCTCACAAAAGTGAGGACAAAATAGTGGGAAGAAACAACAGAATACATTTAGAACCAGATGACTTAAAGACTTGTTGAATCTCTAAAGCAACTAGGCCTATACCATGAGAGCCTTCCCAAAAGAATGCCTAGCATACAGCATGATATTTATTGTGTAATGTGACCTGCTCCAACTCCTAACCTGAAGGCATACTGTTAGGACATCTGGATAAAACACTCACCCATTATGCTGGGAAAGCATGCTCTCCATGGAAGGCCCTATAGAGGGAACAGTGTGAGCTCAAGGAGATACCTCCTCATCCTTAAACAATCTGGATCAATTGGAATCCCACATTCCAAAGTGAGGACTGCTTTCTGATCAGTTGATGAATGGAGCATTTAGCTCCATTGTTGGTTAAGACTCACACCAATCAGTTTTTGTAACATCTGTAGGAAGGCAGCCAGAGTCAAATACCTACCAACATTCTAAAGGAATTTCATGGCCTTACCCCTGAAGCAAGAATCATATTTAAAATGGATTATATAATGTACAAAGCACAGCACATCACTTACTTTCCTACATGGAGGAAATGTACAGAAGCAAATCTCATCTCTAAAGATTTCCAAGACCAGAAAAAAAACTCTTAACCAAGCTTTTTCATGTCAAGAACTATGAATTTGGAGCCACAGCACTAAATCCTGGCATGCCTCTCCTCCAAAAGGCCCCAAAGGCTCACCTCTTTGAATCTAATCTAGAGCATGTTCTACCCCACATTACACTTTTCTATAAATCCCTTTGCAATGGCTAATTCCTACCAAATCATGTCAACATGTCATCTATCACTAGCCACCTTTGAACTGTTAGTCTTTCCTTGTTAATTGCACAGTGCTCCACAGCACATGCTGCCAGGTGCTCTCTATATGAGTTTCTTCAACAAATAAAAACAGTAAATAAATAGCTATCAGCTTCAGGAGGCTTTGCAGGTTTCTACCTCTAGACTATAGTGATTTCCAAAAACAACCAAAACCAATGTTCCCGATACATATTCCCAAGTTCAATATGGAAGCATCAATGACAATAGTTACCCGAGGCCATATATGCCTAAAATGCTCTCCTATTAGAAGGTTCTTCTCTCTTGTTAGCACAGCAAGTCTGCATACATCTCGTTGGAGATGTGTGCTATGCAGCTCTGCACCCCACCATCCAAGATTACAGTGCTCCTTAGGATCACATTGTAGATATCTCACCTCAGGCCATCCTGGAGGGGAAAATGGATGGTCATTACTCTGAGCAGCTACAGGACAATCTTTAGCCCTGTTCTAGGAATGGAGTGAAGGATGGTCAACAGCCATTCCACGGGACTAATGAGATAACGTACAGCAATTGCTGATGAATAGACTGTGACTTTGCTACAGAAAGGGACAATCTTAACAAGTAGAATGCTATGGTTAGAAAGGTAGGCATCAAAGAGACAGAATGCACTGCTAGCTAGTCATGGTGACTTCCATTTGCATTCATTTTGTTTAACACCCCTGCAATGATATACTGCTGAATATGCGCTTTGCTAACCTCAACATTACCAACATGAACTTGTCTTCCTACAGAAAATTGTTTGTGAAACTTAAAAATAAGACATTATGGCTAACCTGACCCTTGTGCTTCTCTGAATCGAGAAGGTATCTGCTTTAATGGAAAACACATCCACGAGGAGGTACCTGTAGTGTCTGCCTCCTCATTCAGGGGTTTGAGAAGGAAAAGGAAGGAGATAGATTATGGCACAGTTTACACAGGGGTGGATTACACAACTAAACAGTCTGTATAACACATTGGTGCAAGACCCTGCACCACATTCCTCTAAACAAAATTCACTCCCTGCCTCCTCCCACAAAGGTGATGCGATCTCTGAAGAAAGCCACATTAATGTTGTTTTGCTGCAACACTGGCCATTGATGGCTGTTGAGGCACTGCAACTGCGAATGGCTCTATGTCTCCTCCTTGGTTACCTTCCTGTTCTTTGCATTTTTTATCATGTCAACCTGAATTCTCCAGACTATTGTGGCCCTGGTGCTTCAGTAGATATCATAGAAGGCCCCATGGTGGCATTTGAATATGGTTGACACCAGAGGGAGCCAAATCGTGACCATGAGTGGAGGCGGGGCGAAGGCCAACAGAATCAAGGTCAAGTCATGCTTGATGTCTTAGGAACTTTAACTGCAAAGGGGTGCAAGGGGGCAAAACAACAGCTGGAAAAAAATATTATCGTCTTTTGAATAGAGCCAATAATTTACGGTTAGTTGTGGAAAGATATAGCACCCGTAAAGTAGCTTTGGTTCCTCTTTAGACGATCATGACAACTTCAGCGGTGAATAAACATAATAGCCAGTAAGTGGAGAGTATACCTGGGAGTGATAAGAAGTTAAATTGGGGGGAGGGGGTGTAAATGGTCCACTAAGAATGAAAACATTTGACATTTTTGTTTTTATTTGTAGATGTAAGTTTGGCTCTCGAATTAGCAGTGGTTAGCAACACAGACCCACCGTTGCAAATTAAATTGGCTACACAGCGGAGGAAACGCTATCAGTGGACCTTAAACTGGAAAGCTAGATTACCAGAAGTATGAGTGCTAAAGATATAATGGATTCATGGATCTTATGGAATGTAAAATAGTGTAATCCGTTGTTCACTTGTAGGGTTGTGTTTTGGCTTTGATGTAAGGAGCAATTGACTATAAATAGAGAGTAGTTTGTAACCTCACACTAAAGTTTCCTGGTAAAGAAGACAGAGGATAATTTCACAGATAGTGTATTGGTATTAGGGAATGGTAATAAGCTGCTTGCTGGATATTAACAGGGTTTTTGTAGGTTTATTGACCTTTATAAGGACCTTGTACGAGGGGGAGTACTAAAGTATTATCTTGTTTATCTAGCATGAGAGACCACAGGCAATGGTTTGGAGCAATTACAAATGCTTATAATAAGGAGACCCATTTTTAAATTTGGCGGATGAAAGAATATTTGAAAAATAATCTTTTGGATTGAGTGTTGGAATAAGCAAGGGGCTTACTTAGACATTTACAAAATTATTAAACCTAATCAACCCACGAAAAAGGGAATACGATAGTCATAAAAAATCAATAATGGTGTCATTATATTTTGCGTACTGTAGGATAGATTTCAAACTCTCAATCCATCCCCTTATGAATTAGAGAAAATGCATTAAGAGCAATTTTAAAATGTATTCAAATGAATGAGTCTGAATGATGAATTTGATAGGGAAGATATAGTAAAAGTTTAACCTATTGTAGGCTCGTCAGTATAGGAGATTAGAAGCCCATCTGGCGAGGGGACAACGTGGCTGGTCCGCAGAACAGTAAAGGCTAGGATAGATGTGGCTGATACATTTTGAGTATAAAGGGCATTACTTTTATTCCCCTTGTTGTAATATATAAAGAAAAAGGGAGGAATGAATTAGATGACAAAAGTATGATTAATTATGTTTTATAATGCGATTGGTAACAATAAATTTCATATTTTCAAAATATATGAGTTGTTTGTAATACAACTCAATGATGTTTTTCAGAAATGATTCTTTCATATTTATATTTTGTTGTTTTTGGTCTATCATCATCTCATAGGGAAGTATTACATGTTCGCTTATCAAATTGGTGGTGGTTTGATTCTGTGCCCTGATACCATGTGGACAGTGAGGACTTGGGGTTTGGCTTATTTTGTATCTTGCACGAAAATGCTCCACTGCTTGAGAAGTAGCCCTACTACACTTGTCTCTACTCACCCTGCACGTCAATATGTAAAGCAGGACCAAGAACTCCAACTTTGAAGAAATTCAAGGTGAATTCTCCTGCTAAAATGACAAGCTACTAAATTGCGTCTCACCTCTGAGTACCACACCTAGTTTTTATGGGACTGGCATGTCAGTGTTTAGAGTAGGGATTGAACACCAATGTAAAAAGTGACAATTTCTGAAGAAAAATAGTCGTGAAAACTCTAAAACGCCTTAAAGAAATGTCACAAAAATAGGAAAGCTCTAGCTTCGAGGATCTGTAGCACACAGAAAAAAAGGTAAGACTCGTGATGTGGCTCAGTAGCTGAAGCCCTTCCGCTCCAACTAGGGCCCATTGCTGCGATTGAATACTCTTCCAGATCCTGTCTGATGCCTGGGAATACGGCAAAGGAAGTTAGACATCTAAAACACAAGATGTCTGTAGTAATTATGCAACTTTACTGCCACTGAGTCTATCATTGAAAAAACAATCCTGTGATAGAAAGGCCATTTATGTTTTGTCATTTTCCACTCAAATCCTGCCATATCATGCAAGATACTGCAGTGACCTTGCCCCATATACCTCGATACCTCCTCCACATCACCCTTTTGCACAATGCATCCCCTTGGATTGTATGCTGCTTCAGTGCCGCACTGGGGAACCAATGGCTGAAAAACTCATCCAACATCCTATCTTTCATCTACCGCAACCACAATCACTCATGCAGCGCATTTCTATTTGGTAGTGCCATCCAAGACTCCTTCATGAAACAAACTTAGCACCTTTCATTGGGCCGCTAGCTAAAAAATATCTGATATGAATGTATGACGGAAGTCCGCATGCGTTTTTCATACGCCTTAGGAACTCTGTCATTTGAACAAATTAGTGTTTTGCATGCATTTGTTCTGCAAGCAAGTTGTTTTAACAACTTGCCTTAGGGGGGTGCTGGATATTGGAATAGTTTAATTTACTATTTCAATCTAGGGTGCACAATTGTAGGGAAGGTATTGGACTTTAATTCCAACATCACTCCACCATTACGCCCCCCCCCCCCCCCAAAGCAAGTCATTGTAGCGACTAGCGTGCAGAACGAATGCGTGCTAAAGAAGCATCTGTTCTGTTGCTAGCACTGTGAAGGTACACCCTGATTCTGCTTCGTCCTAAAGGACGTTTGCTGTCTGATAGCAGTGGCAGCTCTGTCAGCTACAGAAGGTTACTAGCAGATTACATCTATTAATATGAGGGCAGTCTCAGGCTACCGGGGAAGGGCATCTTTGGCAACACACAATATTTTATAACACATTTGGATTCACAAGAAAGTTTGGTGATTTGTTCAAATACCTAAATTATTTATTTTGTGTAACACTATATTTGTATTTTTGTTTTGAAGGTTCACTAATCATGTCAAGGTAGATAAAAAATAAGAGTACACATCCCAGTAGCCAGACCCAGAAAGGGGACTAAAAATCACTCATGCCTCCATGTCTTTAACCAACAACTTAACACTAGAGAGACCTGGAAGTAACATTAGTCAAAAGGCAATAGGCTCACTATTCCAATAGGGAAGAGTCTTAAACGACCTTTAACCTTATCTTAATCTGGAGAAAACAGCATTGGCCTCAGTTTCAAAACAGCCAATTAATGAATAAGCTAAGACATAGAAGGTGTCCTCCAAGGTGCTCCACTTTACATCGATTTGTGGTAGATCTCTGGCCTGCCACTTAATGAGTGTATTGTATGTAGCTCACTTGTGTGCTCACGAACAGTAGCAATGTTGCCTCCTCAACAACATGCACAGTATGGACTCTTTCCAGCTTTTTGAGATGAAACTCAGCAACAGTTAAATCTTGTTCACATACACATACATGTCCTCTAATTCTAAAGTACTGGATGAGAACAGCTGGAGACACAGCCCACAGCTACACACAGTCACCAAGAGTGGCTTGGCATGAGGGTTCTTTAAAGAAGTATTGTTCCCTTATGAGGCTATTCTTCCAAGAAAATAAGGATAACGTTACTTACCCAGTAAGAATCTGTTCTTGGCATGTAGAGTTGTAGATTCACATGCTTTGCATACTCTGGATGTTTGTAAGTTGTTTTTCTTCGAAGAAGTCTTTCCAGTCACAAGGTAAGGCGACTCCTCCTTTGGGTGATAGCGCACATGGGCATCAACTCCATTGTTAGACTGTTTTCCCACAGAGGGTGAGAATGGAGTTGGTAAGTGTAAAATAGAGCTGTCCATGCGTATGTATATAAAGTGGGAACAGCAACAACTACAGGTACCCGGGGAGGCCGGTGAGCGCATGTAAATCTACAGCTCTACATGCCAAGAACAGATGCTTACTGGTTAAGTAACATTATCCGTTCGAGGCATGTGAGCTGTAGATCAAATGCTGTGCAGAGACTATACAGCAGTATACTCCCAAAGCGGTGGATAACCTGTATTTGTTGCAGATGTCTGAAACAGTGTCTTAAGTACTGCTTAGCCTACATTAGCTTCTTACCTCACTAACACATCTACACAATAGTGCTTGGTGAATGTGTGCGGTGTAGACCATGTTGCTGTCTTACAGATGCCAGCTAGGGGAATATTCCCTAAGTAGCCCATAGTAACTCTTATCTTGCGAGTGGAATGCGCTCTGGGGGTATTATTATTATTATTTGTTTTTTGAAAACCTTTATTCGAAAAAGTGAGGAGATACATGCGCAGGCCCACAACCATCATGGCCGGCCGCAAAGACAGTCCTTAAAAACAGGAGAAATACAGGCCAATCAGCAATCAGGACATGTTAAGGTACACCAGACGCGGTTGTGGGGCTCGCAACAGAATATATGAGGTTTTCATTTTTAAATTTTGAAGAAGAGTAGGGGCTGCAATAACAAGGACATAACACCTTACATGAGAAATACACAGAAGAGACAAGGGGGACATACCCCAATTGCAGTCTGAGATAGGCTACGACTATAGCAACTATATAATCTAGGCAGCCGCGGCGGTAATACTAAACAATAGACAATATTACAGTAAACAACGTTCCTAAATATCACCCCAGAGAGCCCATCCCCAAGAGCAAGAAACAGAGGATTGTGGAGATGCCGGAAAAGGAAATAAGGTGCAAGACCCAGAGACAGCCAACCCTACGAAAGAGGAAAGAACCCTCCTAGGGCCGGAAAAGAGCGATAGGGACCATAGAACAAAACAAACTAAAATAACAAACCCCCCCCCCCGCACCCGCCACCCTGCACCCCTGTAATGGCTACGGCCTAACCTACTAACAGCGTGCCTGTCGCCCCGAAACTGCCCCACAGAAGGGAAAAGGTACAAGAAGTGGAGGAGGAGAGAAACAAACCCACCCCCGGACACCCGGTACCCCCCGCCGGCAGTGACCCCCCCCAAGGCCTATTCATCATCAATCAAAGCAACAGTCAATATTATCACGGGGAGGGCAGTCACCAATAATAACCCCCCCCATCCCACCCCTGGCCCAGTGAGATACTCGGTGTAGTCCCGGCAAAAATGAACTAAGCAAGCGCAGGAAAGTAGTAGTCAACCCTGCAAGCCTCACGAGGAGATCCATCGCCAAAGTCATGATACTTGCAATCCAAGGGAGCGTCTCAGGTGGTCCGAAGCAGTGGCGAGGAGCATGAACAAACCAAAGTCAAAGTCAGCCCTGACCAGTGCGAATCCGTACTGGAGCACATTCCGACAAAGCCACATCCGTCCAGAAGAAGTCAAAGCGTCCATGGCAATCCAAGGCATTGAAGGTGGAACCGAGTCCGGACACAAAATGGCGGCCTCCGTTAAACAGACGGGCCGGAACAAAGAAAAATGGCAGACCCCATCCACAGGACCCCGAGGCTCGGCATTGACGAACAGGACCTCCAGCGACGATACACCATCGGATGGGAAACTTGAAGGGAAGACCAGGCACTGTAGCAGATGAAGGAGGAGCGAGGCCTACTCCCCAAGGAGCGACGTCGGGCTGACGCTCGGGCACCCTAAGATGGCGGGTCAGATCGTTCGACTGGACCACAAACTGTTGTTCGGGTGTTGCAGCGTCGGTGGCCGGTCGCGAGCAGACATCATCCAACTTTGCCGCCAGGGAGACACAAGCGATGGTGAATTGCGAGTGGAGCGCCCCAATCGCTGCCATGACGGAACTCAATGAATGTGCGCTATCCATCCCCTCCATCCCGGGGCCCAAGGGACGGAGGGAGACATAATTTCCAGCCCACATCACCGGGCTCCGGGCATACATTTAGCGATCTCAACAACGGGGGCGCCCCGATCTGGCACACTCAACACAGTCACCGGCCGTGGGTGCAGCCCGCCAGCCCCCGGACTGGGGAACGGGGGGTCAGGCACACCGCCCACCAGCCACAGTGCAGGAGGATCGCAGCACGTCACAATGATTCTACTCCGGCACCATCCATCAACAAGGTCACACATCGAAGGCGGAAAGAATTATTCCAATCTGGAAGACCGGCCACAGTCGCGGTCCCACAGCCGATGTTGATCAGTTCCCGCTCGGACCGTTCAAAAATCAAGGTCCCGGCGTCAGCCCAGGAGCAGGCCAAAAATGGATCACGACATAACTTCATCGCTGAATAAGGTAGGAAGTCCGGGACAGCACCGTTAGCATCAGGTAACCTTCACACACCCGGGCACAGGGCGTGGGTAGAGGATAAACAACAGGATAGACGAGCCGCCGGCGGAGGTCGGCGGAGCCGGGAGCTTATGCGGCCATCTTGGTTCGCGGCGTAGCTCCTCCTCTCTCTGGGGGTATTATTAAAGTTCTTTTCGCTTTCACATAACAGATCTGGATATATTTCACAATCCATCTTGCAATGCCTGATTTAGATATGGGATTTCCTCTGAGTGGTGGCAAAAAAGCTGCTTTGTTTTGCGAAATTCTTTGTTCTTTCCACATAATACAGTAGAGCTCTTCTAACATCAAGTGTGTGGAGAGCTTGTTCTGCTACAGAATAAGGTTAGGAAGAACACAGGTAACTCAACTGATTGAAAAGCAGAACCTACTTTGGAAAGAAATTTAGGATTGGTTCTAAGAACCACTCTGTCTTTGTGAAGCTGAAAGAAAGGCTCTTGTATAATTAATGCCTGGAGTTCACCAACTCTCCTTAGTGAGGTGACTGCGATGAGAAAAGCAACCTTCCATGAGAGGAATTGTAATTGACACCTGTGCATTGGTTCAAACGGTGGACACATTAGCCTTGTAAGGACTATGTTTAGGTTCCATACTGGTGCAGGTGGAACTCTTGGTGGTATCACCCTTTTTAATCCTTCCATAAATGCTTTAATCACTGGTACTCTGAATGGAGATAAGTGTTGTCTGTTTTGTAAGTATGCAGCTACTGCTGCTAGATGTAAGCGAATTGGTGTATAAGGTAGTCCAGAATGCTGTCAATTTAACAGACAACAGATGATGTTCTGCACAGAAGCATCACGAGGGTTGATATTGTTATTGTTACAATAGATAACAAACAGTTTCCATTTTGCTGCATAACATGCCCTAGTAGTAGGCTTTCTAGACTCTTTTAGGATATTCATACAGTCTGGTGGCAATTGTAAATAACCAAACTCTATGACTTCAGGAGCCAGATCACTAGGTTGAGTTCTTTGGGATTTGGATGCCAGATTTCTCCATCGCTCTGAGTGAGGAGACTGGAGGCGAGATGCAGCTTTTGGTGTGGAACTACTGACAACTCCAAAAGGGTGGTGAACCAGGGTTGACGTGCCCATTTGGGAGCTATGAGAATCAGTGTGAGGGATGTTTGGCTGAGCTTCCGAACTACCAGCGGAATGAGTGGGAGAGGTGCAAAGCATAAGCAAATGTCCCTGACCAGTTTATCCATAGGGCATTGTCTTTGGAGAGCGGGTGTGGGAACCTGGATGCAAAGCTTGGGCATTTTAAGTTTTGTGCTGTGGCAAACAGGTCTATATGAGGAAATCCCCATTCCTCAAAACAGAGGAGTAAAACTGGGGCATGAAGTTCCCACTCGTGGATTTGCTGCCTCAGTCTGCTGAGAAGGTCTGCAATCTGATTATTTACTCCTAGAAAATTCTCTGCCAGGAAATCAATCTTGTGGTGTATAGCCCATTTCCAAATGGCATGTGCTAGTTGTGACAGTTGGAGTGTGTGTCCCCCCCTGTTTTTGTATATAGGACATAGCTCTCATGTTGTCCGTGCGGACTAGGACAGCTTTGCCTATGAGGTTAATTTGAAAGCTCTGAGCACTAGAAACTAGAAACACTGCTAGTAGCTCTAGGTGATTTATATGGAGACCTTTGAGCTTTAGACTCCACAAACCTTGGATTGTGTGATCATGTAAGTGAGAACCCCAACCAGTGAGCGATGCGTCTGCTGTTAGCACTGTCTGTGGAACAGGATCAATGAAGGGCCGCCCTTTGGATACATTTTTTGGGTTCCAGCACTGCAGAGAGCAATGGGTGCGGCCATCTACTAACACTAGATCAGTGAATTGAGTCTGCGACTGGTTCCACTGACTTGCTTAGCATTCTTGAAGGGGACACATGTGAAGTCTTGCATGGGGGACGATCATGATGCAAGACATCATCATTCCTAGCAGTTACATGAAGACTCTTGCAGGTAATGATTGGTTGGGCTGAAACTCTGTGAGAAGAGACTGAATACTGAGACTTCTGGCTGCATTGGGAAAGGCTAGAGCTAATTGAATGTTTATGGTGGCTCCCAGATAGGGTTGTGTGTTGGAAGGCTGCAGTTGAGACTTCAGCGCATTCACTGTAAACCCTAGTTGGTGTAGTAAGTGAATTATGGCTTTAGTGTGCTGGAGACACTTCTGGTAAGTGCTGGCTTTGACAAGCCAGTAGTCTAGGTATGGGAAGACATAGATGAGCTGTCTTCTCAGATGAGCTCCGACTACTGTCAGGCATTTGGTAAATACTCTGGGACTCCAAACGGTAGTACTTTGAATTGGTAATGTTGACCCGCTATCCAAATTTGAGATATTTGCGATGGGCGGGATGAATTGGAATGTGGAAATATGAGTCTTTTAAGTCTAGAGTAGGCATAAAGTCACCCTGCTGAAGAAGTGGGAGCACCTGTTGAAGTGTCACCATGTGGGAATGTTCTGACAGTATGTAGTTGTTTAGTTCTCGGAGGCCAGAATAGGTCTCAAGGAGCCGTCCTTTTTGGGAATTAGAAAATACAGGGAGTACACGCCTTACCCTTGATATTGTAACAGTACATGCTTTATGGCTCCTTTTAGCAAGAGAGACTCTGCTTCCTGTTTGAGCAGGTGTAAATGTTCTGGTGACATTTTGTGAGAACGAGATGGAGTGTTTGGAGGATTGGTGGTAAGCTCCAGGCAATAACCATGTTGGATAATTCCTAACACCCATTTGTCTGTAGTTATGGATTGCCAAATGGGGAGGAATTGTAGAAGAGGTCCCCCGACAGGTGTTAAATGATCGGGGGGAAGGGTAGGCAAGTCACGGCTTGTTAGGGGAAGGGGAATTACGTGGTGTGGAACCCTTGCCCCTACCTTTGCCATTGTTACCTCCGTATCTTCCTCTAAAGAAGCCTCTTAAGGATGAAGATTGATTGTTGCCTTTGTACAAGGCAGCAGTATTGTCGGAGAATGGTTTCTTGGACCCCCCACGGTAGAAGGATCGATGAAAGGAGCCACGATTTGAAGGACTCTGTAGGGCTCCAATTGATTTAGCTACCTCAGTGTCTTTTTTCCATTTTCTCCAATGCCTGATCTACTTCGGGCCCAGAGAGATGCTTTTTATCAAATGGAGTATTCAAAATGGTTGGTGGACTTAAGGTTTAAACCCGGAAATCCTTAACCAGGCATGCCTCCTAAGTAACACACTAGTGTTAATCTCTCAGCAGCATCTAAAGCACATCTAACAGAGGAATTGGAGATGAGCTTTCCTTCCTGTACTAAATCCTGAGCTTTAGCTTTTATGCTGATCTGGGAGATAATAGAGCAATTGCTCCATTTTGTCCCAGTTCGCTCTATCATACCGGGCTAATAGGTCCTGGGTGTTGGCTATACGCCAATGATTTGCTGCCTTGGCAGCTACTCGCTTAGCAGAAGCGTCTAATAATTTTGACTCTTTGTGCGGAAGGGGGCATCCCCCGAGGTTTGTGAATTGGCCCTTTTATGGGTTTTAGAGACAACCAATGAGTCTAGTGGTGGTTGCCCCTTAATAAAGACTGGACCTGACAGAGCAGGCTTCTATTTTTTGTCTATTCTAGGAGTGGGAATACAAGGACAAACAGGGTCTTTAAATAGATTGCAGGCATGTCTCATCATACCTTTGGAGAGAGAACAACCACCACTGGGTCTGGGCTCCCAACGGCACAGCTTGCCACAAGCTATAATGAACAAAAAGAGGTGCACGTGCCGCTACTCACTTAACCTAGAGTTTTTTCAAAACATCCGAATAGAACGCTATGTTTTGTGTTTTTATTTTCAATTATTTTATTTACTTCAATGTTTTATTTGGTACTCATCAATTTGGTATTTCAATTTTCCAAGTTTTCATTTGTTAAGACCTTATGTACACAACAAAAAAGAAACAACAACATTCCTATTTACAGATACATTTCAAATATACATGTCAAAAATCGTCATTCAAGCCATCATTCATCCCTCTCTCTAATGCTGGAGAAGGTGGTGAATGCGTAGGGGAACGTGATGGAGGAGGAGGGGGGCTAGTACCTACATTCTTCCTCTCTAAAGTAAACGTATAATGTATGTCCTCTGACTCAGGTTTCAGCTTCTGAGGCAGTTTAGTAAGAAGATGTCCTGTATCAGGATTAATGTATAGTTCCTTTGGTTTTGGGTCCGTTTTGGGAGGTGGGACGTTGAAAATTGGATCCTGCAGCTGCAGAGGAGTATTTTTCGGTTTCTGAGTGGAATGACTTTTCGGCGCAGAAGATTTGGGTTCCTGACACCGTTTTTCAAATTGGGCGTTATGGGTTTTGGCTCGGGAGCAGCCTTCATCTTCGAGCCCGAAGGTTTCGGCTCAGGGCCTAACTTTGGTCGACTCGATCCTGAGCCGGAAGGCTTACCGATGTGTTTTGGTGCAGAGACAGGACGTGGGGCATTAGAAACATCTTCTCGGTGCCCACCGTGGCCCAAAGGCAGAGGTGGAACCGAAGGCTTTTGTTTGGTCTGATTTGAATTTCGGGTGAAGGGGTTTTCGGTACTCACGGTACATTGACCTTGCGATATTCGTCTTCCATCTTGGAGTCCGATTCCGGAATAGATACAGGTTCTTCCTGCTCCTCTATGACCTCTTGTGCATCATATTCTTCCTGCTCTGAACCTTTACCGAAGATGTCCAGCGTGTATTAGATGGTCTGGTTTTGCATTTCATGACGTAGAGCCTGACAATTGCGTAGAGTTTTCTTACATCGAAACGATATGAACGCGTAGCAGTCCAGTTAATTGTGCTCTGGAGATAAACAAAAAGTTGCCCACTTCATGCGAGACGGTGTGGGGATACTTTGTGTGGCACCGAGGACAAAATTTGAATAGGGTCCGTTTCATCGACTGTGAGGTGAACCAGGGTGGTTAGGCCCAACGGCCTTCCACGAGACTTCTGATCGAAATAGAAATTTTCCTCAACCAATACGATACGCGGATAAGTGGGATACACGTACGAAGCAATAACGACATAGGTAGAGTGGATTGCGCACGAGGGGTACCCAAAGAGCAGTTTAGAACCGGAGAGCAGCAATACACGTCCGAACCTAATGTCGGAAAAAGTACAATCTAATAATGGACTCGATGCCCATGTGCACTATCACTGAAAGAAGGAGTCACCTTACCTCATGACTGGAAAGACTTCTTCGACGAAAAACAACTTGCAAAAATCCGGACCCAACACTAGATGGCAGGAGTATGCAAAGCATGTGATCAACAGCTCACATGCCTCAAATACTTAATTCTTTTGGCTGAGGCAAAACAACCTTCTTAGTTTATCTTGGTAATAAAGGAACTACAACTGAATGGTGCCACCTGTCTGGCATTACCAATTTTTGCTTGGAAGAATACTTTGGTTTTGGCTCACAACTAGTCTGAAAGTGAGTCTTTAAATGGCTTTTGCGCTGTTGCCTTTTACAGGCAGCTATCCTTATCAGAGAAAGACAGTGAGACACCCCTTTCACAGATACAATATGCTCACCTTTCAATGTCTGCTTGTTGCCAGAGTGGGAATGCTGTCTACATTAAAACATAGCAGACTGGAAAAACTCCAGTAGTTTTTACTCAATCACCAGACATAAGCCAAAAAGTTATGGTCAGTTATGGTTCTTGAGGTGGCAGCTTGTGGGCAATGATAGAAAACCCAAACCCCCAAACTTGCAATATAGGTCACTTCAACTACTAAGGGCATCCTATCTATACAGTAGAAGAAAAGACCCAAAATGAGGTCAACTTATAAAGATCATGTAAAAATGACCAGACAGGACAAGCTTTTCTAACATTCAAACCTTTTATTTAAAAAAATTGTATAGAGCTTTCCAGAGGTCCATTGTTGTATTATTGTCTAACACTCACAAATTCCAAAAGGCAATGATGGGTGCAAATTACTGTAGCAAGCACCTATCTATCAACCGTGGCCTTCTCACCCTGCAGTCTGGAACATGACATTGGCTCAAACAGTATTCTGGTCTTGCGCTTGAGATATCATCCCATAAATGATTCAATGGGCCTTGGGTCCCCAGACCCTTTTTTGATGTTGTTTCAGCATCAGTTCTCTGCAGGAGTAGTCAAAACAGAAGAGATTGGTTAGATCCACTTCTATAGAGAACCAACAATGTCTGCCCCAGCTTTTCAGGAGCATCAATCTGTTTTCTTTTGCAGCTACGGTCACCTCTCCTTGCATCCCTACCACCCTTTAATCTGATCTTCTCTTACCCCATAAGAGGCAGTTTACCACTACCATAGAAATTAATTAATCTCACCCAGATCCTGCTGGTCCTCAGACAGTGTCTGCGCTTCCCTTTTTTATGGTACAGATGAAGAGTCAATCCTATTTGCTCCCCCCTTACAGTTTCATTCCAATATTCTTAATTCAACTTCCATAGCATTATATGCTATTTGTAAATGCTTTGGGCATCACCACACCTCCCTACCAGAAACTCAATATCCGGTATTTTCTTGTGTACCCATGCTAACCTTTCAGTGGTCTGAACATGCTCAATGAGTTCTTCCCATCTCTTTGTGTTGAAAGGACAGTGGACACCTGATTTCCAGTGTGACTTACACTCTAACCACATTTTCATTCTGTTGAGCATCAATCAGTGGACTCTGGATTATAAATGCCACCCGTTAACCCAGTGAAAATAATCAGGAAGTCAACAACTCCTATGTGATGCGCCATGTCAACCTTTTCAGATGCCAAGTGTGCATTTAAGTAAAGCATCAACGTGCACACTTAAACAGTTCTCATTTGCTTTCTTTTGCTATTCATAGCATTACAAACTTTGTGGAGAGCTGAAGCATTTGTCTGTAATTTTGAGGAAATAAAAAATTGTGATAAGTTAAAACACTCACTGAGTCTAAATCATTTTTGTCTTGAAGTACTGCATTCAAACTGAGAAAGCAACGCACCATGAGGACACTAATAATATTGGTTTTGTCGAAGTTGGGGTCTCACAAGAGCTAGGGCACTTTTATAGCCTAGAGGTCTATTCAGATACTTTATACAGCTCAAATTCATAAATTACAAATACATTTCTCTAAATACAAATCACCTGGCCTTAAGTGCATTACTTCGTAATGCTTAGATTAGTTCACAAATCAAGAAAAAAAATATCAAAAGTAAACATATAGAAAATTCAAATAACTGCTAAATGTTCTCTGGTGGTGGGAATAGAGACACCAGAGAAGTGTTCATTAATTTATGTACACAAAATGAATACTTTGGTCTGGTGAGATTTTGTATAGCAGGAGTTCCAGGGACAAAACCCAACCTACTCAATAGTGCCGGCGTCATCTGCTAAGCAAAAAATTCCCTTTCTTTGGGGGGAGGGGCTCAACTTTTGGGGCTTGTCGTTCAGGTAAATAAACGTGTGCATCCTTGTAAGTGCAGATAGATTACTGCCACCACAAGAAGATTGTGAAGATCAAAGGTGGCGACATAAGGCCAAAAGGCAAATTCGGAAATTTAAACCTTTGTGTTACCCCACAAACAAAAGTATTTTCTGTGGGCTGTAAGAAAGGGAATTTGGAGTTTTGTGTCCTACATGTGGAACATCGCCATGTAGTCGTGTTCCCCTAACACCACTACAATTGGCAACTGAAAGACTATCTTGCAACTTCATTTTTAGGTCTCGTCTAGGCAGCGCTTGCGCGGTCTCTTCGAGACATGCTGTATTCAGGTCGGTCAGCACTACTCGCCTAGTTCTATTCACCACACTTTCCTAGCAGCACTGCATGCTATAATGCCCCATGTCTGGATCACTCCCCTAAACTTTAATATAATTAGTAGCTAAATCATAAGCATTGGTTTCTGCTCCATTACAAGATGTCTGCCATACAGCAGCTACTAACCCTAACTTTTAAACCACTTCAAGATGGCCGCCATTGCCACTTTCCCGGAAAAGTCTCTTTTCTATTTCAACCACTAACCCCATAAGCCTGGCCAACGTGGGTTCCATACACAGCGGACCCGCGCTGCAACTAAGAAAGGGGGCAGAAGCAGATCGAGCTTCGCCCAACCCGACGCTGCTTTCATTTGGAAGCAAGGTAAGCCCTTGGTTAAGAAGCCGGTAATCCTAACACTCCGCTAACTACGGAGTCCGACCCCTGATCCAGTTATTAACTTTTATTTCCCAGCCACTGGACGGTGATCGAATCTCAGCCATCCCCACAAGCCTGACCCTAGAGGGTCCACACACAGCGGACTTGCGCTGTTACCAAGAAGGGGACGGAAGCCAATCGAGCTCCTCCCAACCCGCCGCTGCTTTCAATCGGGAAGCAAGGTAAGCTCAAAACACCGATGGCTGTAATAACCCTCCACCCACGAAGTCAGACCCCTTATTACGGTAATTTTTATCCCCAGCACAAAGACGGTCTGAATCGAACACGGAGATCGCCAAACCCCTTGACGCCCAGCTACAACACATGTAGCTAGGTAAGCCAGCCCAAATGAAAACCAAAATCAGTTTTTCTCTTTAAACTGTAGCCGCGCTACTTATTCTTTACATTTAACCCCCAGCAACCACGAGGATCCATCGGAGAGAACCTCGTCACCACGGCCCATTACAGGCTTATATCTCCAGGCTTTTAAAGTCCACACCATATGGTAGGTAAGCCTCCTGCTTGCTGCCAATGCTTTCCCAATCTAAAATGACCAATGGCCTACTGGCTTTAATATTTACTTACAATTGACACTGCCAACCGTTTATACGAAGGCGGTTAATTAACTCTAGCCAAACATTTCCCGTGGGTGCGTAACACGACCTTGATTGCGCAACCCTGAAAGCATGCCTAAACTTTTAATTGGCAGCTCCCAGCAACTTTGAAATCCAGTACGCTGCACAGGGAAGAAAACCCTGGCCCCCTAAAGAGCTGATCCTACTCTGAAATGTGATTGCTGCTAGGCACTATTTCACTCACTATGTCACTTTATTCACAAAGCACGACAATGTAACAAAAACGACCCCAATGTCACTGTCGATACAGCACAAGTCTTGATGTATGACACCGATGTCACTGCGCCGATTTTTCCGCACTTTTTCACCGATACAAAATGGATTATCCTAATTCACAAACACACTAGCAAAGAACCGGCGAGCTCAAATAATGGCCGTTTTTAACTTTTAATTGTGCCCTGTCAAGCACTGTCTGGTCTTTCTTTGTTATGGGCCTAGGCCTAAAAATTGTCTTTTATCTCCCCCCTTTTTCTTCTACAGGCTTTATGTATTGCAGGCAATAACTGTAAAAATAGTCCTGATGATGATCCCATTGTACTATGAGCCCTTAGGGATCGAAACGTCGACGCAATAAGCAGTGCAGCATATTATTTAATATGGCTATTTGAAATTGTTGGCACTGTTGGGTGAATTTGTTGTAACTGTATTTACTTTAACTACAAGTCACCTACTGGCTCAAAAAACTTCTTGTTTTGCCTGAAAAGTGTTTTCCTTTTTCTATCTCCCTCTTCCTGGTTTATCTTCTCTGAAACCGCTCGGGATAGGTACAGGACTGTACCCTATCTTGCCAAACATTTTTTGGCCTTCTCTTGGGTCAACAACTTCATGTTATCTTATGAATAAACTTACGCCCGGCTGGACGTGTTTCAAAATATAGTACTCATTGTGGTCTATATTGCAATCTTTTGTTATATCTTGATCCCTTAGGACCCCTGTTCTTCGAAATAAGTTAAGTAACCCACGGTCCGAAGGTCCCCTACAGGGTTCCCTTGTGTCCTAAAAACGTATTCAGGATTTAGGCCCAGATCTCTGTACTGGGGTGAATGTATGACATTGTTCTGCATTCTGTCCATCAACTGTTGTTTTTGCATTTGTCACCCCGAGTGGGACGGGTATGCTCAGACGTGAGTCCCGTGCTCTCCACGCCACTGGAGTCAAGCTATCCTGGCTGAAGACGGCTGATAGCCAGAAACCGGTCCTATGATGCTTGATTCGGGTCCAGGGAAGACATGGCTTGGCATTTCGGGCTGGACTGTTCCCATGAGGCACAGGGTCAAGGCAGATTTGCATATGGCCATGTCTGAAATGGGGTTTGTGGTGAGCAAAAAAAAATATGGATTTAGGCCCAGATCTCTGTACTGGGGTGAATGTATGACATTGTTCAGCATTCTGTCCATGAACTGTTGTTTTTGTATTCAGGATATGGGCATAAATCTCCGCCCACTTTCCACCCATCTTTTTTATTGGCTCCTGTCCTTTGTAAATGGTGGCTTTTCATTGGTCAATAGGTTTAATAGTCCCTCCTTAGCACCGCCTTCTCTCTTCTTGTAACATCCCATGAGGACATCCACTGGGTATGTTGTTACTCCTTGCCCGAAACCAGTCCCAGGGTGACTGTTTCCAGTCCAGGGAGGACTTGGCCTTGCCGTTCGGGCTGGACTGTACCCATGGGGAGCAGGGTCAAGACAGATTTTCATATGGCTGGTTCCAAACTTGGGTGGCGTGGTGAGCAAAGATACAATGGATTAAACCCAGATCTGTGACTGGGATGTGAATGTTTGATTTGTTCAGCATTCTGCCCATCACCTGTTCTTTTTTCTGGAATGAAAGATAAACCTCAGTCACAAACTAATAAAGGACATTTATGAAGAGGAAGCAATGAGCCAAGTAGGTATCCCGGCAATAGTTGATAGAGCTGAATGATAAAAGCAGTGATTATACTAAAACAGAGAATATAAGAGTTTTCAGTTTTTGATGGAAAGTGAGGAGATTGGTTTGGGACCTAAGAGTATGAGGAAGAATACTCCATAGATCAGGGGACAGGTTTGAGAAGACAAGTCCTCAGCATCATGCTTGGCAGACAGCTGGATCCTTCAGCAATTTGGCTCTATGTCTGGTAAACCGGGAGCCTGGAGAGCCTCCGAGGGAGACAATCCGCCTCTATAGGGGCTATTATAAGAATTGTTGACTTCAACTCCAGCGTAGCCATAGAAGGTGGTACAATGGATTTCAGTGACAGCTTTGAAAGCAACACAATATCTTGTCTTAAAACAGTTAGTCTGGCACACCTTTTCTGTGATGCCATCTCCAATCTTGAAACCTGGTGGTATTCCTCACCCGATGTCAGAGGAACAAGCAATACATTCATAAGCAAATCTATCCTACTCGGCAATTATGAACTTTAACTGCGCCCCATGGTGGAGTCAAAGACGCAAATTGCTCTCTCATTTGTGTAATAATTGATCTAATTCCAATTTGAAAGTCTCAAAGAGTATCACTGTGGATGCCACAGGCACCAAGATGTAAAAACCTTCACGAAAATCCTATGGCCTACTTTAAGCAAGGAGATGCCATCAATTACACAGAATATGAGCACTTTTTCTTTGAATTAATTTTTTATTCTTGGATAGTGTTTACAGAAACAAATTCTGCCATAATTAAACATGTGTGTTCCTTAACAGGATTGTTATAGAGAATTAAGATCTAACACTAAACAACTGACAGCTTTAGTTTGGAAATTTGTATGGCAATGGTAACTTTAATTTTCAAAATTATTAAGAAATGTATTAGAGTTCGCAGTTTAACCTTTGAAACATAACACAAGCCATGTATAATGGTTCATCTATCTTTTAAAGAGGTAGAGTGTTACATGTGCAGAAAATACGTGTATTGCACCAGAGGAGCTGTATTGCATTGCAGCACAGAGCTTAACTAACCTTTTGCATGCTCATGACGAGCTGAGCTCATCATGAGGTAAGGTGCTCCGGTGCTCATGACGAGCTCAGCTCGTCATGGGCCGTGGATTGCTCAGGTGCGGGGAGAATTCCCCTGTAGTGCTGAGCATTCCACGGGAGCCAATGCACCTGTGATGAGCTGAGCTCGTCATGAGCACAGGAGCGCCGTAGTTCATGACGAGCTCAGCTCGTCATGAGCATGCGGGCGCTGTGCGCGCCCCCCTCCCCCCAGCACTGCGGGGGAATTACCCCCGCAGAGAAAGGGCTAAAGAACTAAAAGACCCGGCACAAATAATCCTATTCTTTGAACATGCACTAATGGGATGCCAAATATGATGTTACTTGTAGATTTTCATGTCTAGCAGGCTTAAACTGACATTGGATCATTGTCTCTTTTTTAGAAAATCATGAGAATGTAGTCTATCCATGGTGGGTTTGGCATGTAGCTTAGAAATGTACCAAGACATGCTGCAAAGGTATGCAAATGTACGATTGCACGATGCTCCAAGGATAGGCTCTGCAAAAAGGCTGCTGTTTGCAGAGACCAGCATAATATTAATGTTACTCTCAACTTCTTTCCCTGAGTGTGTGACCATATCGTCAAGGAGTGAGGTTTAAAATTGCTTTCACAGAGTACATATGTTTCCGGGGTTTACCAAAATCCCTGATTTAAACAGGAAAGAGTGGCAGCAGGCAGAGGATATGCCGCATCTTTTCGGCAAACCTCTAAATATGCTGTTAATGCCTCATATTAATAGCCTCACCTCTGCCATGCTTCACCAATGTTTTTAAGTGCAGCTTTTAAAGAGAATATTATTTGTGATGTACAGTGAAAAACACAAAAATGCTTACAAAGATGTCTTGTTTTGCATAAGAATAACTTCTCCCAAAGTAAACATTTTGTACGAGGAGTTAGGAAGAAGTCTCATCTTTGCATCTTAAAAGACTTGGAAGGAGATTATATCTCCAGCCACATATCTTAATAATAAAACAGAGATCCTCCCCATTGGAAAGAATGCCTCTTTCTGTCCTGCCCTTTGGTGGCCTGACAACTCTGCTGCCCCCCCCCAGACCGTCACCACTGCAAGAAACCTCGGGGTTCTTTTTGACTCCGATCTCTCATTTGACCATCATACCACGACCGTAGCCGGCAAATGCTTCGGCATAATCAAATCCCTGAGAAAGTTCTTCGACTTTCTCCCCCTAGACTCTAGAAAAACGGTAACGGTAGCCCTCATTCTCTCGTGCGTGGACTACTGTAACGGCCTCCTGGCAGGTACCAAGAAGTCCACCCTCTCCAAACTCCAAAGTGTTTTACACACTGCCGCCCGCCTTGTCCTAAAATTACCTCGTAAATCCTCAATCTCCGCAGCCCTAAAGACCTTACATTGGCTTCCCCTGCACAAGAGAATACTCTTCAAGATTCTCACCGTTGCCTTTCGAGCCTTTAACAAAACAGGTCCCATCTATCTTACCAGACGCTTCCCTCACTACAACCCCAGTCGTTCCCTTCGATCGTCCCAAGAAAATTTCATGACCTCCACCAAGTTCAACCTGAAGTCTAAAGGCGGAAAAACCCTTAGCACCCTGGCTATCAAAGCCTGGAACAGCATGCCCAGACACCTAAGACTTCAGACACTTGAGAAGCCTTTTAGAAAACTTCTCAAAACATGGATTTTCAATCTTCCCGACGATTGGACCAAAGCTTCCATCTAGCCTCCCCCCTACCACTCTGCGACCTGGATTCAAGGACTTTCAGCGCCATGATGCTCCTTCCGGAGCGAACGCTGCGCTCTATAAATACCCCTCCAAATATCCAAATATCTTGCAGTAAATGTATTTTAAAGCCCCTTCCCTTCTACATCTTTTCGTTCATGCAGTTTTACCTCTGAGTGATACTGCAGCTGTTTGAGATCTTCATCTATTCCTTTCATTTATAGAAGCCATGATCAGTTCATGAATTGAAAATGGAAGAAAGTTTTCCAGTTTCTGAGAGGCTTGAACTTACCACTTTAGAGCCAATATCTACTTCTAAAGGTCTTGTGTTCCTGGTTTCCTGAAGACCTACTTGCAAAGTCCTCTAAAGTCTTGCCCACTGATTGCTTAGGATGCACCTCTCTCCACAGCCTGTTTCATCTAGACACCAGCAAAGCTGGGCTCGCTCTTGATCTAAGGTTATATTCTGATTTGTATGACGATAATCATAAGTATGCAGGGCCTCTTGTGTGAATTACTGTACACACCTTAGTGTGAATCTCACATTTAACCGCATCCAATACGGGCAACTCGTAGAGGCCCACCTTATCGGAGCTTCCAATCAGCAGATCACCCTTATGAGGGCAGCCCATATATAATGAGCTGCAAAATTTGATCATCCTTATAAGTGCCAATCTTGCTTGAGATATCAGGATCAATAGGCATTTTTTTCAATTAATTCACACAATCCCTAAAAGAAAAAAGAGGATTCAGGGACAGATAAAATTATCACTAAAATATTTAGGAATGATGTGGTATTCTAGATCGGCCAGCTTTATTTGGACATCTGAATTTGTGCCGAGGGGAGCAAAAAGCAATGAGACGAATCCAGTGTTTTTACAAATAAGGATGAAGGAATTTATTTGAGACAGCATTAGACGCAGAGAAGTTGGCAATGATTTGGTGGACGTTTTTTCAAAGTGATCATTAGAGACAAAGAACGGAAATTAAATATTCATGTGTGAAACATGTGTCGGCACTTAGGAGGCGGTTGGAGACCCACAATGAATGAAAATGTTTGACCAGGAGAACCAGTGTAATTGAATTGGAATGTTCTATTAATTGATGATTTGCACTTTTCGTTGCTCTTTTTCCTCTCACCACATTTAAAAGGATATGCATCAATATGCAGCAACGTATGTAGCTGTAGATGCAAGATTCACAAGTTCTGTATGTTGTAGTAATACATTGCATGAAAAAACAGATTTAAACAAAAACATGAACAAGACTACTTCTTAGCTTAAGTTATTCTTCTTAGGTTCTAGTCTCTCCAGGCTTTCACTTACAACAAATGTATTAGTACTTAGGTTTTGAGATCTGGCATTTAATCCGAGTTATGATTTGAAAACATCTGTTTATGCAACTTGGAGGCTTTTATGTTATTATGATATTCACAGCACACCTTGGAAACTAGAACTAAATCACTGATACTACTTTTATGCAGGTAAGTCAGGGTCGGACTGGCCGTAGCGGGCATCAGGAAAAAGCAGCTGGGGGGCAGGTCCGTCAAAATTTCCAGTGCTACTTAGGGTTCCCAGTTCGGCACGTGTTAGTGTTGGGGAGTAGCTTCACTCGCACGACCAATGAATCTACATATTTTGCTCAGGAACACAGGTAAAGGTTAGAAACTACAACCGCTGATACAGATATCAATAATCTATTTAGGAATTGGAAATAATTTTTGATCGGATGGCTACTCCAACACTAGATTATTCATGCAAGTACAAATGACCAACTCTCAGCTCATCAGCTCCTGAGTCTGGGACAAAACCACCTATTAACCTATGCTAAAGCAGAGACAAACCTGTAAACCTTAAAACCACTTGTTCACAAAGTGGCTATTTTAATAAGGACTAAAAAGGCATAAAAATAATTGCTGTTGCGTTTTTAATGCAGTACAATGGAAAGAGAAGTTGTGTAACATCAGTGCTAAGAGAAAACCCTAATGACTGCACCACTATTGCACAACAAATCAATTTGTTTAGAATTGCTCTTTGTCATGCACACGTCCCTACTGGCATTTTATCGGAGATTGACTCTTGTTACAAACAGAGCCTACCACGAACGGAGTTGTTTAAAAGGCATGTGCAAAGTGGGCTCTGGTCCAGGCCCCTGCCTCTTATGGGGGACCCTGATAGAGCCAGCTCTGTTCTGCAGGGTTTCTTGCCCCGATGACCTTGAATAATTCTTAAACAGATTGTTTTAATAACTTTTTCCTTTAATTTATTTTTAATGTTGATAATGTATGGGAGTCTATTACAGACATTGGCCAGGGAAATATTTGTTTCAACACTGCAACATCCATAAAAGAGGTTCCTTTTAGCTCAAAACTGGACCCAACATATTAGAAATGGGAGCGTGTCACAGAATTACTTGCAGTAATATTAGTGAGCTACTGCTGTGTTACAATATTAAAAATACATGTCACTATCCTTAAAAATTAGATGTAAATACATTTAAAATTTGTACCAGTGTGCCTGTGCACTCAGTGAACTGGCCAGAGAGGGAATGAAAGAGCTGAAACTGGATCATTCATTCAAAGCTGTTCAGAACAGGGGTCCCCAAAATGTATTTGGCCCAGGGCCCCTGAAATGCTTATGATGTCCCTGACTACGAATGTTCCAAAATGGACGCCTTTAAGCTTGTGCACCGACAAAGAAAAAGAAGGAAGGGCATCCATACAAATAATAAAGGATAACACTAGAATCTAGTTTAGCAGAAGAGTGGCTTACCGTTTCCTTTGACCTGTGCAACTCTTGTGCAGCCTGTCCTCTCTCCCGCAGCCATGCTGATTCCTGCTGATGCTGCTGCTTTTCAAGGCTTGTTACAGTCACCTGCAGTTGCCTGGCAACAGCTGCTTCATCTTCCTTTTGATCTGCAACCTCTGCCAATCTCTGGTTCAGCAGCTGGATGGTATTTTGGCTCTCTTCAGCCTTGGCACACAGATCAGAAATGGCGTCACTCAGTTGGAGGTTTCTAGTACTTAGCAGGGACATCTCATCCTTGAATGCCTTGTTCTAGAAATAGATCAAATGAGTTGGCATGGTAAAGGCTAAAAATGCCCTCCAACATGAAACATGAATGCCTCTTCTGATCTCAGTGTACAACAGACATGCACCAAGTGAATAAAATGTTAAAATGAAAAAAAATCTTATTTAGTACAAGCAGCTCACCAAGCATATATAATTTTAATGTGAAGGCAAAAAAGTGCTGAATCCTTGCATGATACTGGAAGGTATGATACAAAAAGGAGCAAATGCTGAAGATAATTTATCAGAAATAAATGAGTAATTTCCATGAACCACTAATATTTTGAAGCAATGTGTTAATGCATTGTTCCCACTTACCTCACTGCTCAGCGCTACAATGTCATTTTCTAACTTCTCTGTGGTTTTCCTAGAGGAAAAGTAGGGAAATAACTTTGTAATCAAACACGACTCATATAAAGCACAAGATAAACAAAAAGAAACAACATACGTTTCTTAAAATTTTACCTTGTTCATTACCCGTAAAATTCAACAAATTTACAAAAGTCAAATTCTAAATAAATTACACAAAGCAATAAAAACAATGTCTCCAATATATTTATGAAGACAACAAAAATAAAAAGTATAGCTATCGGCCTACCACAAATCCTCTGATCCCTCCCCTACATCCCAGAGTAATGCCTGAGAAAGTCAAAGACATAATAAAAGATGGGACCAATCACTACTACGTCCACCATCTTCTTCCCTCATCCTACATTTCTGTCTATATGAACAATGGCATGAGGAAGACCGCAGGGTTGAGGACACACTTCTGTATAGGACTGCAAACGACTTCCCATTCAACTGTGTAAAATATTTTATAATCTAAGAATTAAGATAACCATACCCTTTTATGACCACAATATTATTAACTGTGTAAAGGGGACAATAATTCAAGAAAACAACAAGCACAGTCATTATCAATCTGTATTGAATTGTCCACACGCAGCCTTTCACTTTTTTTTCACATGCACTCATCAGATGTTTTCATGAGTTGAATTCCTTGCACCATCGCTTACCTTTGCCTACTGTTTTCAGCTGCTGAAGCATCCAGGTTTTGCTGTAATCTTTCGATATTATTTCTCAGCACACAGTTGTCTTCAGAAAGTCGATTTATCTCAATTCTAAAAAGGAAAAGATGTTGAATGATTTAGGAAACAAAATATTTTGTGTACATTCCATGAAACTATTTGAACTGTATGCATGTTGTTTATTTCAAGCCTTGTCATACGTAAGCAAAGTATATATATTCCTTCTTAAAATACGCCAAGTTCTTTGCATTTACAGTTATTAGAACAGCCCATAATAACCATTTCAGAGTCCAATACAAAAAAGTGTTTAAAAATAGTTCTCCTGATCAATATCCACTTTCAATCACAGCGCTTGATGGATTATTACAGAATTAAAAAGAGACAAATGAAACAGGTAGTGTAAATTGCATAACTATCTACCTCATAAGGTGTCAGCCATTTTGTTTGGGCTCAAATGAAAATGAAAATGTCCCATAAATACTCCCCTAATGCAATAAGACAGAGCTATTGGAAGAAGTAACTAACTTACATTTCCGGATAACCTCTTCTTAACATTTGTGACTTTTAGAACACACCAATAACTGATGAAATCCAAAGAATGAGATTGCTAAGCAATAAACATGCTGCTGAAGTGATTTTTGAAACACTATGACAAAACTGAACATCACACCTTCAGCCTTGCGTCAAGATGGAATTTACTAAACAAATGGGGCTTTCACCTAAGTACTTTACAAATCTCATGGAACAGGATATTTACCTTCAGTTGCAAATATCCCCTGGTAGAAGAAAGGCCAGCACAGCACAGGAACAAAGGAGGATGTGGGTGTTATAAGCAAGTTTGTTAGCTATTGTCTTGCCCATTGGTCACATTCTACCACCACTTTTTACTTTCAGGCACATATGTGTAGGAATGCCCATTTAGCAGGGAATCCTGTAATTTCCCTCTCTGATCAAATTTGGACAGAAGCAGACAATTCATGGCTGAGAAGCTCAAAATAGACCTGCCTCATCATGCAAACGGCTCTATTTTTTTAACAGTGCCCCTGTGCTTTGGATGAATGCTCCACTCCAAAAATATATATGTAACTTTGTGTGTAGTCTTTGATCTGGCAGCTTAAATGTGTAGTTTCATGTTATGATGATGAGTGACATTGTAGGGGAATATGCAAATACAATAAAGGAGAAGGAGCAGTTTCTTACCTGTATCTCCAGTTCTGTAGTAGGGGTATCTCTGTGATAGTCATAATGTGTGAGAAGTCCCGCCCATATGCGGGGACCTCGGAGCAATCAAATTAGTCTCGTAAGTTGTCTTCTTCTGCAGTCTTGCACAGACACTTAAGAGAAAATGAAAGACAAATAATGCAGCCTGACATTAACAAGGCTACATTGGCCAGCACTTCATCCTGAAGGGAAAAAGGATAGCCAAATAGTATTATTAAATGTACACATTTTACAGAGTTTCACACATTGAGAAAATCCCCTTCACAAAAATCCTTTATCATGATAGAGAGGAAGGGTTGGACAGACAAGCCTCATAGGCTGCCATTATGTGTCTGGAAAAGGGATACTGTGCCTTTAAGGAACCCTCCAGAGACCCTCAGTATCCCATGATGCACAGCCAAAGGCAAGTTACTTTCAGTTCTTTTTGAAGGTCTCTTAAAGCCATGCCTGTGGCATCCAGGAAGAAAAAAGAAAAAAAATCCACCGGGGAGAAGGGTGGGTCGCTTATGACTATCACAGAGATACCCCTACTACAGAACTGGAGATACAGGTAAGAAACTACTACTTCTGTAGTTGGGGAACCCTGTGTATAGTCATTATCTGTGAATAGAATGGCAAGCTCATCCCAACAACCAAATCCAGCGGTGGAAGAAAACTAGAAGAAAAATCCTTACTGAGCAAATAACTTCCTCAGCGAAGCCTGCCCAACTTGCGCATCTGTCCTGGCATCAGAATCCAGGCAGTAATGTTTAGCAAATGTGTGGACAGACTTCCACGTAGCCGCCCTACAGATGTCTGCAATGGGAACATTACATAGCAAAGCCACTGTAGCCGCTTTGCCTCTAGTCGAATGAGCCTTAGGCTTACCACTTAGAGTCTTGTTAGCCTTCTGGTAACGTAGTTGTATACAGGACACAATCCACCTAGATATGGACTGTTTGGGGGTCGCAAGGCCAGTCCTGACTGAATCGTAATTCACAAACAACTGATCTGACTTACGAATGTCTTTGGTCTTATCTAAGTAGAATTTCAACACCCGTCTCACATCAAGTGAATGAAGGGACCTCTCCACCGGAGAGGAAGGATGTTGAAAAAACGTAGGTAACGTGATCGTCTGGTTGACATGGAAATCAGATATCATTTTAGAGAGAAACTTAGGGTGAGTCTCATGACCACCTTGGAAGCTTGAAATACAGTATAGGGCTCCTGACAACACAGAGCCTGAATCTCACTCACCCTGCGAGCCGATGTTATAGCCACAAGGAATGCCACTTTCCAGGACAAATACTGCAAATAGGCTCAAAAGGCTCCTTCATCAACCTTGACAGCACCACATTCATTTCCCACGAAGGCGAAGGACGCCTAACGGGGGGAATACCTTCTTCAAACCCTCAAAAAAATCTTTAATTACAGGTATCTGGAAAAAGGATGTTTGTGAAGGGCATTTCCTATACGCAGTTAATGCTGCGAGGTGCACCTTAATACAATGGAAATTAAGGCCAGATTTAGCTAAATGCAACAGGTATGGAAGGATGACATCTTCCTTGCAGGAGGTAGGGTCAGCATTCTTGGACGTGCACCAAATGCAGAACCTTTTCCACTTGTAGGCATAGGAGGACCCGGTATATGGTCTCTTAGTCTCCTTGAGTATTTCCATGCAGTTGTCAGGAAAGTTCAAGTGTCCATACTGTACTATCTCAGGAGCCATGCCGCCAAACTCAACAACAAAAGGTTGGGGTGCAACATCTACCCCCGAACTTCGTTAGAAGGTCCGGCCGACATGGAAGCCGCAGATGGGGTTGGAGAAACCGGTGGAGCAGGTCTGTGAACCACCACTGTCGAGGCCACCCCGGAGCAATGAGGATCGTTCTCATTCTGGATTGAGACAGCTTGATGAGCACTGCTGGAATCAAGGAAATGGGTGGAAAAGCGTACAGAAAGCTGTTCGACCAGCTCATCCATAGTGCATTCCCCAGAGTCCCTGGTTGGTAAAACCTGGAGGCGAAGTCTCGGCATTTGCTGTTTTCGGCGGTGGCAAACAGATCTATTTCTGGAGTGCCCCATCTTGCGAAGATGTTTCCCATTACTTCGTCGTTTAACACCCACTTGTGGTTTTCCTGAACGAGCCTGCCTAGTGCATCCACCTGAGCATTCTGCACACCTGGTAGATGGGTAGCCATTATCAGTCCTCTGGGTAGCAGCCAGTGCCAGATCGATTGCGCTTCCTGAGAAAGTGCGCGCGATCTCGAGCCTCCCTGCTTGTTGAGGTAATACATTGTGGTCGTATTGTCTGTCTGTACAAGCAGGGAGCTGGTCCGGAAGGATGGATGAAAGGCTTTCAGTGCCAAATGAACAGCTCTCAGTTCCAGAAAATTGATATGATACCTGGACTCCACCTGGGACCACGTTCCTTGGATCTGTAGATGGCCCGAATGTGCTCCCCAGCCCTGGAGAGAAGCATCCATCACAATGGTCTGTATTGGAATGTCCTTGTGGAAAGGAACCCCCCTGAGGAGATTCTCTGCTGAACACCACCACTTCAGGGACTGCTGAGAGTGCTGTGACGTCTGATCCTGTCCTCCCAGCTCCCTCGTTTGTGGTCCCATTGATCCTCCAGACATTCCTGCAGCGGTATCATGTGGAGGCGTGCATGTGGTGTGAGGAAGATGCAAGAAGCCATCGACCCCAGGAGAGACAACACTGTCCTCACCGTCATTGATGGAACGGACATGAGAGTCTGAGCCTTCTGAAGGAACGATAAACGTCGCACCTTCGAAGGACACACGCTTGCTCTGAGAGTATCGATGGAGGCTCCCAAGTACTGCAGACACTGAACAGGAGTCGGAACAGCCTTGGTCTTGTTGATGTGCAGACCCAGTTGTTTCAACAGAACAGCCGTCCTGTTGAAATGCAAATGCGCTTCCTGGAAGGTGGAGGCTTTGATCAAGCAGTCGTCCAGGTACGGGTAGACAAACACCTTGTTCTTCCTCAGGTGCGCTGCCACCACTGCCATGCATTTCGCAAACGTCCTGGGTGCGGACTTCAGACCAAACGGAGGTACAGTGTACTGATAGTGGTTGGTGCCGACTAGGAAGCGCAGGAACTTCTAATGTTTCTGAGCAATGGGCACATGGAAGTACGCATCCAGCAGATCTATTGCGTTAAGCCAGTCTCCTCGATGCAGCTGAGGATAAATCTGGTGCAAGGACAGCATGCTAAATTTCTCCCTGCGAATCCATTTGTTTGCTTTTCGCAAATCCAGAATGGGCCTGAACTCGTTTTTGTCCTTTTTGCGCACAAGAAAGAACCTTGAGTATAGACCCTTTCCCCTTTGAGACAGAGGGACGCCCTCTACCACCCTTTTTCATAACAGGGTACCGGCCTCCGCTTGAAGTTCGCGCAGAAGGTACTTTGAGCTAGCCGGTGGAATAGCTGGAGGAGGGCTTAGAAAACATAGACTGTATCCATTGCAAACAATATTCAGCACCCACTTGTCCTGAGTAATTTTTCTCCACTCTGCCAGGTAATTCTGAATGCTTCCCTCCACCGGAGTGGGTAACAGAAGAGGGGGAAGTAATCCCTCAGGGCTTAGACCCAGCCGGGCCCTTATTCCCCGAAGCGGACTGCTGGTTGCTTCTGCCCCTCTGTCGCTTCTGGAAGGGCTGCCTCTGATATTGTTGTTGTTGCTGCTGCTGTTGCCAAGCTTGGCAACCCTGCCTGCGCTGGAACCGCTGGGAGGAGTAGCGCCTTTGGTAGGTACGGAAAGATTTCCGCTGTTCCTTCGGCTTCTCCAAGCCCACAGCCTTCAGCGTTTCAACTTCCGCCTTCATGTGGGCCATTTCCTTGTCCGCTTGGGTCCCGAAGAGGGTGAAACCCCAAAAGGGCGACTCCGGTTTCAGGGAAGTAAGTCGCAACCAGGAATGGTGTCTCAAATTCACCCCGTGGCAGTACCCATGAGCAGCCAGGAGAGAGGTGTCTGCAGCCGCGCTGATGATTTGATTGGAAACCATCATGCCTTCATTCAAGATTTCTGGAAAATCTTCCCTTCTGTCCCTGGGGAGGAGTTCAATGAATTGTTGGAGAGACTCCCATAACGAACGGTCATAACAACCCAAAAGCACAGTTGAACTTGCTGCTTTCATGGAAGTGGCTGCTGTACTGCAGACCTTCCTGCCCGCCAAATCCATTTTACGACTCTCCTTGTCGGGAGGGACCGTAGACGAAGGAGCAGTAGAATGTTGCTTCTTGGCCGTTGTCACAATGACCGAATCCGGGGCAGGATCCGTTCTCAGGAATGCAGGATCCGAATCTGTGGGCCTGTACTTCTTCTGAAGTTGGGATGGAGCAGACTTCACCGAGACTAGCGTCAGGAACAGCTCCATGGCTGGTTCCTCCAACCCTGGCACAACAGGTAGTAACGGACGAGAGAGGTGCTTAAGCTGTGGCGTTTCGAAGATGACAGAGGTGGACGGGGTAGGCACTGTCAGTGCTATACCCAGTTTCAATGCTCCTCTCAACAGCACGTCCTGAAACGTAACAATGTCATCCACTAGCGAAACTCTCGTAGGCAGAGAGTCCGACAATGTAGGTGAATACCTCCTGTCACTGAAAGAGTCTGTGTCCCTTGTATACCTGGACCGCGACCTTTCTCTACGATGGCGATGTCGTGATCTGGTCGAAGATCCTCGCCCACTGCGAGAGCGGTGTCTCCCCCCGGATCGGGACCTTGGTCTCCTGGGCCCCGCCGGAACGACCGGCACAGGCGGTTGCGAAAGAGGCGGCGGCTGAGCCGGAATCAAAGGCCTCGGTTGTGGAGGCTGAGGAGGAGGTGGAGGTTGTTGAGCAAGAGGAGGAGGAGGAGGCATAGGTGTCCTAGGCCGTGAGGGTGAGTAGGTTCTGGAGTATTCAGAGTCCGGAGACTGAATTACTCTCCTCTTCTTACGAGCAGGCCTTGGGGAGGGTGCTCTGGAGGGCGACTTCCCTGATGAAGAGCGCCGGCGCCGCCGCGACCGGGGACTCTCTGATGTGGAAACGCTAACCACAGAGTATGAACTTCCACTAGACACTGTTCTGGGCGTCTACTTTCTCTTCGACGTCGACTTTCGCTGCGACGTCAACTCCTTCCTCGACGTCGACCTTCTCACTGACGTCGACCTTCTCCTTAACGTCGACCTTCTCCTCGACGTCGACCTTCTCCTCGACGTCGACCTTCTCCTCGACGTCGACCTTCTCCTCGACGTCGACCTCCTCCTTGACATCGACCTCCTCCTTGATATCGACTTTCTCCTTGACGTCGACCTTATACGCCGACCTTCTCCTCGACACCGACCTTCGTGTCGACGTTGACGGCTAATGGCGGTGTCACCTCGACGGCGAGCACCGATTTCTTCGGGACTCAGCACGACGACGATGGTGTGTTGACGTTGTCTGTGAAGTCCTTGACGTCGACCTCGTCCGAGGTTTTGACGTCCTTCCCCCCTCGATTACCGAACATCGACGTCGCTTCAACCCAGAGCCCTGGGTCGACGCGGAGCATATCGTCGTCATACCTCTCGACGCCCACGTCGTAGCCATCGACGGCGACAGGTGCCGGGGCTTTCTCTTGACTGGGGAGCCCCCCAGAGGCCGATGCACGGGCAGAGGACGAAGAAAGAGTCCCTCCATGCCCAGAGGTCTCACCTGCTTCCTGATGTCTTCTCTGCTCCAGGCCTTGAAGACGGATCTTCTCCCTGTCACGCAGGGTCCTCCTGGAGAAAGAATAGCAAATATCACAGGAGTCATGCACATGTATAGGTGGAAGACAGAGTACGCATACTCTGTGGGGGTCTGATTTGGCCTTCTTCCTACCACACTCAGGGCACTTGTCAAATAAAGCTGACATTTTGAAGAGAAAGAGGTGGCCAGGCTGCTAAAAAGAAGACAGCAAATGGAAGACAAAGACCCCAGAAGTCGAGTGAAACACTAAATATCACAAAAAAAGCTCCAAAAATGTAAATTATACCAATAAAGATAGAGCTCAATGCTCCAGGGTCATGCTAGCAGGAGCCGGAGAAAAGAAGTGAAAGTAACTTGCCTTTGGCTATGCATCATGGGATACCGAGGGTCTCTGCAGGGTTCCTTAAAGGCACGGTATACCTTTTCCAGACTCATAATGGCAGCCTATGAGACTTGTCTGTCCAACCCTTCCTCTCTATCATGATAAAGGATTTTTGTGAAGGGGAGTTTCTCTATGTGTGAAACTCTGTAAAATGTGTAAATTTAATAATATTATTTGGCTATCCATTTTTCTCTTCAGGATGAAGTGCTGGCCAATGTAGCCTTGTTAATGCCAGGCTGCATTATATGTCTTTCATTTTCTCTTAAGTGTCTATGTAGGACTGCAGAAGAAGACAACTTAAGAGACTAATGTGATTGCTCCGGGGTCCCCGCACATGGGCGGGACTATTCACAGATTAGGACTATACACAGAGATCCCCTACTACAGAACAGATGCTAGTTCCACTGAAAATCTGGTGGACTGGAAACAGACGATTGAGGACCTGAAAGGATTAAGGATTAAGGACCCTGAGACTGCTGTCCACTTTGCAAAGGGTGGACCTACCCACAGAAGCAGTGGAGAACTTTACAGGTAGCGTATTTGTTGATAACACAGAACATACTGAAGGGACGTGAAGAATGAAGAGGTGAACAGAAGGTCAAATTAATATTTGATGTATAGTTTGAAGAAGGGTGTTTTAAGTTCCTGAAGGAAAGACAGCAGATCTGGATTAAATCTCATGGTGTCAGAGATAGAGTTTTATAGTCTTGGTGAAAATCATGGCCGACGGCAGCAATACCTCGCTGATGATGCCGTTGGCCAATGTCCGACGCGACCGCGCCCATTTTTTAAAACGTCCGCACTGCCGCAAAAAAGCGGAAGCAGCCAACGAGTTAAGGATGGTAGTGATTTTCTGACTTTTTGTTGACTCCGGTAACATGTCTTGCAACACCATGGAGCACAGCTATTGGAGCGGAATGGAGATTTTGGAGCGGTCTCCTGAGACTGCCTTTTTCTCCACTGAGCTGTACCTGTACTGTTTTCTAAGGTCTTGAGTGTGGGATGCAAGTTGGATTTAGTTGCCAGAGTAAACGTAATTAGTAGAGACCAGATTTCGTAGGAGGGGGTGTAAACTCTTATGAACCTAAATTTGTACCTTTCCTGACATCGCAAATGTGATGTTGATGAATTTCTCCTGAACCAAAAAAAGAAATGCTTTCAATCATGTGTCATGACAGATGGCTTGACCAGTGATATTAACTGCCTTTGTGTTCCGCTGCTATTTGTAAGCCACGAAGGGCTATGAAATGCCGCTATTTGATATTCTGGTTGTATGTTTTGTACATTTCTGGAAAATGGTGATGAAGTTTTTAATTTAAAAAAGTTGTACACAAATGTAAGGCAATCCATCTGCCCACTGTGTGCCCTCTAGATTTTTGCCTTATTCGCTTTTCTATTTGGCCTCTGCAAGACCCAGTAGCCTGTCTAAAAAGCATCAGACTCTACCTACTTATTTGAAAACGGTTTAATAGCAGTCCCAGCACTACTTGCTGATATGAGGGAAGATTGAAACTTGAAAGGTCAGTTTCTAATTTTATTTCTGACCAGTACATTTTAAATTCACTGCTCTTGGGCAGAAAAATCCCTTTCTGCACTTGTGTACACTTTCGTTATTATGTCTTGCGGAACATATAACTTAATGTGTTTTCTGCCAACCACAATGTGATCAGGGCTATTGTCCCATGGATAATACTATCCGACAAAAATATTGTTTGTTAAATTGTAACTTCCGAAAGCTGGCAGATAGAGACTTTGTACTGGGAAGCAATATGAAAAATAGCTGTGATACCATAATTAAAATATCTAAAATTGGAAATATAGTTTTAGTACACCAACACATGTATATATGAATCAGTGACTTCTTGAAATACACCAAAACAAGCCACTCTCTTAAATGAAATCTAATTACAAGATGCAGATTTACTACCTAGATGAAGACCTGCCTTTCAGATCATAATAGCTTTCAATCACAGGTGCAGACAAGGAGAGTCTAGCTCAGACATTGACCAGCTGACATAGTAAGGAAGTATTAATACAGCAACTTCTATCGAGTATCTGTGCTCTGTTTGACTTACTAGCACCTAGGCCTGTGGGGAGTGGTTTAGTAACACAGAGATCTGTGGGGGTTTACATCACTCCTTAGAGGAAAAAAAGCTAGGGTTTTGTTAGAAATTCCATCCTGTAGAACTTTTTTTTCTTTCTCCTTTGCTACACACTCTTCTTGGGTGAAGCCACTGCTGAAGAAAATCAGGAGAATTGTCTTTGCTTTTTACCTGAATGTCTGTTAGACGAAGATTTTGATACTTCGGCTAGAAACGCTAGTCTCAATACTTGATTCCCAGGCCCTGTGGAAGTCCATGGTTTGCTGTACAATATGCACTTTGCTATTTAGAATCTAAGCACTTCATGCTTGTAAATGCTTTACTGCAGCTGTGTGTTACCAGACACAGAAGAGTTTGAACCCATATGGCCGAAAAAACACTGAAGGAGGTATTTAAAGACATTTGGGCCTATTGTGCAGTTTGTAGGGATGCTTCAGAGAGGACTGGGTTTCTAAGACCCAGCTCTGAAGAGTCCTTTTGTAAACAGCCTTTCCCTTCATTTTCCTGCTGTACCCCACAAAAAGTTGGCCATCCAGTCTGAATCCATGTGTCCTGTTCATGTAGAAACTGACAGCTCTTTTGCGGTCCAATCGATTAAGTCTTTCCTGCTCTTTCATTGGATAGGGAGAAGGATAGAATGTGGAAAGGGTGCTGCACTGACCCAAAGGGAAGGGAACCCTGGTTCTCAGTAACAATTTATTAGGGAAGAAAGTTGTGAAGGGAGGTTTTACCCTCAAGACTTGTAACTCACTAATTTGCCTTGCAGATGTTATGGCAATAAGAGTAATCATCTTAAATGTTAAAATTCTCAAAGGACAACTATGAAGGGGTAAAACGGAAACACATTAGATAAGTTAAGACCAAATTAAGGTCTCAGAATTTGATCTGCCATGAGTCTCATGTCATTTCACAGTCTGTGAATGATTTACCAATTGTTTCAAGATAATTGATTAATTTTCAGCTTCTTTGTATGCTCCATTTTCACATTTCGCTAAACACTGAGTGAACCCTTTAGATGAAAGTGAACATCTGTACGGAATAAACATCAAGTGTGCTGTAGGTGAGGCAAAGAATTAAAAGGCACATGGTTCAATATGTGAGGACACCTGTAAGAGATATGAAAACATATACAAATTGGTAAAATGCTAGGATCAGCAACATCACTAGTTCTTTTTTTGAAAACAAGTAAAGAACTTATATGTTCCTAAAGCTTCAGGAAAATGTACCGAAGCTTGTTATGGTGCACATGGACTTTTCTACTCTGTACCAATTGTTTTTTACACTTAATTGACAGTGTCCTATGGACCTCACATTATGACATGAATCTATTGAGAGCCCCATGCGAGGAAAACACAATTTAATGAGAACTTCTGAAGCACTGTTTAGTAGAAAGCTCTTCAGTTTGCAATTTGTCAATTAAATAAAAACAAATCTGCAATTGTTTAACTACACTGTAATGGGTGGCCAAACACCTGTCAGTTGAGAAAGAAAAAAAAGAGCATGCCCTCCCCAGTAAATCCATGCAGCAGCCTCAGAGTAAGTTGTAGAGGCAGAAAAGTAAAAGGAAGCAGTAATCAGTGCTTGTGTCGAGGATGTCAAAACTAACCACAATGGTGGATTCCACCTGTGATCATTGCCACTGCTACCAATAATAAACACTGTGTAATGTTCTGGGCTGCCTGAGATGGGTGGGTGATCTAGAGCATTAACAGGAATCTCATTATCAGCAATGAGGGCTTCATTTATTAAATAAAGTCCATTTCACTGCACTACTGATTACAGGCCACCTCAAAAAGAAGCACATGCTTTCCAGGTTTTTCAGCTTAAGAGAATGGATGGGAGAGAGAAATAGGCAAAGCAATGTAGAAGAGTAACACTGGCGATCAATGGGAAGCATTCGTGTTCACACAGAACATAAACAGTGGAAGGAACGAAAAGATGGAAATAGGCTGCATAACATGATTTTTGTAAGAGCAAAATCATACAACAGTGAAAACTGATCTTCAAATGTATTTAATGGCAGGTTTATTAGTAGAAAGCGCATGCTTTGATTGGATAAGGAGCAGTTATGGGGTTACAGAATCCAGCCACAATGGTTAGTTTTCTTAAGGATATTAGGAAGTCAAACCTGTCATCCAGTCTTGGTCCTGTTTCAGCCTCCATTCGGCGTACCAAATCTTCCAGATGAAGCAACTTGTCTTTCAGCTCATTTTTCTCTACTTCAAAGTCTGTTTGGACTCGATATACACAGTCGGCCACCTCCTCCTCTTTCTGTTTCAACTGCTCTAGTGCGCCTTCCCCTCTCTTCCGCAGGTTAGACAGCTCTTCTTCCACACTCCTAAGCTGTCTAGCTAGCTCCTGGTTTGCCTCAGTGATGGACTCGACCAGCTCGGTTTTCTGTGCAACAAGGAATTCTCTTTTCTCCAGTTCTGCTTCAAACACTGATTGTCGCTCAAGTAGCTCCTCATTGGCCACCCTTAAAAGTTTAAGCTCTTCTTGAAAATGGTGTGCTTGTTCTAAAAGACTCTCTTTTTCTTTGGCAAGCTCCTGGAGTTTTGACTCCTGAACATTAATCGATTTGGACTTCTCTTCAAGTCGGGCAGCAAGATCACCTTCATTCTTTGTTAACATTTGCAGTTGTACTTCTTTGGCCTGAAGTTGGTCACAGAGCTGCTTGTTCAACAAACTTTCGTCAATTTCTAGAAGCTGGTCGTTCTCCGGCAGCTCTTGGGTAATACTGACCTGTGAAGTGATGGAACACTCGAGCTGATGCAGCTCATCTTGCTTTACATTTTCCAGTAAAGACACAGTCTCTTCATTGGCCTTTATGCACAGTAAATCCTCAGGATAGAGTTCACTCTGCTTGTCCATTTGCTTTTCTTGCTCTTGAAGATGATTTTCCTTTTCCTCTAGATTGCGCGGAAACATAGACTCCAGCTTCCTTGCATCTCTTTCCCACTTTTGCTCTTTGGCCCCAGGCTGATCGTCATTGCACGAGGAAAGCGGGCTGTTGTCTTCGAAATGTGCCTGATGGGACAGTTGTGGACTCAGGGAGCCCAGCTCCTCAAATGATTTTGGAGAACCCTTACCATGTTTTTGCTTCTTTGGAGGGGTTTTGGGCTTGGCCACTGACACACTCAAAATCTTTTTGGTAGTTTCCCTACTTTCTTCACTCAAACACGTCTTCAGATGCTCGACTTCACAGAGAAGGCTGTTGATTTGTTTTTTGTAGCTGGTTTCCACTGCTTCCTTCTCAATGGCAAATGTTTTACAGATCCTAGCTTGCTCTTCATTCATCTTTTCTTGATACTTGAGTCTATCCTTCCTACTGTCCATGACAATTTTTGCTTCTTTCTCTCCCCATTTCTTCTTCTCCTGTGCATGTGCGGCTCTCATACGTTCTACGGCAGCTTCATGTGTCTGCACTAGATCTTCCATTTCACACCGATGTTGATGCCACAAACTCTTAATGTTTTCAGCGTACTGAGATTCAGCCTGTGACAGCTTTTGATTGAATTCGACCTCAGCCTCATTCCTAGAGATAAACAGTTTAATGGTGACCGATGTTAAACATATGATGCATATAGTCACAATGCGTTCTAAGATTTAAGTGAATCCTAAGCTAAACAGGTCTATAAGTCAGAAAGGTACTTGCTATATGTTCACTGTATTTTTAGCACAAAAAGCAATAGGATCAAGAATTGATCTGGAGGATAAACTATAATCAGCGCTGTCCTCAACAGCTGGAAGCCAGTCTCTAACAATGTGCATGGAGGCTCAAGAAGATGGCACTGCAATGACATACACGGGGGCTTGATAATGCCCTTACTCCCAACTTGCACAGCGATTGCCCATTCAAGAGTAACCTGCCACACCTTATGTTAGCAGATTCACAAGTCAGCTGAGTAAAAAGATAGCGGAGGGTAATATACATCTTCATTTTATTATTACATTTCAAGCAAAAAGTAACCTATTGCACCTTGCAAGTCACGCTATCAATAATAATCAATTTGAATGGTTCAAAAAATGGAAACAAAGGCAAAAAAGGTATGTTTACAAGGGTCCAAAATATTTGTTATTAAAACACATGGGACAAATCACTTTAATGAATGTTCCAAGATGACGTCAAAGGATAATCCAAACCTTAAAAGGTAAATCAGTAACACGTAATTCTCTGCTCATGGACCTTTTATTTTACAGAGCTTCTCTCCTCACTGTCAGGCCTGTGAGCTGGAATCCAATTGAAGATGGTGGTTCTAATACAATATCAGTGCTGTTTTTGCTTTCCTGAATAGCTTTGGATTTAACAGCTTCTACTTAAACATACATAGCCACTGGTACCTCCATGTCCACCTGTGTGTGTTGAGGGCTACAGGGTATGGAGCAGTAGCCTGTCCAAATTTTCAAAGAACTCATTTGTAGCACAACTTTTGATGACAAAACAGGAGTAATTATATGAAATACAGTGACCCCCATGTACAGTAACCCTCTCAAGCAACGAAGCTGAAAAAATGCAAATCCGGGACCCTAGTAACAACAGGTCAATCTACTCAAAAGACAACAGAATCAGTGTGCTAACACTTATATATTCTGGAAGGGGAGGGGTGATACATAAGCTAGGTGAGAGATGCACTCACCTCTCAGGTCAAACATAATGTGATATACACCGGAGAGGAGCGCATAAACACAGATCATAAACCATTCACATAGGAAGGAAATTCCTTTACACCTGCATCTGCCATACTACCCTAAGGCTCCAAAATACTATGGATGGTGGGGGTTTGGCAGGATTTACTTCCATTTCTGTGATTGCTACTCTCATCCGCTCCTTGGGCTAGCCATCTCAAAGTGGCTCTAGTCGCACTAACCAAGTTGGGGAAACAGTGAGCACTGTCATGAAAGAGGCCATTGAATCATGATGAGTTTACACTCTCCTACCTCCCCATAAATGGAAAAGACTTAAGTAATGGGCTACTCATGACCTGTACCTGGCAGAAGGTCAAACGTCATGACAGCAACCACCCAGGACAAAAAGGAGGTGACTGTCCCATTGCCTGCACCCCACCACAAGCCAAAAACAAGAATCTAAAATTTAATGTTATTTGGAAGGATAGAGGTTTTCAGAATGTGGGCTTCCCCTTGTAGCGTCAGAGCATGCTAGTGCTTGAATTGAGACCACAAATTGTCTATACTGTTCTTTGTTGTGTTTGCGCTTTTCCCATGAATTAACCTTATGATGCCAACCTACTTTTTAGCCTCCAGTTTACAGTCCCTTCCCATTTACACAGCATAGTAACATTTTCAATTAATTTTAAAGTGGGGGATATTATGTTTATATATTATATCTATCAACTATTATTTATTTTTGAGACAGTCGCAAACTCTCTGAGTAGGTGTCAAGGACCCCCTCGGGTCTGTGGACTACAAGTTAAGAATCACTGCTGTAGAGAAAGTTCTCTCCTAAAAACAGTGGCAGATGAAGATGATAATGGTGTGTTTGTATCACTAACTTGTCCCAAAAAAGGCTGGTGGGAGGTAAGGTGGCAAGAATAGAGCCAGACCACAAATACCAACCACTCAGTCGATACCCGGAGAAATCATATATGTAATCCTTAGCCAGTCACCGTCACCAGCAATTCTTTTTCAGTGTCTCAAAATCTTCTTTGCGCAAATGGTATTCACAGGGAATATATTTTCCCAGCTCATTTTAGTAAAAGTGCATTAACACCTAAATCAACCAATGCACTTTACCTCTTTTTTGCTCGGTTACCAAACACAGCCAAGGTATTTTTGCTCTGCGACAAAGTTATATTTACGATGACCTTTCTTTCTAGACCTCAATCACCAAGGGTAACTTTAAAAACTCAAACAAGAGTAGACATTCCTATAATTTTGACTTATACCAATTTAATGATATCTATTAAGACAACTCCGGGTAAATAAGTCCCCCACATTGTCCCTGGTCAGGATGCGCATTAGGTAACCTGCTAAAGGGAACACTAGACTGCATTCTGGTCTGTGATTTCAAGAGATATTTATTAAGGCCTTTGAAGGCCAAGATAGTATAAAAAGCTCTTTCAAAGTGCCTCTAATCTGACCTGTAACTCATAAAAACACTGTTGTAAATATAAAGCTGTATGGTCCATGAAATCTGTGATTACCTCATCTTCGCTCTTAAAAAGGTGGCAAAGGAGGCTGCTGTAGGAATTACAAAACACTGCCATTTTCAGGAAGTGTGATCATGAGCAAAGCACCTATAAAAGTATGTTCTAAACCTAACCTAGGCTTAAGAAAATAGAACAGACTATTTAATAGCAAAAAACAAAACTTTCCAGCGAGACAAAGTAAATTTATATTCAATAGAAAAAAAACACAGGGTGAAACAATACTCAGAATTGGCTGATCTTCACGTGTTGGTCTCTTGTAAAATGCTGGGTATTTATCTCTCTATGTCCCCTTATGAAGAGGTTCCATTCACTTTTGCAACCTAACTTTTTGTTCACCTTCCTGTGTCATGCTATTCTTAGACCTCCACTACCAATTGAACAAGCTGCACGTTAAGCTCTTCTTCGAAAACCAATGAATTAAGGGAGGTTAGGTTTTGTTAACTTTTCTTTAAATCTATTTCTTATTATACAAAATACACACAGTAATAAAGCTATATCAAACCTCATCGACTGTAGCTCAAGCTGATGGATTCGCTTCAGATCTTCTTCCACTTGCTCTCTTTCTCGTGTCAGACTTTGGGCCAGGTTGGAGATCTCCTTGGCATAGCTTTGTTCCATTTCTGCACGTTCCTTCTCAAACCGCTTTTCAATTTCTTGACTTTGGGGTGATTTTTGGAGTTGGTCCTTCAAGCCGACAATGACCTCTTCAAGTTTTGCATTGAGCTCTTCAAGGTCGCTCTTCTGCTCTTCCAGCTCACTGACCTCGATTTTAAAAGCTTGCTCTGTATCCTTCCTCTCCTGTTCAAAGTTCTTCTTCATCAGCTCAATTTCCCGCTCATAATAGTTGACCTGCAAGAGTGTCAGGATTAAACTATTAGCTACAGGTTCACAAAACCGCTTTCTTCCGAACCTTACTAAGAAATAGGAAAACAACACCAGCATCACAAATGCTGTAAGTAAAACAAGCACCTAGTGATTACACTGTTATGGCAGGCACCCAAGCATGCTTCACTATATTGCATAATTAACATTTAATATCATTAACTATTAAGTGACAAAGATTAAAAGGGCTTAAAATTATATGCAGAGATTGCTCATTTCTTTAACTTGAAAACATAAAGGGACCAAATGGAGTCTGACATTAAAAAATAATTCAGATAGATTTGTTGTGCTCAGTTTACGGATCAGTTAGAAATGTCTGGCTATGCCACTGAATATGGTCTCATATTCCTAACATTCACTCCCTTCACCAATGTTTGGCCTCCATTATCTACACTCCCAGTAGCCACAATGCTTTCTTTTCAGGTGCGCTCTGTATCTTCAGGCCTCTTATTAACAATCTATTGTGCATTTATTAGAGTGATGGTTCCATATTTCACTTGTTTGCCGTTAACTTCTTTCAGTGTATAGTGAAATAAATGACGTAACATAATAAAATTCTTATTTGTCAACTTGGCACTAACAGCAGATGCCTTTTGTTGCTCAGCTCAATAATACTTACTTAATTGAACTCTGAAAGGGGAAAGGCTGAATGGACCCAATGGGATTGGAGCCTGTGACTGTGAGGTCCTGCAGGTGAAGCATTAACACTATGAGCTATCAGACCCAGTGACCTACTTTGAACATTGTCTATTGGTCACAGCAAAGTGGACTAGTTGATAAAACGGGTGAAGATCAGCCATATTCAAAACTGACACAATACCATGTCTTTTATATTTCATGGTATATTTCATATGAAGTTATGCAACATAAAGCACACTTCAGCTCCTTGAAGTTTGCCTCTGCCAGCATACTCTATGCGAAAAATAAATAAAGGAAGTAAATTAACTGCTAGCGATTTAGTAGATAAAAAGCAATCTTGTATGTTAATTGCCACAATGTTAATAGGATTAAAATTTAGAACATAAATCACCTCTCATTGTGTGATATCCAGTAAACCAGCAGCACATAAAGTGGCCTGCGTGATATGCAGGCAACTAGCAGAAACGAAAAAAAAACAGCCTACCACTCTCCCCACAATCAAATCATTCAAAAGAATAGTAGCATTGGCTATCCCTGCCCAAACCTTAGTATCCAGTTGTATTCGCAGATCCTGCAGCTGCTGCTGATGTTCCTTCAGTTGCTCTTTCGTCATCTCTGCCTCTATACTGAGGGGGGATGGGTCGATTTCTTTTGCAATAACCCCTGCAAAGAAACGCGCTAAGTTATGAGCGCTGGGTCCAATTTATTTTAAAGATTACATTTTCAAAATATTGTGCTAGGAATCATTTACCCGCATACAGCAGCAAATGTTGGTGATGAGCTGCTAGGTCATTTTATCCAGTGTGCAAAAAGGAAAAGGTACAACAAATACATAGGTAACAACAATCATGAATGTCGATTTACAAAAGTGACAGAGGTAGGATAAGTGACGTCATCGGAGACCATCACCACCCACCCCTCAACTGTCATCACAGGATTGACCCTTTGTCCTACCCTTAGACCCCCTGCAGCATCATATCTGATACCCAAGGGCTAGGAAAACGACAAGGACTACTTGCTTACATTCTGTTACTCTCCTCGTGACCACTTAGACTGAGGGTAGCATGGCCAGTGCCAAGCATATCAAATGGCACACCAGGTGTAGCAGTTACTACCTCTGGCAACCCCTAAATGACCCCCGTGCAACATTCACTAACTTACCAAAATGCTCATTATGTTACATTTTGTTGATAATTTGCTTATTGAAATCTTTTTGGGGGAGTGTTACATAGTGAAAACTCGGCCCGAAGGTGCCTGAGCGATTTACATGAGCCCCACTTGCGTTAGACAGATACATTCATTATATTAGGCACGGGGAGATTAGGTGATTTGCCCAGAATCACAGGATGTTAAGCGTCCCTTCTGAGACTCGAACCTGGTTACCTAGCTTCGAGGTCAGCTGTTCTAGCCATTGGGCCACACCCTGTGTTGATTTCAACTGTGTGTGGGGGATTTTTTTAAAGGGGGGGCGTTGCTTGTAGGGGGAAACTAGCTTACAGTGTACTGTTTATTGAATTTGGAACTGCACTTGCATTCATACTTTATTTTTACCTCAGTGAGACACCGGGAGACGCGATCTTGGTGGGCTACTTCTGTAAATGAATGCCGGGGCGCAGGTGCCTTGCTGGCGTGTCAAAGGCAAGCCCCTTCTGCGCCCGTCCAGTTCCAGCTCTGGTGGGGGTCAGGAACCCTGGTCTTTTTACTCAAACTGTGGTGTCCTATTCCTCTCAACAACTATGTGTTCTTAAAGTAAGTACTAATGGTTGCTGCTTACATTCAAGTGAGCTTAGTGCTGATACATTGTTTTGCGATGCCTGTGATTTTAACTTGAGGAAAAGCCCCTTAGTAATGAGACTACTCCCAAGGAGTAGGGCCCTTGCCCCTCAGTGAAAGCATCTAATTTTCTATTGAATTTACCCCCCCCCCCCCCCACACTTTTCCTCTCTCTGGGGCTGTGGTTTAACGTCCTCCAGCCCAGTTTCTACATGCCCTCCCTGATGTGGTCGCCAGTTTGGCATTAAACTAAGCTAATGCTACTCTTTTGGGGACCGGAATATTAATTTAAAATATCCTAGCTGGACAATGGTAATCAATCTATTACAGGATCGTGCCTGTTTACAAATGACGCAGCACGTTGATGGACTAACGCACAAGAAATGACATCTTCTTGACCTAAATTTTAATAATCTTTCTAATATGCTACTAATGAAATCACTTCCAGTTACATTACTTGATACCAATCATCCTACCAAGTCAGATTATCAGAGGTCCTCCATCATTCGAGGATACATCGGTGCTAGTTATAGTTAGTTAGATGCCATAGAATGGGAGAACATTCTTTGTAATTCTAGACCAGACGTAGGATCTCTCCGAAGCAATATTAAAATTCACTAAGTGGATTAAGATTTCTTAGATCAGATCATCCCGTTTAGCAATCATAAATCGGTGCCACATGTCAGACCATTTCCCTGGCTTAATTCTCATCCAATGGAGCTAAAAATGGTTTGTAAAAGACTAAAAAGGAATTGGAGAAAGTTTTATGACTCTAGGGGTAAACTGGATTATAAGAAGGTTATAAAAGATATCACATCATTACAAGGACCACATCTGAGTAACTTGCCCGCTGGGGACGCAGACCATCAGCGATACAGGTTACGACTTTGCAACCCAGAGTGCCTACTTTATATCACTGACACTTGTGATTTCACTACCTGCCTTGAGAAAGCTCCCGGTCTGCGCCCGGGAAGTGGTGAAACACGTGCTGGCTGATGTGTTTTCTTTGAAACCTGGGTGGACCTTAGAACCAGCAATTTTTTTTAATTTAAATATTTGTATTGACTTTTTCATTGTGCAACCACATAACAAGCATGTCATTATTGATCATCATACCCCTCCCCTCGTCCCCCCGCCCTCCCCCCTCCGCCTTTAAAACCATGACCGTTCTAATACATTTCTGTGTTCCCTAACCCACTCCCGTCCATTGGAGACCGGGGACCTGCACATTCCGCCCAGATCAGACTCCTCCATCCAGGCCATGGTAGCAGCGCCATTTGCCCCACACCTTACCAAACTTTTTAGGGCAATATACGTAGTATTATCTGGCCAAATGTTTTTAGGGAATGGCGTAACAGAGAACCCCGCAACCCCCACAGTGTGTGGGTGGGCCCCTGAGCTGCAGGGGGCCCCCTTAGCACAGTAACTTTGGCCTGATAGATCGGGATTAAATCCGGAGCGGGCCCCTCCATGCCCATTGCAATGGGACCCCCTCAAGTTTAGTTACGCCACTGTTTTTAGGATGTGCCTGGCTTTATCAAGGGGGGAGCACAGCCCCTACTTCTTGTCTGAGGGATTCTTTAGGTAATGAACAGGCCCGCTGGTATGACATTAACTGTGTATAGTTTACAAGTCTGTAGGCGGAACGCCTTCCAGCTGCCATGAGCACAATCCCAATAACAAAATTAATTGTTATCAAAGAATTCAGATGAATTTGTATTCCAATAAATCCACTTCAATTGAAATTGTTTGCATATTTCCAAGGAATGTTTATTCTCGATTATTCATTCAAGCGTTCACGCTTATGGCCGACAGCAATTTGAACCTCGAATGATGACACCTGAAGAAGGGTCGTGTTATTGACCCGAAATGCCTTGGGTTGTTGATCATATGAAAAATGAGTACCGAATGGAAATGTCATCGTTTATGAATGAATAATCGAGAATAAATATTCCTTGGAAATATGCAAACAATTTCAATTGGATTGGATTTATTGAAATACAACTTGATCTGAATTCCTTGATAACAATTGATTTTGTTATTGGGGTTGTCCTCCCGTCAGTGGGGAGGCGTTACTCCTACAGACTTGAATACAATTTAGTTTCGGTTGCCTTTGGACTAGGCACCAGGCGTGAAGGCACACAACATTCTGTTTATCTTCTTGAACTTGAGTTGAACACTTGAGAAGCACGTGTGCACATTATATTAAATGTGTATACCCACATTGTTTTAAAATTGTATGACATACAGTAGTATAAGATAGGCTGCCGCAAAATATACTGCAAAGTATTGTTCATTGTAAAAGAAGTGTTAACCTTCCATTTCAGGGATTTTGCAGCAGTTTCAAAATACTATACAGCTTTTTGTGCTCAAAAGGATACAATTCAATCCAGCAGTGGCTGGGGACTCCGGTGCATACATCAAAATATGCAATATGCCAAAGTTAATAGTATTTGAATGTTCTCAAGTGTACGGTGCTCTAGGAGGAGGAAAAGCCACCAGGTCTTCCCCTGCAGGAAAAATCCAAAAATTAAAAATAGTCTCAGAGCCATCAATGACTCAATGTTTAATTTGTGGCATTAACAGTTTTGTTCTTTATTTTCACATGTTTTCAAGGTTAACCCTCGCCGACACATTTCGTGTGGGCTGCCAGTATTATTTACTATTGCAGCCTTGAAAAATTCTGCTGCAACACTATGAGCACAGAAAAAAACATGTGTCGGCCAGGGTGCAGCTTGAAAACATATGTGAAAATAAAGAACATATCTGTTGATACCACAAACCCAACCTTGATTCATTGAGTGCTAGGAGACTATTTTTCATAATTGCTCAAAAGGGTGTTGCTTGTGATATTTATCTCTATCCATGTTCTTCATTGCTTAGATTTACTCGCGACAAAGTGTCACCCTAAGTGTCACACATGTGGCAGGTGAATGTCACTCATAAGTGCATGAAGACACAGAATTGTCCCACATAAGCAATGTGAAATGTTTCTTAAACGAGACCCCTAGCAAAAACACATACGAACATACATCTTTTAAATGAAGGTGGTCACTTCGAATAAAGAAGGTGGTACATGTGTCGAAAAGAGGGATGAAAATACCCAGTGGAATGGCAAGTTACGGGGAAGAGTGCAATAGAGATGTGATCATTTGAGAATGAACTTTGGCCTAATATTTTCTCTGTTTTCTATTGAGAGCTCTCCTCTCACACTTGCAAACCCAATAGCGGGGAAAAAATCCCAAACGAGGTTACGGTTGATGCAACAGTAAATCATACAAACTCCCAAAAGGAAATATGTAAGAAATTGGTAAACCTTCCAGAGTCATCTACTATATTGCAGCAGATAATGCAGATCATGAGAACATAGAAGAGGTTTAACACTTACAAAACTAAAATTTTCTGCAGAGAGTCAAGTGATGCAATAAGAACGAGGGAATAGGAGCCAGCAGTTTCACAACTGCATCATTCGTTTTGAGTAAGTAAAAAGACTTCCGCGAAGTTAAAATAAATAAATTCAGCTGAGACAAGAAAAGCAGTAAATATCAAAACCCGATATCGAAATACATCGATGAGGTAAGTGGAGTGAAGGAAAGACAAGCAGCAAAGAAATACTATTACTTAGGCATTTGACGTCAATTGGCGTTGCTGCCCACTCACTTGAATGGCAAAGAAGCATAGTGGCTCTTATCCCTTACCATTAATGCCTAAAGTCGATGAGCTTCTCCCCAATTTAAGGGTCAGTTTGTTCTTTCCCAGGTTTTCTGGAATGAAAACAAGATTAGATATTAAACTGTAGTAATTTTACTAAAAGTACAGAAGAGATAATAATGACAACCCCTCTACTATATGCGAAATACAGTATTTCCTTTACCTGCATTAAGGTTTGTGGTTATTTTACTCTTGAGCAGTTGCTTTAGATCTTTCCGTCGCCCCAGTAGGTGATGTTGCTTGCTTTCATTCAGCTGCGAGCGAAGTTTCTCTAGCTCTAATTGAAGTTCGTCGTTTCGGTCCCTTAGCTCCTGTGAGGTGTATGAGAGGTATATTGTTAAGGGACACTGTTAGTAGAAGCATTGGCTCTCTTTATTGACAATTGGCACTCTAAAAAATGGCTACACCAAAAAGCATTGTCAAAGCTAATAGGTCTTGTCTTTGTGACCGTTAGGCTTTGCCAATGATTTTTAGCTAAGCTGTGCAGTGTGGCTAAAGTTAAAAAAGAAGAAACCCCCCAAAAGCCTTTAATGTAACTACTCAGTTATTTTGCAGCACACGTGCGTTTGCCTACTAAATGACAAGTGTTTTTTTATCGTTTTAGTTACTAACTAGAGTTGGAACAGTAACTAGACATGAAATAAAATGTGCATACATGTTTTTCTTTAAAGTAGGTGCAGTGGAAACACGGGAAGGGTGGAGAAAACAGTGAAACAACATGAGGAGGGGAGGGAGAGTGGAAGTAACACAGGGAAAGGTGGTGGTGGTCAAAAGCAAAGAAACACAGAGGAGTGTGGGTGGGGTAGTGAAGCAACACTCAGGAGGGAATATGAAAGCAACAGGCGCTGGAGAGGATAGAACGCAACAGGGTGGAGGGCGGGACTGAAAGCAACATGGAGTTGGGAAAAAGGAATACCGAGGGTGTGGGTGGGGGGAAGCAATGGGGAGAAGCATATAGGCGAGCACAAAAAGGAGATAGCTTGAAAGCAAACATATTCTAACAGAGTGCTTCACACAAAAGAAACAAATAGTGCTTCAAAAGCAGGCAGTGGAAACTTTAAATAGGCAATGCTCCATGGGAAGGGCAACCGCAAGATTGACAAGCTGGGACACGAATAAGAACCATGCAAATGAGAGTGACATGGAAATCCAACCAATGGTAAGCAATGGGTGGGCTCCAAACCTCTCTATGTTCTTGGCACACCAAAATATGCCTTGCAACAGACAGTGCATGCACTGTGGAGTAGGTTTGACCTAAATATTCATGGTGAACACAATGTGATTACCACAATATAATGCACAACAACATAATAAACATTAAGCCAACAACTAACATTCATTTCAGGAACCAGCAAAGTACACAAATGAGCTGTGTAATGTAATCTTTCCCATGTGCTTAAATGTATGTAGGGGAACTCAGTTACCCAAAGTGAAAGCGGACATGTTGCATCTCTCCTGTATAACCAAAACATATACTTTAGCTTTAAACTAAAACAAGTAACTAGAGCTACAAAGTTAATCTCAGAGGTGTTTAAGAAAGAGAATCAAAATGAAAACATAAAATCAATTATCTTACCTTTTATTTGCGAAAGAGACAAATGTTGTGTACTTTTTCAAGCTTTCCCAACAACTAGGCTATGTTAAAATCAATTATACGACATGCAGGGCACATGAGAGGGGCTTAAGGGGCAGCAGAAAGGGAGAAGAATGCGGATTGGTAGGGGTACTAAGTGAAGGAAAGCAGATTATTTTGTGAAATAACCAACATTTTTGAAGTCTTTCCAAATAGAGAGAGGGAGAGTGGGTGCACGCGTTTTTATCAGTGCTTATATAAAAATTCTGCTGGTGAAATATGGCAGACACCTCACCATACAGGACTGAATGCACCTGCACCCACCTAGTTATCACAAACTGCATTTATTATGGGGGTGTAACACCCCAAAAAAACCACCCCAAACAAAAAAAAGATGGCTGCCACAGAGGGATAGCGTTCAAAGGAAAGCTGCAGCTCTTTGCCAGGGTTCTTCCATAACGACAGAAGCCTGTGGACACAGTTTTCTGGAGCAAAGTTTCTAATACAGCTGAAAAAGCCGAGAGCCGAGAGGGGGCGAGGAAGAGAGGTGGGCTACAGGAGAGTGTTTGTGACAAGGATAGTTTGCCTTCATAGAGAGGAAATTCGTATCCTATACGTGGTACCTGTTAGGAGTGAAATGTAACCACTCGTAGTATGCATTCACACATTATTCAGTGTTATTTGTGAAACTAGATGTTAGAGTTAATGTGAATCAATTATCATATTCTTGTGGTATTAACACAATCCAATGTAGACCTAAAAAAAATTGAATTGAGTACATATAACCAATGTAACACAATTATATAAAGCATTAGTGATGTGACGCATTGGTACATTAAAGGTATTTTGAATATTATTAGACGAGTAATGTAGTGGAAAAAGACATATTAATGTAGTTTAATTAACATTTCTAGAAAATGCAATGGCTTTATGAAAATACTATACATGAATAACCTGATGCATTTATTATTTTAGCCTAAGTTGAAGGCTGAATCCACAGCCTGTTTAAATGTTCTCGTTTCTGAAATTAATCCTTAGATTCCCATGCGAGTTTTGTAGAATGTTATTTGTTTCACGCTTTGCAATGGAGTTGGACAAAAAATGCCCTGTTAGTGGAGAGTAGGGGTATTCTTACTATAGATAGTTGCGGAATGAAGGAGTTACAGTTAGTTCAGCCTAGCAAAGATAAGGTGAAAGAAGGTGTGTTCACTTGGGAGAAAGAGAAGAGACCAAGGACGAACTGTTGTAGAGGGGCGTACATGGAGAAGCCGTGAAAGGAATCAACATCATTGAAAACTTTGTGGGTGAGCCTACTTTAGAATATGTGAGAGAAGCATTGTGGGATATTTGCTGAATACAATTTTTAGTACATGGTGCATTGAAGAGAGGGACAGATGCCCATTTCCATCTTGTCTTCCTGACAGAGAGCACCTGAGTGCTAGCTTGCAATTTGCTTGCTTTAGGCTTTTTGCTGCATCGCCCATCTAAAAGTGGAGTGACTTCTCAGGAAGACTCCAACTACTGACACCTTTTCTCCTTTGAACCTTTTGCCGAAAGGCTAAATTAGGTGTGCCACTTTTAGAGTAAGGATAGATAGAATTAAAAGCCTTTCGCCGATGTAGGGGAACCTTAACTTGTGCTTCCTAATTTCTTGCATAATAATCTTAGAACTTGTTGGCCTTTTCTTTCTGCACGGAGTAAAACTTTTCGGAACATTTGGATTTCTTCTGTTTCCTCTGTATTTTTATACTCTTATGGCTAGATTCGTATATGTCTAACTACTTTTGAATCGGTTATAAATCTGACTAACTTTCATTTGGTTGTCGGCCTCTGTTATTGTGTAGCCATTTTGGGTTGCACTGTATCCAAATCTGATTTCCGAAATTTGCTCTCCTTTACAATTTCATGCCTCTAAAATGAACCATTGGAGAATAAACGTTAGAAGAGTACTGAACAATTGGGCCAGGGCCTGTCACCTTGTTGGGTAAGAGCAATCAGTTATATAAAACATTACCACTCAGTTACAGGGATAGTAAGGTCATAACACCATAACACATGGTTCATTTTAAGGACATGTGGTCGGGTCATGAGACTTTTCAGAAACTTAAAAGTTACTGAAGGAAACCAGTGCTGGTGCCGTGTCATAGCACTTATTTTCAGTCCAGACGGGCAAGCAAGGATGGGGGAAGCGTTTGGAGATACAGGCAGCACCAATGTCAGTGAGGGGAGGGTTGACGGAGGTAGTAACATGGAGAACAGGTGGTTCGGATGAGGAAGAAGCAACATGGAGAATGAGAGGGTGGGAGGAAGAAGTAGCAGAATGAAGAATGAGGGTGGGAGGCAGAGGAAGCAACATGGAGAATGAGCGAGTGGGAGTAGAAATAAGCAACATGGAGGATGTGAGGGTGGGATGGGGAAGAAGCAACACCGAGACGAGAGGGTGGGATGGGGAATAAACACCACTGACCAGGGGGGCTGGGAGGGGAAGAATAAATAGCACCACAATCAAGTGCAGACAATCAAGAGGAAGCAATCTGTGCTTGGTCCATGCTCCGCAAGAAATAAAGGAAGTGACATCTGGCAGATGCTGGCCAAATAAATGAAAATGAAACCAGTAAATGGTAAGCAATGGGTGGGCTCCAAGTCCTTTATTGTCAACAACAACCCTCACAGCGACAGAGCAAACGCTGTCAGCAGCGAGACCTGAAAATGTGTCTCTTCAAAAAAAAGTATTATATATAGCTCATTTAAAAATGAGCTGAACTGTTCAAGACCAGGTTCTGCACCCTTTATATCCTAGTTTTTGTGTAGAAGATCATTACTAGGTTTTTAGTGAACATCCAAAGTATTTTTCTGGGAAGAACAGAAAATTTAGGAAAAGTTAATCAACTCTTTTGAACAAGGATATATTAGCATGCTTCATAGCCTCTTCTATTTTTCGACTGACCTTCACAATAAGTTCGCTTCTTTGTGTCACCTTCGATGAAGTGAAATGTCCATCAGTACTTTGTTCCTTGAACAGTACTGTCTTTTCTGTAGGGAAGACCTTTTAACAGATTTAGGGCCATATGTATCAACACATTTCCCCATAGACACAGAATGGGCAAAACCCTTTGATTCATCTGGCCCCAAGATCCAACATCTAGTCCTGTAGAATTGGGCCCACTCGTCACAAAGTTTCTATACTATCCCAATGTCCTGTATTATTGAGTCAGTGTTCATTGGTTGTCCACCAATTTCTGCAATAGTTTCAGCCTCAGTTGGCATTGTGTTTGGGGGAGAGTTTGAAATGTAAGGAGAATTTGAACCATTTCACTCTTGTGAAAGTTTGTCTCTTTAATCTTCTTTATCCTTCGGGTTTGTGTGGTTTAATGTAAGCTAATATCGAAGTCTGCACTTCAAAGGATCATCTATAAAAATGCACCTGTCTCCTTTGACTGAGGAACCCACATTGCACGGTCTGGGCTCCTGCCTTACGTGGATATTGGCATAAATATCCTTGCGTTGTAGGGGAAGAAAGTCATCTCATCTAATGATTTGGCCTAGCACCCAGAGTCACCCATTCAAAGTTTGCTTTTCTGATGTATTTACCAGTAATCTGCTATAGGACACAAGTTCCAGCTCTCTAATTTACCTCTACAAATTATTTTTAAGTAAAATCTTTGATCACCATGCTGAGGAATAACTTTTGCAATTTCAGCATAAGGATTACTTTTAAGTTAAAGTCTAGGTGTTATTCAAGAGACAGATTGAATTCAGACACAATTTTTAAAAATATTCTATCCAAATTAACTTAAGGACAAATGTGCGACTGTTATCACCTAAAATTGAACATACTCTTTTCCACTTCTAAGCAATGCAATCGGGAGCTCCATAAAGCTCAATTCTGTCTCCAATATTTCAATCTGTACTTTGTGTTTCTTGGCTCTCCTCAAACACGTCAACATCTCCTGACTTCTCTACATTGATAAAACCCGAGCTTATTTTAAGGGTCCACCCAGGACGATATTTCTCATATCAAAATTTTCCAAGATATCCAATCTTGGAGGGTTCTTTTCATCTCCTCAACCTGACCCCTCACAACTGAAATCCAAATTGCTCTTATTCGAGCTCTATCCTGTTTTAATCCTGGCTTGATTAGCTCAACGTCTTGGAATGCAAGCCATTTATATTTTTGGCTCATTTTTGACAAAAATTTGAATTTATATGCTCATATAAATGTTTTAGGACACACACAATCACCACACGCTTCTATTTAGGTTTTAAACATGTAATGTAAAAATGTATCATATGAATAGTTGTAAGACAATGTTTTGTCATGCACGTAGCCTATTTTGTAATGTTAAAAAATAAAGGTCAGTGTTTTTTTTCAAGATGAAATTATAAAATTAATTGCTGAAATTATGGATAAGCTTAGTTGCTCAGGAAATTAAATCTTTGTCCACCCAATTGTTAGCTTGTCCAGCAATGTACATATTGAGAGAGATTATATTTACTCTTGGCTGCAATACATGTTAGCAGAAAATGTATTGGTTGAAAGATTGACCATTTTGGACTCTTTTTCAAAACATTGTTTTTGGGAGAAACTAATGTTAAACATTGAAGGTCGAACTCTGGATTCGGGGGTAAATGAATGTGGGTCGTTTGTAAAGGTGATTCACATCATTTTAGCTTTAAAAGCCATTTGAATGAAGAAGATAATATAAATTAGCATGCTTATTATGAAAAAGATGATGTTCTATGGTCAAACTAACCCAGGTAATGGTAATCTGATTACACGTGTGATGGCAAATAATATGGTTATAACACAAACTGTTTGAAAATGTTTGCTTTTAAGATGCCCCTGAGGAAGAGAATTCTCTCGAAATGCATTGGGCAATTTTAATAAAGAAGTGACATGAGGCAACCACTTCCCCTGTATTTTGTGAATACCTAAGCATCACTTGTGGATTAATCAAATGAATTGAAGAACAAGAAAAATGGTGAAAAAAAAATTGAGTTTAAAAGGGATGAAATTAAACATAAAAGCATCAAGTATTTGATTGATTGGATTCATTCAGCCATACAGCTGTGCAGCCTGTATGGGAACTAGCATATGGTTCCCTTGTATTTGGTCATACCGTAGTAGCGCAGTCGGGCAGAGTGCAACACAGGCGAGCACGCAATTACAGTTGAAAGATTTGAACTGCTGTTGAAAGTGGATTACATGAGGTGTGCATCTTACAATCCTTTGATATTTATAACTTTTCTCCCAGCTAGGTTCAAATAAACATATCTGATCTGTATTACACAACAAAATAACGCCCAATTCCAGTGAAATATGTCTCTTGTTGACAGTTCAATATGACACATGATCATGCAGTGCAGTCAAATAACAAACACTGTACCAAATACAGGCCAACCAAACCACCAATTCACACGTTAGTGTTTCCAGCACAAACAAGAAAGGAAGAACTTTAAATATAAACACTAACGCAACAAAAATGTTAGGCAGCAGTTTGTATAATCAGCCAGAACGGGGCGACAACAGTATTACAACATGCCAAATTAAAAGAAATGGTCTGAACCATGCACAGTGACGATAGATAGGTGCTCACCTTTACCCGCTAGCATTTCCGAAAAGGGAAGTGCCGCATTTCCCCAACAGTAGATAAAGTGGAAAACAGGAGAGTTCAAGTGAAAATAAATAATTTTTAAATAAATTAGACAAATATGTCACAACACTGATAGCAGTCTGTCTATTTGGTCATTCCAGAAACCACTAGTGCGTTTCAGAAGAAGAGGTTCAACATCTGAAACATACAAAGTGCCCCATGGCTTGCAGTAGGAAAAAAGTAGATTTTCTTTATGGAAAATATCCAAATCATGTTATCCTAAAGTAACTTTAACTGGAAAAATAATTACATCCTTTCAGCAGTTAGGGCAGTCAGAAGAGAGATAATGTATATGCAACTGTTGGCTCTACCGATTGCGGACTTTGACCGGGCCTGGGTCAAATATACACCTGGAGGAGCTTGTAGACTCTGTAATTAGTCCAGGTGACCTGACCTGACCTTGTCAGAGACGGTCGCTCCACCCGCCGCGTGGCTCCTCCTGAGTTCACCCGGTCTCCCTGCTCCCACCGCTCGCCGCCGCTCCTGAGGTCGTGACCCCTGTGCCTTTCTATTGTTTCTCTGGGCCAGTTGTGCTGTTCTCCCCCCATGTGGTGACCATGACTGTTGTTTTTTCTCCCCCCCCCCCCGTGTGGTGACCCTGTTTGAGTGAGTCCTGTTTTTCTGCCGTTTTTCCTGCCTTTTCCGCCATTGCACCCGGCTCCCCGCTCCCTTCCGCGGCTCCCCTGCGGCCCCGCCCCCTTCTCTCTTAGGACCTCTCCCCTTCCCATTCGCAAACCTGCTCCCGCCTCCTAGCTGCTCCTCCCTCCCACTGGACACTTAAGGCGCTTCCACGCGACGGGGAGCGGTGACCTGAACTGACCTCGTCAGAAACGGTCGCTCCACCCGCCGCGTGGCTCCTCCTGAGTTCACCCGGTCTCCCTGCTCCCACCGCTCGCCGCCGCTCCTGAGGTCGTGACCCCGTGCCTTTTTTTTGTTTCTCTGTGCCAGTTGTGCTGTTCTCCCCCCATGTGGTGACCCTGACTGTTGTTTTTTCTTCCCCTCTGTGGTGACCCTGTTTGAGTGAGTCCTGTTTTCCTGCCGTTTTTCCCGCCTTTTCCGCCATTGCACCCCGCTCCCCGCCGCTGCTCCCCTGCAGCCCCGCCCCCTTCTCTCTTAGGACCTCTCCCCTTCCCATTCGCCACCCTGCTCCCGCCTCCCAGCTGCTCCTCCCTCCCTACCCCCCACCACTCTCCATTTATGGCAGAGTCCGCACGTACGCGCAGCGTTTACGCGTAGTGGGCACGCCGATTGCACGCCAAAGGCAAGCCCGTCTAAGCCCGTCCGCGCCTGGACCGTGCCCAGCGCCAGGACCCCTGGCCCCCGAAGATGCTAGCCCACGCGACGGACCTACGACGCCGCCACCCTCAACGCAATCAAACCTGGCCGGAACCCCGCCTGCTGCCGAGCCACCCCGAAACGCACCCACGGACCCTTCACCTGCCAAGCCTGCAAGTTCACCTGCATCCAGACCTGCACCGCACCCGACAAGCCGAGCACCAGCAGCAACCACCTCAAGTGCATCCTGCTCAACACCCGCTCCGTTCACAGACACGCCGTCGAATTCTGGAACCGGCTCGACACAACATCACCAGACGTCGCCTTCCTTACTAAAACCTGGATGAACGCCTCCTCAGCGCCTGACATCGCTATAGCCATCCCGGACGGATACAAGATCACCCGGAAGGACCGCATCAACCAGACTGGAGGAGGCATCGCCATCGTACACAAGAACACCATCCACATCACGACCAACCCCGACGATACCTTCACCGCCGCCGAACACCTCCACTTCCAGATACACACCGATCTCAACACCACCCTCAGAGGCACCCTCATCTACAGACCGCCGAGACCACGCACACAATTCAGCGAAGACATCGCAGACTTCATCAGGCCGTACGCTCTCCCCTCCGCCGACTACATCCACCTAGGGGACCTCAACTTCCACCTGGAGAACAACAAGGACAGCAACATTACCACCCTACTGGACAACCTCGCAAACCTCGGACTCAAGCAACTGGTGAACACCCCCACCCACTACGCCGGCAACACGCTTGACCCCGTCTTCTCCTCCAGCAAGCACATCTCCTTCAGCCACTCCACCAGACTCCACTGGACTGACCACAGCTGCATCCACTTCAGCTTCAGAAGAACAACGACCCACCACCACCCACAACAGATTCCTCGCAGAAACTGGAGCAAGATCACCACCGAGCAGCTCACCACCTCCCTCCGCCAGAACCCTCCTGCCAGCACAACGGACCCCAACGAAGCAGCCAGCAACCTCACACAGTGGCTCACCAACTGCGCGAATGACCTCGCACCACTAAAGAACCCTCCCAGCAGACCCGGCAGCAAGAAAGCCTCCTGGTTCACCGACGAACTCAAGAACTCCAAGAAGAACTGCCGCACCCTCGAGAAAGCCTGGCGCCACGACCAGACCACAGACAATATGACTGCCCTCAAGCATGCCACCCGCAAACACCACCAGCTGATCCGCACCACCAAGAAGACAGCATTCGCAGAACGACTGGAAAACAACGCCCACAACAGCAAGGAACTCTTCAGCATTGTCAAAGAGTTCTCCAACCCTAGCGCCGGAAACAACGACATCACCCCCTCGCAAGACCTCTGCGACTCACTCGCCTCGTTCTTCCACCGCAAGATCACCGATATACACAACAGCTTTGGCGCATCTACCACGCACCCAACCACCGAACCAACGCCCCCCACCACCACCCTCGGCGCCTGGACCCCGATCAGCACCGAAGACACCACCCGCACGATGAACACCATCCTCGCCGGATCACCAACCGACCCCTGCCCCCACCACATCTTCAACAAGGCGACTCCATCATCGCACCCCAACTCCGGGACGTCATCAACACCTCCTTCAACACCGCCACTTTGCCGGAGACCTGGAAGCACGCCGAGCTCAGCGCCCTCCTGAAGAAACCTACTGCAGACCCTACCGACCTCAAGAACTACCGCCCCATCTCGCTCCTCCCTTTTCCTGCCAAAGTCATCGAGAAGACCGTCAACAGACAGCTTGCCGCCTTCCTCGAGACGAACGGATCCCTCGACCCCTCGCAGTCCGGTTTTCAAACCAACCACAGCACTGAGACCGTCCTCAACGCAGCCACTGACGACATCAGATCCCTGCTCGAGAACGGGGAAACAGCGGCCCTCATCCTCCTAGACCTCTCTGCAGCATTCAACACTGTCTGCCACCGCACCCTAGTGCAGCGCCTCAGGAACATCGGAGTCCAAGAGAAAGCACTAGAGTGGATCATCTCGTTCCTCGCCGGAAGAACCCAGAGAGTCCGCCTCCCCCCGTTCAGATCCAAGGCCACCAAAGTCATCTGCGGCGTACCACAAGGATCATCACTCAGCCCAACCCTCTTCAACGTCTACATGAGCCCTCTCACAACCATCGCACGCAAACACAACCTCAACATCATCTCCTACGCTGACGACACCTAGCTGATCCTATCCCTCACCAATGACCCCGCCACCGACAGAACCAGCCTACACGAAGGGATGAAAGACGTCACCGAGTGGATGAAGAACAGCCGCCTGAAACTGAACTCAGACAATACGGAAGTCCTCATCCTGGGATCATCACCCTCCGTCTGGGACGACTCCTGGTGGCCCCCTGCCCTGGGCACCACTCCCAAGCCAACGGACCATGCACGCAACCTGGGCTTCATCTTGGACTCCTCCCTCTCGATGACCAGACAAGTCAACGCTGTTTCATCATCATGCTTCAACACCCTGCGCATGCTCCGTAAGATCTTCCGATGGATCCCCACCGAAACCAGGAAGACGGTTACCCAGGCACTCATCACCAGCCGACTGGACTACGGAAACACCCTCTATGCCGGAACCACAGCCAAACTTCAGAAAAGACTCCAGCGCATCCAGAACGCCTCCGCACGACACTTCCTGGACGTCCCCCGACACAGCCACATCTCCGGCCACCTAAGAGACCTGCACTGGCTCCCCGTCAGCAAGAGGATCACGTTTAGGCTCCTCACCCACGCACACAAGGCCCTCCACGACCTGGGCCCCAAGTACCTCAACAACCGCCTGACCTTCTACGCACCCACCCGCCAGCTACGATCGACCAGCCTCGCCCTCGCCGCCATACCACGCATCCACAAAGCCACCGCCGGGGGAAGATCCTTCTCCTACCTGGCAGCCAAGACATGGAACTCCCTCCCCATCCACCTTCGACTGACCCAGGATCACCTTTCATTCAGGAAGCTCCTCTAGACCTGGCTCTTCGAGCAGTAGCGGACCCCTCCCCCCAGCGCCTTGAGACCCTTACGGGTGAGTAGAGCGCTATATAAATGTCCATGATTGATTGATTAAATACCATCATGACTCTTGGCTGGATCTCTTATGCTGCTGTCCTGCCATAACCCATGCAAGGAGAATTCTCCTTAAGAAAGTATACTTAAGAGAAGGAGTGAGTACCTGCTTAGAGGCCTCAGCCTTATGCCTAACTCAAAAGGCCCCCTCAACCCTGGCCCACTGTGCTAGATTCGTACAAACCCTCTGAGATGCTTTTCAGCCTTGTCTTGATACTCCTCAATGACCACACAAAGTGCAAAAACAGATACTGATCAAATGTAAACTTGGCCCAGGTCCTTTTGCCGATCTAAAAACGAAATTATGAGACAACATCCTTATTCCAGCTTGGCCATGCCATGATGGAGCTTACTGTAAGCCAGCAAGATTTATTTATAGGGCCTTACCTACTGGAAAATGGACGTCACTAACATGAACTATAAGCATTAGGCTACTGCACACAGTGCATGCACCTTACTGGAGAATCGGCCCTTCGGCTAATCACATGCTGATGAAAGGTGAGGGCTACAGAGCCGGAGAACTAAAGGGATAGAACTCTGGGGATATTGTTCGCATGGGTCGGCCTGGGAAACGTGTGTCTTCTGGGGCATTATCTGAAATTACCCTACCACTCTTGAACTTTGACTGAAGGGTCTGCCGTAACGGTTTATCAAAAAACCCTTTAATTGGACATGAAAGCAACTGAAGTTGTTGTGGTTTAGTAGCATGGTTTTTTAATTACCTTATTTGTTATGCAATGGTTTTAATTAATGTATGCAAATACATAAATACATTGAGTTAGGGAAAAGGGAGGTTAATTGGAAGTAAAGTATTTTTTTTAAAGTCACTAAAACAACTGGTATCTAGCCTTGCTCCTGGATGAATTCAGAAAAGCTTAACATATGAAAATCAGTAAACTCAAATTGCAAGGACTAATATCTAGAAGAATCTATAGTATTCAGAAAAGTGCAGATTAGGAGACTCAGTATTTTATGGGATGACAAGCTAGTCCTGTTTTGTTTATGTATTTGAGGTTTTATCCTAACTACTGTTAGTATAAAAAGTTCACAAAGAACAACTAAAACCTACACTTTCCAAGAATCTTGGAAAATAAATATAAAATGCATAGACTATCACATGTCCCCAATGCACAATTCAGTCCCTTAGTCTCCCTTAATGCTTAATGGGAATGGTCTCCAAGCATTTCCAATACAAGAGTTTTCACTCTGATTGTTGGTGTATTTGATTTTGTTTGTATGGCTTGGTGGCTCATAGGTACACTGTTCTGCCCTCACACACGGTAGATCTCTATGCTCAAACTAAAAGGCAGGGTTGTGACCCATGAGGGGCACACCCACGTCTTGATACAAGTCTGAATTTGAACCCCTACTTGCAGGCACCCCTGAAGGGAGGAATCAAAAAGCATGATGTTTTACCCACAGGAGTGGGTGCAAAACAAACCATTTATTTGGCTTCCTTTATTGAAGGCATTTGACTACTTCCAGTTGACGGTGAGTAACGTGGCGCTATGACTGAAAAAACCCCAGAGAGAAAGAACCCAAAGTAAAATATATATATATATATATATGGATCATAAAATAGACAAAATGATACTTGATAGCCTTATGGAAGATAGAATGGTTACCAATCTGTGGAAGAGTGAAAGGTAAGGTGATACCATGGCTACAAAGTAAGGCTTGAGAAAGGCCCTGTCTCTCATCCTTGCCTCTCGGCCTGAAGCGGGGCACAATAAACAGAAGCAGCACACCTGGTTTGAGGATATGTAGAGGGTCAACATGGTGGAATCAGATGCCAACAAACCTAGGCCCCTGACTATATAAAGCCCTGAGCGCAACACAGAGAGCCTTGATCTGGATTTGTTAAGACACAAATTGACAATGCAGCTTTTGGCAGGATTTATACCCATGATTAAACATTATCAAGTTGAGAACTAGTGTGACTGCCATACACTGGATTATTTGCAAGATGTGGAACAAATCAAAGGGGAGTCCCAAGAAACGGATGAAGTAGTGGTCAATTCTTGGGAGGATTCCTGCTGATACTGGGCTACAAATTGCTGCTGCACAACTAGAAGGATTTTTTGTAGCCTCGCCAAGTTGAGGACACCACAGAATAACCTTTCCCCAGCTGCACATCCTTGTTAAGATAGGTTCAAATACATTGATGAAGCTCACTCAAGAGGGTGAACTCCCATTTATTGGTGAGCCATGTGTAGTTTTGCAAGTGGGGAGTGTGTCACAATGACAGCTATCATTTGAGTAAGGGATCGTACTGAAAGTGTCATTTTTTTGTGACAATGAGGTTAAACACTACACCAAGTGAGCGTATGTCACCTTTTTGAATTGTTTGTTTTCTCTTGTTTTGTTTTTTCTGTATATCATATGTTGCTTAACTTAAATGGCAATTAAAAAATATTTGAAAAAGATGGAATCTTTTGATGTTTAAGAGACTTGTGACACAAGTAAAACGAATAACCGACTTTTATAAACTTTCATTAGAAGGATTCACTTAAGGAGAAGCCACTTCTGAAAGGCCCATCACATGTGAATAGACAGTTCTATAAGTTGAACAAAATTAACTTGCCATAGGAAAATGCAATGGTGAGGGTTAATAATGTAGCATTGAATGAATGAATGAATGAAAGTATTTATAGAGCGCACGATGGCCAAACGGCTTCCTGGCGCTGAGGGCTCTAGAGAACAGAACATACAGGGCCGAGGAGGTTAGCGGGGGTAGGCCTGGGAAAACAGGAATGTTTTGAGCGCTTTACGGAAGTGTGAAAAGATAGGGATAGAACGCATAGAAAGAGGAAGGGAGTTCCAAAACCGGGGCGCAAGGACAGGGAATCTGGTTCCACCAGTGCGAGTTTTGCGGAAACGGGGAACAGTGAGGAAGGCAGAGGAAGATGATCGGAGAGTACGAACAGGCGTGTGGGTAGATTGGCATTGGTGTACCACAGCTGCACTGCTTTGCACATCCCAACAAACTCTCAATTTGTAGTTATTTTTTGGTGTAACTCTTGTACTTCTGTTTAAGTCCACCGTCCTGCATTTGAAAATTTTTTAGTTCAATTTATTCAACCGTCCTTATATTCTTCAGACAGTTGTATTGCATTTTTCACATCTCTCTCCTTATCTGTCTCATTTCTACCGGATCCCCACTTTTTACAAGTTCAAATACAATTTCAGCTGTACTGTGTTCAAATGCATACACTTTTCAACTTTGCCTATTCTGTCATTCCTCCATTTTTTATATGACATCCTTTTTCTCTTTACTTTGCTTCTAAAGGCAAAAAATCCACACCTCCTTGGGCACACTATGTAAAGTTTTCACACAATTTTTCATCTTTTTTGGCTATTTTTAAAGGTTATCTTTAAACTCCCCTTGTTACTTAGATTTTCCCACGGTTTCCTTCATGTGACTTTCAACCTATTTTATAAACGTATGACTATTGTTCTCCTTAGTGTGTACCATTTACAGCACTTTATAGAGCTTCAGATAAATACACTTGACAGATACAACATAGGAATACATTTCTTGCAGTTTGGCCTATTACTTGGGCACTGTAACGTCTATATGTACTGGAAAAAACACAAAATAGAAATCAATCAGACATAACTGTGATACAAGTAAGTACCTACCCTACATTGGATCTCGTATTCTCTAATAATCTCTGCAAATCTTTCTTCCTGATCAAAGTGCTCTGTGCTTTGAGGGTCCATCAATCTAAACTGCAAAGAGGAAAAATGGGAAACATTACTTATTGTGCCGCTCTTCTTTTATACTTCTTCAATTTATCAGTCTTTCCATCTCCAATGATATTGTACTAGGATCCATCAACACAGTCAAAATCAGGGTCAAATTGACGAATAGGCAAAAAAGGTTACAACATCCACTGGCCTGACATTTTAACTTGATAAAGGTGCACTATTCATTTTTATCTTGTAGAAAGAATGTTTTGTGATTGGCATGGCAGTATTATCCCGTGAGAGGGCACAGTGACTTATCAATCTTAAAAGCTAAAGGGGTTTCCGAATGACCACTCACATTACAGAGGCAGGAACATATTTCTGATGCCTGCTAGAGAAAAGTATGTAATTGAAGTTGCCTAGAACCAGCTGAATACTTGAAAGAGAAAGTTAGGGAGCATGTGGCTTTGATGAGGTGTAGGAAGCCAACTCTTTATATAGTGGAATAAAAAGAGGTACAATGTGTAAAGAGACCAGGAAAATCCCAAAGAATTACAGAGGCACACTTTAGTGGCAGTGTGGGCGAGCAGAGGGTAGTGCTAAGCATTTATTGCACACACAAAGGCAGTACTGAGAAACAACCTCAATAAAGAAATCCGACACCAATTTATAAAAAGAACACATACTTTTATATACATTTAGATACAAAGGTCATCGGAATCAGGTAAGTACTTTTCGAGGTATGAATTTGTACTGTTTTAAAAGGTAGAAAGTGCAATTTCTGAAGCAGTAATGTTATCCTATGGAGGGAAAACATACACTGCATACAGCTACTTCGTCGCGACTTACGGGATCAAGCTCTTGGACAAAACGTAAGTATGGGGCAAGGTCCAAGGCAGTACCAACAGGTCACCTCGGATGGCACTGGGGCATCACAGTGTAAAGGTACTTTTCAGCATCTGGTGCTATTGTTATGCTATGGAGGAAAAACATGTACTACATTCGAGCACTTCACGGCGACTTACAGGACCAATTTTCTGGATTTACGGTAAGTATGGGACAAGGCCCAAGGCCATACCAACAGATCAACTTATGAGGTTCTGAGGCTTCGGTGTCCCATTCACTTTTATCGGGAATGGTCCGGTTGCAAAGAGGCTGCAAGCTGGAACTGAGAGACCAATCAGGCTGAACCAACAATGGGGTGCAGGTCTCACGATGCTCAGGGACGTGAGGACACTTTTGGTCATCTTCTCCCCGGGCCAGGGCGGCTGTGTGCAGAGGTGTTCTAAGGCAGGGGGTTTTCGGCACCGGAGACACTCGCGATAGAGGGGGTATGCTCAAAGAGGCTGCAGGCGGCGTCGGCGAGTCCACTGTGGGCAAACACATTGTGGTCTTTGTCTCTGGAGATTACCCTAGCACTGTTGGCCCACTTCAACTCAGATTAGGGGGCCCAGGTGCAGAGTTGCTTTTCGGTCTTAGGTTTGCCACGGTCCGTCGTCCTTACAGTTCTTTTGGAGTGGATGCAGGGAAGCAGCTGTGCTACTCCACAGGAGTTCCTGTGTCTTTGTTGAAGGAAGGCTGTCCTCCCAGGCTTTTGGGGGCAGAGGTGCTGCAGGACGAAACAATTTATACACAATCTGGTGGGAACAGCAGACAGACAGGTAGGGCTGACGCCAAGTCAGTTGCTTCTTTACAGTCCTTGAAGCCCTCCAAGCCAGGTCTGGTGGCTTAGCGGACTAATGTGTACCCTGTAGGGGCCTGTGTTTGACCTAATGGTCACAGGTCCAAATCCTGGTGGGTTCACACAGCCTTTCATCCTCCCTAGGTTGATAAAAGGAGTATCATTGAGTTGGGCAACAATAAACATCTGTTATTCAGCGCCAAGATTCCCATGGGTTTACAAATACACAACTCCTTACTTCTCGCAGCTCTTTGGTGTCCTTTTTTGGTCGGCAGGAATCTGATTTGCTGGTGCCAGGAGCCGCCCTAAATACAAGATTTAGGGGTGTTAAGGAAGTTTGGGTAGCAGCCAATGGGCTACTTACCCAGGCGGTCACTACACCTCCTATATGACCAATTACTGTGGGAAGTGGGCATTACCCTGTCCAAGAATTCCTAATTCTGCCATCACCAAGATGACAGACTTTTACATTTTGTATTCCACTCAGGTGGTCCACCTTAGAAGTGGAACTAGCCTGAGGGTGGACACACCTCTCTGCCTACTAATTTTCCAGCCTGTCCTGGTGCCAAATGGGCCCAGGTGAGGAGGGTTGGCATCCCCTCATCTGTGAAGGAAGCCAGATTTGCATACAAAAAGCAGAAGATCCCTGCTTTGTAATGGAAATGTTCCAGCCTTCCTGGAGGAGGTGACTTTGGCATGGCACACAGGAGTGTGCCATGTCATGTTTTCACTCATGGTTTGTACCACATTAAGCACATTACGCAGCCTGCAATGGCAGTCTAGATGAAATTTGTGTGTGGGTCTTTATGGTGGCATAAGATATGCTTCTGCCCTTTGGGACACTCTTTAGCACTCATGTCCTTGGTTCCTGGGCTACCATTTACTAAGGACTTACAGGGGTGCTAAAGTCCTTATCCAATTGTATCACAATTAGACAACACCTTGTTTGGGGGAAGGGCACCGGCACCGAGTGCACTGTCAGAGTCGAAAATCAGCATCTAGTAGCTAAAACGGGGGCAAAAGGTGGGGGGATAAATGCATCAAAAGTCCAGTTTCGTACATTAGATAACTCTAAATGAGTACAAAAACGAATGCAGTAAAGAAAGTGGCTCTTGCCACCATCAATACACATGTGAAAGTTGCAGGTCATATTAAAGCTGAAAGAAAAAAAAATTATATGAATTTGCTACGAATCAAAAACCCTTAATTACTCTAACTATTGTACGACATAAAAGTATGCATCTTTACAGGCATACATTATAAAGTCAACCAATACCTTTGCTGCACCACCCCAAATCTAAAACACTATTCTTTAGTGGATCCAACTTGCAAAAGAATTCATTTGCTTTATACATGAACTACACTTAATTTCAAACCCAAATATGCATGTGTTTCCATCGACTCAATCAGCAGTTTGAAGGGTGCAATTAAATAAGCTCATCTCCAATATAAGGACTCGCAAAGAGAATGGCCTCTTAGACCAGGTCTCCGATAGCTCACTTTTTCAATGGAATTCTGACTGCCAAATTCTCTAGCGCTGGTAAGAGCCCTCCCTCTGTTTAATGGGAAGAGTGAAAGGGCTCATATCTACTAATTGATATCTGAACCAGAAGAAACCCTTTAAATGTACTAGTAAGTTTAAAGTGTGTGTTTGAAGAGCAATGTGAGGAACATTTTGCTAAAATAACTGGAGGATTTTCAACATGCTTACTATTCTTCTAACAATGATTTCTGAGAAAGTCACTCAGGACGTCACAAAATGGTTGCACGGACTCCTCAATCAGGGAGTGGCACATGGGCTTGGAAACATCCAATATGGAATGTTCCTCTGTGAGAAAGATGGCAGGCAGAAGTGGCCTAAGAAAGGTCAAGATTTGTTGAAAATGTCTCAGGTGGCAGACAAAAAATCTTGGATTTGTGTCTTTTACCTCCCCTTTTCTTGACTGTAATGTTAAACTGGTGACACCCAAATAGGAACAGGGCTGCGCTCTGGTATCAGTAAATTCTCACAGAAAATTGTCAATAGACTGGATTGCACTAGTTGCAGTGTAATAAAAGAGTGGTCAAACCACGGCTAGTACTCATTTCTCTGCACTCTACTTATGTTTCTTGCTTGTGCTGTGAAAATTAAAAGCAGCATTTTGGCAAAGGATATAGTTAGTACTGTAGCAGATATCAGAATAAAGTCAACTGATGACATAAAGTGCATCCTGCCCTTTCAGAGGCTCTATCAGCAGGACTATTTCCAAGGAGATCGGATTTAGTACTTGTCCAACTCAGTTTGGCACTTAAAGCAGCCCCTTAAAAGAGTAATATTCAAGCTCTCAAACAACCAGGACTGAATTATTGCTGGGAATGGGATAAAAGGACTTACACATGGCCTATCATTCTTCACAATGGATCGGACAGAATGATAGAAGTATGCAATTGCTCGGTGTTCACAGAACCTATAACTTACATATTGCTTTTTTCGTAAAAGGTATTGCACTCTTAATTGAAAATAGTTTATGGCACTTTTTAAGATCTCAAGGCTATGCCATTACCTGGTTACTCTTTAAAATCATTATAAACAGTATAGCAGTGGTTTCAAAGTATAAAGTGTTATTTTAGGATACTTGGGAGAGTTTTGCGGGGTGGTTTTATGATTATGAGGACAATTTAATCAACAAGCTTTCCTCAGATTAAAAGAATGCATTAAAACATTACACTTATAACAAAATCACATCAAATTACCCTCTCGTTCAACATCATGTCAAAATCCTTCTGGAGCTTCATGACCAATTTCTCAGACTCCGATGCCTTTTCAACCACTTCAATCATCTCCTTCTGCAACCGACTATTCTCCTATGCACAAAAAATACATTGGATGTAAACCTCTTGAGCAAAGACTTCATGTAACTTGATCTTGAATAGGACAACACAAATTAGAATAGAAATTAGGCAATTCTACACTATGATGCATGTAATGTGTAGGGAACAGCTTAACTGTCTGCTACAAACACTTCTAAAAAATAATTTAAAAAAAAGGTTAGTTACCTCCAAGTATAGTTCTCATGCCTGCATGTCCTCACCGATTTTTGTATTGAGTATTCCAATCCACAAATATCAGAACCCTTGATAAAACATATGCTCGAATTGTGCTTTGTTTTTTACTACGATAAAAGCAGTGGCTGAATTTTGAAAAAAATGTAGTGTGGTGGTTGAGCAGCATGGCTGGCAAGCGGTAGTTGTACCACACTCTGCAGCCTGTTCAGAATTATGCTACATCCTGATCCAGAATGGGGGTGCCTTGAAATAGAGGATGCAAGTTATACTCCCCCTCTCCCACATAACCTGCTAGGCCTGGCTGCTGACTTGCAGTGCTGGAAAATGTGAAGGAAAGATACACAACAGAGACATTGCCAGTGGCAAAATGGTGTATCCATTACTATGGGGTCCCCTGGTGAAGGTAATGAATATCCGGCACTGCCTAAAGACAGCTGGGGTGGAGGGTGTATTAGCTCTCCACACCAGTGCTGCCTGGACGGTGGTATGCATCTGTGGGACTCCAGGGGAAGAATGGCAGGCCATGAATAAAGTTAGCCTGTGGATGGCCAGCGACAAGCTCCCCGCACCAGTATTGCAGGTAGAAGAGCTTGAGGATCACATGATCAGGGACCATGCCTCAGTCACTGAGTCTGCCCCATGAAGCAAGAAGTTGCAGTGAACAGGTAATTGACCCGACAGATATCCTAGGCCCTCGGGGTTCTGATCAGGCATGGGTGTGAGCAGTTGAGGAGACCGTGGTCGCCTGGGGCAGGATTCTTCTGCATTGAGATCATCTGAGCTGTTGTGGAGCAGTATCTTTTGCATGATTACACTGGTGCGTGCAACAGTGGTATGACTGGTAGTATGGGAGATACTTTTGGGGTGCTTCCATTGGTTTTCTCCCTTATTACCTCTGAGGGCTGTGCAGTTTCACATAACGTGCTGGTTAAAATCAGCAGCAGCAAGGAGCCCCCAAAATGCTACCCAACAAGACGGCTGTCAATAATCCAGCACAAATCAAAGCTGTGAAGCGACAGAAAGAGCAGTCAAGAAATGTCCAGTCAAGGTAGTGAAATAAGAGGTAGCCAGGCGGGTGGGGTCTGATGGCACAGCAACAAAAAAGAAGTAAGGGCTCATACCGAAACATTTCAAATAAATAAATGTATGTATTTTGGGATTGAGGGGAAAGAAAATGTTACTTACCCTGAAGGCATCTGTTCATGGCATGTAGTGCTGCAGATTCACATACTGTTCATACTCCTGCCGTCTGGTATTGGGCCCGAATGTGTGCAAGTAATTTTTCTTCTAAGATGTTTTTCGAGTCTCGAGGTACTGCAACTTCTCCTCTTGACAATAATGTGCATGGTCAACAACTCCATTGTTTTACCGCATGGTGGGTGAGGATGGAAAGTGAAGCAAAGCGATATATAAAGAGATGTCCATGCATAAGAGGGAAAAGAGAAAATAAAGACACTGCAACGGCCACAGGTGTCCGGGGAAGAAGGTGGGCACATGTGAATCTACAGCACTACATGCCACAAACAGATGCTTACAGGGTAAGTAACATTTTCCATTTGCAGCATGTGTGGCTGCAGATATACAAGCTGTGCATAGGCTGTAAAGCAGTCCTACCAAAAAGTGTTGCAGTAGATTGAAAAAGTATACTAAGAACTGCCTGGCCAACATTAGTTTCTTGGTGGACTATGACATCCACATAGTAATGTTTTGTGAAGGTTTGTGGTATGGGCCAGGTAGCTGCTTTGCATATATCACATACTGCGATGTTCCCCAGGAATGCCACTGAGGCTCCTTTCTTATGAGTAAAGTGTGCCCTAGGAGGAGTGGGTAGAGTACTCTTCACTTTAACGTAGCATGTCAGGATGCATTTAACTATCAACGCTTGTCTTGGATAGAGCCTTTCCTTTGTGGGGTTTGGAGGAAGCAACAAAACGTTGTTGTGTTTTTCTAAATGGTTTGGTTCTATCAATGTTGTACATGAGAGCTTTTTTTACGTCCAAAGTATGGACATCCCGTTTCACAACTGAAATCAGGTTGTGGGGAAAAACGGGAAGGTCAATGGACTGATTACGGTGGAAGTGAGACACCACCTTAGGGAGGAATTTGGGGTTGGTGCTGAGGACAACCCAATCCCTATGTACGTGGAAAAAAGGTTCTTCTATGTCTAATGCCTGAAGCTCACTGACACTTCAGAGTGGGGTGATAGCTACTAGAAATACTACCGAGATAGGAACTGAAGGGGGCAGGTCTGGAGGGGCTAAAGGGAGGACCCATGAGTCGTCTGAGTACAATGTTAACATTCCATGTTTGTGCCGGTGGGACCGGGAAGGAACACTACTTTGAGACCCTCCATAAAGGCTTTAATGACGGGTATACGGAAGAGAAAGATGTGTTGTATATTCTGAAGGTAAGCAGCCATGGCCGCTAGATGTTACCGTATGGAGGTAAAGGCAAGCCCAGAAACCTGTAAGTGAGTTAAGTAGCAGACAATATCTTGTACTGTGACTTTGAACTGATCAATTCTATTAGAGTGACAGTAGCAGACAAATCTCTTCCACTTGGCCGCGTAGCAGGCATGGGTGGAAGATCTACCCACTTCCTTCAGAATGCTCATGCCTTTAACAGGAAGGTGAAGGTATCCAAATTCTATGACCTCAGGAGCTAGATCGCAGGTTTGGGGGATCTGGGTGCCTGTTTTCACTATGGTTCCATGTGAGAAGGCCTGGCTTGTTAGGGAGCCTCTCATGTGGAACCATTGAGAGTTCGAGCAGGGTCGTGAACCAGGGCTGGTGGGCCCATGTGGGTGCCACCCGGATGAGTGTGAGGGACGTCTACCGAAGCCTCCTCGCCACAACTGGAAGAAGAGGGAGAGATGGAAAAGTCTAGGCAAAAAATCCTGACCAGTTTATCCATAGTTCATTGCCACTGGAGTGTGGGGGTGGGAACACGGAGGTGAAGAATAGGCATTTGGCATTTTCTGCTATAGCGAACAGGTCCATCTGTGGGAACCCCCATCTGTGAAAGTAATGGAGGAAGTGAGGGTGGAGTTCCCACTTGTGGGACTTTTTGCTGTATCCTGCTAAGGAGGTTGGCAAAATTGTGTCCATCCCAGAAAGGTAGTCCACTAACAAATGAATTGTGTGGCAGAGCGCCCAACGCCAAATGATCTGAGATAGCTGAGACAGCTGGGGAGAGTGTGTCCCCCTTGTTTCTGAAGGTAATACATGGCTTTCATGTTGTCTGTCCAGACAAGAACAACCGGTAGGTAAGCCTTCAAAGCTTGGTGAACGACTAGATGATCCAGGTACTTGATGTGGATGCCCTGGTACTTGGTCTCCCACTGACCCTGTACCATCAGATCATGTAAATGTGCGACCTCCTCTGCAAGAGAGGGGTCCGATGTAACAATCCTCTGTGGAAATGATCCAAAAAAGGCCACCCCTGCAACAGGTTGCGGTCTTCCACCACTGCAGAGAGCGACGACAATCAACACTAGATTGTCCCATTGACCCGCCACCTGAGACCACTGTTGCGCTGAACATCCTTGCAACGGACAATTTTGTAGCCTGGCATGAGGTAATATGGCAATGAAGGGGGCCATCATGCCTAGGAGGTGTGCAACTGTTTTGACTGCGAGTTGTTTTTTTGGTTTCAACAAGGGAAGCAGTGCCTGAAAGGACTGGATCCTAGCAGGTTCTGGATAGGCTATGCCTGCCTTTGAGATCAGAATAGCTCCTAGGTAGAGCTGGATCTCTAGAGGTTGGAGGTGGGATTTTGTGGTGGAGATGGTAAACCGTAAGCGATGAAGCAGGTCTATTGTGATCTGTGTGTGTTCGCAGCACTGCTGGCGGGTGGCACTCTTGATAACCCAATCGTCCAGATATGGGAAAAGGAGTATGCCCTATCTGCGCAGTTGTGCAGCCACCACCCGAAGGCACTTGGTGGACACCTGAGGTGCAGTAGTGACCCCAAAGAGGAGCACTTTTAACTGGCAATGCCTACAGCTGAACAACAAAGGAGGTACCTTCAGTCTGTGTAAGAATAAGGACCCAAGTGGTGCCCAACAAAAAGAAATGTATGCAGACCACACTGTTGATCTTACATGGAGACAATATTATGTCGTGTCAAAAGGAGAAGATACAGAGTCTCTGAGACTAGAAAACAGTACCCATCAGCCCACTCAGAAGCGGAGTATCGTCATCTGGGTAGTGGGAGAAAAGGTGTCCTCTAGGCTCATCCTCAGCCAAAGTCTAAGGTTGCCTGATCATGGACCCTTAAGATCGAAACATCCAACCCACAGAAGGCAAGACGTGAGCAGACAGGCCAGAAAGAAAAAAAGAAAAAGTTGCAGTGCAGAAAATAGAGGAAAAAGTGCTCCTAATGTTTAAAAATGCCTAATTTGATGACATAAGGTAACTTTATTGGGTTTGACCATCAAATTGGCATGATTAAAAGCAGTATGCTGATAGCATGGAAAAAATGGTTTGCTATCTATCTTGAGTGTTACTAGGTCGACATGTTTCAGCCGTTAACGGCTTTCTTCAGGACCAAAATGAGCTACCGCAACACATACTTATCGTGAACAATCAACCAATGTCCCATGGATTCAAAGGAAAAAGGTGTATCTCCTCCTGTATATATAGTGTGGGAAACAAAAAAACACAAAACATCATGTTAAGATATATACATAATGTAGACATATCATGATTAAGCTGTCAAATAGGCTTATATATTCAGCACTCACCCTAAATGCAGGGAGAGAAAACCTCACCTCGCCTGGCGACTGCTCAGGTAGGAAGGAGGCCACGCACTGTAAAGAAGTGCATGAAAAAGGAAAGTTAACTGTGCTTATAAAAACTAATTCCAAAAAGCAATACCAATAAGGCGGAAAAATAGGACCAGATCTATAAGAGAGACCTGTAACAGCCATCTCAAAGAGAGATTAAAAACAACCTTATCTAAACAGAAAAGTTGTTGAAAACCAACAGGGTTATTTAGAAAAAACCTTGGCAAAAACGGCATATTAGCGCTGGATACCTGCCAAGGAGAACGCTGAGCTAGCTAAAGCCCTACGAGTCTGCAAAGGCCGAGCTCCAAAAAACCTACCTCTCCGTCGTTGCCTCGGGTCTGTAGACTGAGCCGAGGGGGAGGTAGCGAACTCACGTAATGTGAGTGAATTTAGAGAGAAGCTGCGGACCTGGGAGAAGCCTCCCATCTGCATCCCTGCTATTGGTGGAATGTTCAAGCCAATCGTACGCGATGTCAGCTGTGCACAATTGACGCCTTTTAGTTGGCTCGAATACACTAGCGGACCTTGGAGAAAACTGTCTATCAAATCCTGGCTATTGGCTGACTGGCGTAGGCCAATCAAAAGAGGTGTCGGCAAAATAAACAGGAAACGCGCGAATGACGCGTTCCACACGGAGTATGCTGTGCAGCTGACCAGCAAAACGGCCACGCCGTGTAGCGCACATTAAAGGGGACGGTACTTAGATGAAAGACATTGGTTGAACAAATCAGCCAATGGTAATGTGTCATAAAGTCAACATCGCCCGTGGTATAGTGTGGGGACGCGTGTACATATCTGTACCCAAACGATGTAGCAGAGGTTGTTGCAAACATCCGTGTGTGTCGAAAAAAGTCCCACAAATACCGGGACGGGTGTCAAAGATTTAAAGTCATAGCAAGCCCAGAATAGTTAGATGTAACCACCCGCGGGCTGAAGCTAGGTCGGAGACCCATGCTCATGATTGAAATGCTTGCCCCTGGAAAGTATGGTATATAAGTAATATTACTAATAGTCATGAGTAACTGAAAGAGTCATGCAGATGTGTCCCAAAAGCGGACATCACCCTTAGATCATGGGCGGAGTGTCTACATACAATAAGTGCACAGAAGGTTATGAAACTCCAACATCTACGCCAGTGTCCAGACACTTACAATTGTAGCCAAGGGATATCATCATTCAGGCCTTCGCTGTCAGTGCGAAGTTTGAAAACCCACTTTTGCTCTTTCCTAAGGAGGAACAAAGAAATGTCAGTGATGTGGCTGGGTATATGTGGTTGCTCTAAGATTAACCACCTGAGTTCATCCGGATGATGTTTTTGCTCAACAAAATGTGTTGTGAGGCGGGTGGCCTGTTTACTGCGTCTGATTGTGCTTTTATGCTCTTGGATGCGCACCTTGATTTTCCTTGTCGTCATGCCTATATACTTGAGGCCACATGGACAAGTGATTTGGTAAATGACTCTGTCACTGTTACAGTTCGTGTGGTGCCTTAGTACCCAGGGACGGTCGGTGCCAATGTCAACCTCGAGGGTTTTCTTAGTTTGAGCACAAACTGAGCAATTTCCACAGGGATGATGTCCCCGTACTGGAGGGAGATTCCACAGATTGGAAGTGGATTCAGATGGGATATCCTGAGGTCTTGTATGTACAAGAGCGTCTCTTAGGTTTGCTCCTCTCTTGAAGGAAAACATGGGTACAGGGATATGCTCTCCTGAGCTGTTGAGAATCCGCCATCTTTGTTTGATGATTTTCTGGATGGTGGATGAGGAGGTGTTAAATGTGGTGACACATACCATGCGATTAGTGGGGGGTTTTTCCACTGGAGGTTCTAATAGAGCCTCACGATGGTTGTTGGCGGCACGCTTAAGGCTTCTGCGTACCAATGATTTTGGGTAGTGTCGCGCTCTTAATTTACTGGAGAGATCACCAGCCTTGGAGCGGAAATCAGCCGTGTCGGAACAATTCCTCCGGACCCTGAGGAACTGACCAAAGGGGAGGTTCTCCCTCAGGGAACGGGGATGGTGGCTATCAAACCTAAGCAGGGAGTTACGTGCCATAGGTTTGCGGTATAACGAACTAGCCAGATGTCCTTCTTGTGGAAAAATTGTTAAATCCAGAAAGGGGAGTTCGGTTCTGCTGAACTCTAAGGTGAACCTAAGGTAAGGGTTCTGTGCATTCAGCCATTCCTGAAAAAACTGTAATGATTGTATGTCTCCTTTCCAGACTACAATGATGTCATCTATGTACCGTTTCCACAATTTCAATTGATGAAAATGTGGATTGGTGTCATTCAGTACATGCTGAGTCTCAAAACTGTGGACATAAAGATTCGCTAGGCTCGGTGCGAATTTGCTGCCCATAGACGTCCCCGAGATCTGTAAATACAGTGATTCCTCGAAGGCGAAAAAGTTTTCAGTCATGGCAATCCTAGCCAATTCCATGACAAATTGGACGGGAGTAGCACTGTCCCTTGGAAAATCTTCTAGGAGGGTTTTGACCGTCTCTAGTGTCTCCAATTGCGGTATGCAGGTATACAATGATTCGACATCAAAACTGGCTAGGATGTCTGTGTTAGTGTCGAAAGCAACATCAGGTAGTTTGCGTAAAATATCTTTTGTATCCTGCAGATATGTAGGCATGGTTTTAACAATTGGACTCAGAAAAACATCAACAAAAGTTGATAACGGTTCCAACAAGGATCCAATGCCTGAAATAATGGGGCGGCCAGGAGGTGGTCTGGCCGGTTTGTGAACCTTGGGAAGAGTGTAAAAGTATGGAACCGTCGGACATTTGGTGACTAGAAAGTTGGCCTCTTGTGGGGTAATCCAACCCTCCGCACTGGCTTCTTCCACTAAAGACTTGATCTCACTCGTGAGTCTTGTAGTGGGATTGATAGTAAGGGGGGTGTAAAACTGTGTGTTGGCTAATTGTCTCAAACACTCAGTGCGGTATGTGATGGTATCTTGCACGACAATGGCTCCCCCCTTATCCGCCGGTTTGATCACTATAGTGGCATCCTTGGAGAGAGTCTGTAGAGCAGTTCTGTCTCGTCTCGAGAGATTCTGAAAATTCCCTTCTTTAGAGAGATTGAGAGATTTAAGATCTTGCAGCACTGCTGCCTCAAAAGTGCCAACCTTGGGTGGTACTTGTTGTAGTAGAGGCAAAAAGGTGGATTTAACTTTAAGCCCTGTGTTCACATCACCAATTGGTAAAATAGGTTCTTTGTCCTTGAAGAAGTAGTGTAACCTGATGGTCCTAAAGAAGCGCTCAATTTCGCTCCTTAACAGAAAAGGTTCAACAAAATTTGTTGGAACAAATCCAAGGCCCTTGTTGAGGACTTCCTGTTCGCTGGGGGCAATGACCCGGCTACTCAAATTCACAACCAGATCTTCACTGGGCTGTGTGGTCGAGTCTACTGGCCTCGCTTGTTGTGGGTCGTCGGGGGTTCTTGATCGGATGCCCATTGTACGTGGCCTTGTCCCTGGCCTCTCCGCTTGCCTCGATTCCAACCTCGGCCCTGTCCTAAAAAAGCCTGGTTCTCAAAGTACTGAGGCTGCATGGGATAATGAGACATGGGTGGGGGAAATTGAGGGTAACCCCATGGGGCGGGTGGCCACCATGGTCCTGTCTGGTACATGTTACCCCGTCCATTGTACCTCCTGTTGGACCGATTATTCCGTCCTCTACCCCTTGGTAGGTTTGTTTCCTCATTGTCAGAGCTAGAGGTGTCGGTGTCTGAGGAAGTGGCGTAGGAGGAACCCTGAGTGTTCTTCTGTTTGTGAGAATCAGTGGGGGTGTAGTTATCACTGATGTATGGATATATTTTCTCATGGGAAAATTTAGCCAAATCCTTTTTGAACTTTTCCATTTTGGCCCAGAAAATTGGTTCCTTATACTCCTTGTTGGCCTTATTAGAGTCCTCTTGTTGCTTTTCAAATTTCTTAGCTGTTAATGTGGTCTGAATCTGTCCTTCAAGGACCTGGATCTCGACCAGAATGGCATCCGCAATTCTTTTGGCTGTGGTGATAATTAAAATGAGCCAGTCTCTGGTGCAGCGCCAGGCTATTAGAGACCAATCCTTGACAAAGGCCTTGTCAGTGAGAAAGAGCCTTGGCGCATTGGTCACTATAAGACCTGTCGGGGTACACTTGCCGTGTAGATACTCCGCCATGATCTGACCATGTATAATGGTGCGGGAATGACTTTTTTTAAGGTTAAGTACCGTCTCCCAGTCGGCCACCACAGTGGGCGTGGGCGTTGGAAGTTGATCTAGCATACTTGGATTCTCTGATAGGATGGATGACAAGGTCTCATCGTCAAAACCCAATCCACCAAAATCCGCCATGGTATCGCTGATTGGAAATACCCACAGGTAATCGCACAATAGTGCGAATGATAACAGAACACAAATAGAAAGGACCCGCAGCCTTAGCTGCACAGATAAACCAATATTATACTGAGTGTTTGGAGGGTCCGAGGGGAAATGATTTATAGACACAGTAGGCACCTAGTCCCCCAACTCATATAGCGAAACAACAAAGGAGGTACCTTCAGTCTGTGTAAGAATAAGGACCCAAGTGGTGCCCAACAAAAAGAAATGTATGCAGACCACACTGTTGATCTTACATGGAGACAATATTATGTCGTGTCAAAAGGAGAAGATACAGAGTCTCTGAGACTAGAAAACAGTACCCATCAGCCCACTCAGAAGCGGAGTATCGTCATCTGGGTAGTGGGAGAAAAGGTGTCCTCTAGGCTCATCCTCAGCCAAAGTCTAAGGTTGCCTGATCATGGACCCTTAAGATCGAAACATCCAACCCACAGAAGGCAAGACGTGAGCAGACAGGCCAGAAAGAAAAAAAGAAAAAGTTGCAGTGCAGAAAATAGAGGAAAAAGTGCTCCTAATGTTTAAAAATGCCTAATTTGATGACATAAGGTAACTTTATTGGGTTTGACCATCAAATTGGCATGATTAAAAGCAGTATGCTGATAGCATGGAAAAAATGGTTTGCTATCTATCTTGAGTGTTACTAGGTCGACATGTTTCAGCCGTTAACGGCTTTCTTCAGGACCAAAATGAGCTACCGCAACACATACTTATCGTGAACAATCAACCAATGTCCCATGGATTCAAAGGAAAAAGGTGTATCTCCTCCTGTATATATAGTGTGGGAAACAAAAAAACACAAAACATCATGTTAAGATATATACATAATGTAGACATATCATGATTAAGCTGTCAAATAGGCTTATATATTCAGCACTCACCCTAAATGCAGGGAGAGAAAACCTCACCTCGCCTGGCGACTGCTCAGGTAGGAAGGAGGCCACGCACTGTAAAGAAGTGCATGAAAAAGGAAAGTTAACTGTGCTTATAAAAACTAATTCCAAAAAGCAATACCAATAAGGCGGAAAAATAGGACCAGATCTATAAGAGAGACCTGTAACAGCCATCTCAAAGAGAGATTAAAAACAACCTTATCTAAACAGAAAAGTTGTTGAAAACCAACAGGGTTATTTAGAAAAAACCTTGGCAAAAACGGCATATTAGCGCTGGATACCTGCCAAGGAGAACGCTGAGCTAGCTAAAGCCCTACGAGTCTGCAAAGGCCGAGCTCCAAAAAACCTACCTCTCCGTCGTTGCCTCGGGTCTGTAGACTGAGCCGAGGGGGAGGTAGCGAACTCACGTAATGTGAGTGAATTTAGAGAGAAGCTGCGGACCTGGGAGAAGCCTCCCATCTGCATCCCTGCTATTGGTGGAATGTTCAAGCCAATCGTACGCGATGTCAGCTGTGCACAATTGACGCCTTTTAGTTGGCTCGAATACACTAGCGGACCTTGGAGAAAACTGTCTATCAAATCCTGGCTATTGGCTGACTGGCGTAGGCCAATCAAAAGAGGTGTCGGCAAAATAAACAGGAAACGCGCGAATGACGCGTTCCACACGGAGTATGCTGTGCAGCTGACCAGCAAAACGGCCACGCCGTGTAGCGCACATTAAAGGGGACGGTACTTAGATGAAAGACATTGGTTGAACAAATCAGCCAATGGTAATGTGTCATAAAGTCAACATCGCCCGTGGTATAGTGTGGGGACGCGTGTACATATCTGTACCCAAACGATGTAGCAGAGGTTGTTGCAAACATCCGTGTGTGTCGAAAAAAGTCCCACAAATACCGGGACGGGTGTCAAAGATTTAAAGTCATAGCAAGCCCAGAATAGTTAGATGTAACCACCCGCGGGCTGAAGCTAGGTCGGAGACCCATGCTCATGATTGAAATGCTTGCCCCTGGAAAGTATGGTATATAAGTAATATTACTAATAGTCATGAGTAACTGAAAGAGTCATGCAGATGTGTCCCAAAAGCGGACATCACCCTTAGATCATGGGCGGAGTGTCTACATACAATAAGTGCACAGAAGGTTATGAAACTCCAACATCTACGCCAGTGTCCAGACACTTACAATTGTAGCCAAGGGATATCATCATTCAGGCCTTCGCTGTCAGTGCGAAGTTTGAAAACCCACTTTTGCTCTTTCCTAAGGAGGAACAAAGAAATGTCAGTGATGTGGCTGGGTATATGTGGTTGCTCTAAGATTAACCACCTGAGTTCATCCGGATGATGTTTTTGCTCAACAAAATGTGTTGTGAGGCGGGTGGCCTGTTTACTGCGTCTGATTGTGCTTTTATGCTCTTGGATGCGCACCTTGATTTTCCTTGTCGTCATGCCTATATACTTGAGGCCACATGGACAAGTGATTTGGTAAATGACTCTGTCACTGTTACAGTTCGTGTGGTGCCTTAGTACCCAGGGACGGTCGGTGCCAATGTCAACCTCGAGGGTTTTCTTAGTTTGAGCACAAACTGAGCAATTTCCACAGGGATGATGTCCCCGTACTGGAGGGAGATTCCACAGATTGGAAGTGGATTCAGATGGGATATCCCGAGGTCTTGTATGTACAAGAGCGTCTCTTAGGTTTGCTCCTCTCTTGAAGGAAAACATGGGTACAGGGATATGCTCTCCTGAGCTGTTGAGAATCCGCCATCTTTGTTTGATGATTTTCTGGATGGTGGATGAGGAGGTGTTAAATGTGGTCACCACATTTAACACCTCCTCATCCACCATCCAGAAAATCATCAAACAAAGATGGCGGATTCTCAACAGCTCAGGAGAGCATATCCCTGTACCCATGTTTTCCTTCAAGAGAGGAGCAAACCTAAGAGACGCTCTTGTACATACAAGACCTCGGGATATCCCATCTGAATCCACTTCCAATCTGTGGAATCTCCCTCCAGTACGGGGACATCATCCCTGTGGAAATTGCTCAGTTTGTGCTCAAACTAAGAAAACCCTCGAGGTTGACATTGGCACCGACCGTCCCTGGGTACTAAGGCACCACACGAACTGTAACAGTGACAGAGTCATTTACCAAATCACTTGTCCATGTGGCCTCAAGTATATAGGCATGACGACAAGGAAAATCAAGGTGCGCATCCAAGAGCATAAAAGCACAATCAGACGCAGTAAACAGGCCACCCGCCTCACAACACATTTTGTTGAGCAAAAACATCATCCGGATGAACTCAGGTGGTTAATCTTAGAGCAACCACATATACCCAGCCACATCACTGACATTTCTTTGTTCCTCCTTAGGAAAGAGCAAAAGTGGGTTTTCAAACTTCGCACTGACAGCGAAGGCCTGAATGATGATATCCCTTGGCTACAATTGTAAGTGTCTGGACACTGGCGTAGATGTTGGAGTTTCATAACCTTCTGTGCACTTATTGTATGTAGACACTCCGCCCATGATCTAAGGGTGATGTCCGCTTTTGGGACACATCTGCATGACTCTTTCAGTTACTCATGACTATTAGTAATATTACTTATATACCATACTTTCCAGGGGCAAGCATTTCAATCATGAGCATGGGTCTCCGACCTAGCTTCAGCCCGCGGGTGGTTACATCTAACTATTCTGGGCTTGCTATGACTTTAAATCTTTGACACCCGTCCCGGTATTTGTGGGACTTTTTTCGACACACACGGATGTTTGCAACAACCTCTGCTACATCGTTTGGGTACAGATATGTACACGCGTCCCCACACTATACCACGGGCGATGTTGACTTTATGACACATTACCATTGGCTGATTTGTTCAACCAATGTCTTTCATCTAAGTACCGTCCCCTTTAATGTGCGCTACACGGCGTGGCCGTTTTGCTGGTCAGCTGCACAGCATACTCCGTGTGGAACGCGTCATTCGCGCGTTTCCTGTTTATTTTGCCGACACCTCTTTTGATTGGCCTACGCCAGTCAGCCAATAGCCAGGATTTGATACAGTTTTCTCCAAGGTCCGCTAGTGTATTCGAGCCAACTAAAAGGCGTCAATTGTGCACAGCTGACATCGCGTACGATTGGCTTGAACATTCCACCAATAGCAGGGATGCAGATGGGAGGCTTCTCCCAGGTCCGCAGCTTCTCTCTAAATTCACTCACATTACGTGAGTTCGCTACCTCCCCCTCGGCTCAGTCTACAGACCCGAGGCAACGACGGAGAGGTAGGTTTTTTGGAGCTCGGCCTTTGCAGACTCGTAGGGCTTTAGCTAGCTCAGCGTTCTCCTTGGCAGGTATCCAGCGCTAATATGCCGTTTTTGCCAAGGTTTTTTCTAAATAACCCTGTTGGTTTTCAACAACTTTTCTGTTTAGATAAGGTTGTTTTTAATCTCTCTTTGAGATGGCTGTTACAGGTCTCTCTTATAGATCTGGTCCTATTTTTCCGCCTTATTGGTATTGCTTTTTGGAATTAGTTTTTATAAGCACAGTTAACTTTCCTTTTTCATGCACTTCTTTACAGTGCGTGGCCTCCTTCCTACCTGAGCAGTCGCCAGGCGAGGTGAGGTTTTCTCTCCCTGCATTTAGGGTGAGTGCTGAATATATAAGCCTATTTGACAGCTTAATCATGATATGTCTACATTATGTATATATCTTAACATGATGTTTTGTGTTTTTTTGTTTCCCACACTATATATACAGGAGGAGATACACCTTTTTCCTTTGAATCCATGGGACATTGGTTGATTGTTCACGATAAGTATGTGTTGCGGTAGCTCATTTTGGTCCTGAAGAAAGCCGTTAACGGCTGAAACATGTCGACCTAGTAACACTCAAGATAGATAGCAAACCATTTTTTCCATGCTATCAGCATACTGCTTTTAATCATGCCAATTTGATGGTCAAACCCAATAAAGTTACCTTATGTCATCAAATTAGGCATTTTTAAACATTAGGAGCACTTTTTCCTCTATTTTCTGCACTGCAACTTTTTCTTTTTTTCTTTCTGGCCTGTCTGCTCACGTCTTGCCTTCTGTGGGTTGGATGTTTCGATCTTAAGGGTCCATGATCAGGCAACCTTAGACTTTGGCTGAGGATGAGCCTAGAGGACACCTTTTCTCCCACTACCCAGATGACGATACTCCGCTTCTGAGTGGGCTGATGGGTACTGTTTTCTAGTCTCAGAGACTCTGTATCTTCTCCTTTTGACACGACATAATATTGTCTCCATGTAAGATCAACAGTGTGGTCTGCATACATTTCTTTTTGTTGGGCACCACTTGGGTCCTTATTCTTACACAGACTGAAGGTACCTCCTTTGTTGTTTCGCTATATGAGTTGGGGGACTAGGTGCCTACTGTGTCTATAAATCATTTCCCCTCGGACCCTCCAAACACTCAGTATAATATTGGTTTATCTGTGCAGCTAAGGCTGCGGGTCCTTTCTATTTGTGTTCTGTTATCATTCGCACTATTGTGCGATTACCTGTGGGTATTTCCAATCAGCGATACCATGGCGGATTTTGGTGGATTGGGTTTTGACGATGAGACCTTGTCATCCATCCTATCAGAGAATCCAAGTATGCTAGATCAACTTCCAACGCCCACGCCCACTGTGGTGGCCGACTGGGAGACGGTACTTAACCTTAAAAAAAGTCATTCCCGCACCATTATACATGGTCAGATCATGGCGGAGTATCTACACGGCAAGTGTACCCCGACAGGTCTTATAGTGACCAATGCGCCAAGGCTCTTTCTCACTGACAAGGCCTTTGTCAAGGATTGGTCTCTAATAGCCTGGCGCTGCACCAGAGACTGGCTCATTTTAATTATCACCACAGCCAAAAGAATTGCGGATGCCATTCTGGTCGAGATCCAGGTCCTTGAAGGACAGATTCAGACCACATTAACAGCTAAGAAATTTGAAAAGCAACAAGAGGACTCTAATAAGGCCAACAAGGAGTATAAGGAACCAATTTTCTGGGCCAAAATGGAAAAGTTCAAAAAGGATTTGGCTAAATTTTCCCATGAGAAAATATATCCATACATCAGTGATAACTACACCCCCACTGATTCTCACAAACAGAAGAACACTCAGGGTTCCTCCTACGCCACTTCCTCAGACACCGACACCTCTAGCTCTGACAATGAGGAAACAAACCTACCAAGGGGTAGAGGACGGAATAATCGGTCCAACAGGAGGTACAATGGACGGGGTAACATGTACCAGACAGGACCATGGTGGCCACCCGCCCCATGGGGTTACCCTCAATTTCCCCCACCCATGTCTCATTATCCCATGCAGCCTCAGTACTTTGAGAACCAGGCTTTTTTAGGACAGGGCCGAGGTTGGAATCGAGGCAAGCGGAGAGGCCAGGGACAAGGCCACGTACAATGGGCATCCGATCAAGAACCCCCGACGACCCACAACAAGCGAGGCCAGTAGACTCGACCACACAGCCCAGTGAAGATCTGGTTGTGAATTTGAGTAGCCGGGTCATTGCCCCCAGCGAACAGGAAGTCCTCAACAAGGGCCTTGGATTTGTTCCAACAAATTTTGTTGAACCTTTTCTGTTAAGGAGCGAAATTGAGCGCTTCTTTAGGACCATCAGGTTACACTACTTCTTCAAGGACAAAGAACCTATTTTACCAATTGGTGATGTGAACACAGGGCTTAAAGTTAAATCCACCTTTTTGCCTCTACTACAACAAGTACCACCCAAGGTTGGCACTTTTGAGGCAGCAGTGCTGCAAGATCTTAAATCTCTCAATCTCTCTAAAGAAGGGAATTTTCAGAATCTCTCGAGACGAGACAGAACTGCTCTACAGACTCTCTCCAAGGATGCCACTATAGTGATCAAACCGGCGGATAAGGGGGGAGCCATTGTCGTGCAAGATACCATCACATACCGCACTGAGTGTTTGAGACAATTAGCCAACACACAGTTTTACACCCCCCTTACTATCAATCCCACTACAAGACTCACGAGTGAGATCAAGTCTTTAGTGGAAGAAGCCAGTGCGGAGGGTTGGATTACCCCACAAGAGGCCAACTTTCTAGTCACCAAATGTCCGACGGTTCCATACTTTTACACTCTTCCCAAGGTTCACAAACCGGCCAGACCACCTCCTGGCCGCCCCATTATTTCAGGCATTGGATCCTTGTTGGAACCGTTATCAACTTTTGTTGATGTTTTTCTGAGTCCAATTGTTAAAACCATGCCTACATATCTGCAGGATACAAAAGATATTTTACGCAAACTACCTGATGTTGCTTTCGACACTAACACAGACATCCTAGCCAGTTTTGATGTCGAATCATTGTATACCTGCATACCGCAATTGGAGACACTAGAGACGGTCAAAACCCTCCTAGAAGATTTTCCAAGGGACAGTGCTACTCCCGTCCAATTTGTCATGGAATTGGCTAGGATTGCCATGACTGAAAACTTTTTCGCCTTCGAGGAATCACTGTATTTACAGATCTCGGGGACGTCTATGGGCAGCAAATTCGCACCGAGCCTAGCGAATCTTTATGTCCACAGTTTGAGACTCAGCATGTACTGAATGACACCAATCCACATTTTCATCAATTGAAATTGTGGAAACGGTACATAGATGACATCATTGTAGTCTGGAAAGGAGACATACAATCATTACAGTTTTTTCAGGAATGGCTGAATGCACAGAACCCTTACCTTAGGTTCACCTTAGAGTTCAGCAGAACCGAACTCCCCTTTCTGGATTTAACAATTTTTCCACAAGAAGGACATCTGGCTAGTTCGTTATACCGCAAACCTATGGCACGTAACTCCCTGCTTAGGTTTGATAGCCACCATCCCCGTTCCCTGAGGGAGAACCTCCCTTTGGTCAGTTCCTCAGGGTCCGGAGGAATTGTTCCGACACGGCTGATTTCCGCTCCAAGGCTGGTGATCTCTCCAGTAAATTAAGAGCGCGACACTACCCAAAATCATTGGTACGCAGAAGCCTTAAGCGTGCCGCCAACAACCATCGTGAGGCTCTATTAGAACCTCCAGTGGAAAAACCCCCCACTAATCGCATGGTATGTGTCACCACATTTAACACCTCCTCATCCACCATCCAGAAAATCATCAAACAAAGATGGCGGATTCTCAACAGCTCAGGAGAGCATATCCCTGTACCCATGTTTTCCTTCAAGAGAGGAGCAAACCTAAGAGACGCTCTTGTACATACAAGACCTCGGGGATATCCCATCTGAATCCACTTCCAATCTGTGGAATCTCCCTCCAGTACGGGGACATCATCCCTGTGGAATTGCTCAGTTTGTGCTCAAACTAAGAAAACCCTCGAGGTTGACATTGGCACCGACCGTCCCTGGGTACTAAGGCACCACACGAACTGTAACAGTGACAGAGTCATTTACCAAATCACTTGTCCATGTGGCCTCAAGTATATAGGCATGACGACAAGGAAAATCAAGGTGCGCATCCAAGAGCATAAAAGCACAATCAGACGCAGTAAACAGGCCACCCGCCTCACAACACATTTTGTTGAGCAAAAACATCATCCGGATGAACTCAGGTGGTTAATCTTTAGAGCAACCACATATACCCAGCCACATCACTGACATTTCTTTGTTCCTCCTTAGGAAAGAGCAAAAGTGGGTTTTCAAACTTCGCACTGACAGCGAAGGCCTGAATGATGATATCCCTTGGCTACAATTGTAAGTGTCTGGACACTGGCGTAGATGTTGGAGTTTCATAACCTTCTGTGCACTTATTGTATGTAGACACTCCGCCCATGATCTAAGGGTGATGTCCGCTTTTGGGACACATCTGCATGACTCTTTCAGTTACTCATGACTATTAGTAATATTACTTATATACCATACTTTCCAGGGGCAAGCATTTCAATCATGAGCATGGGTCTCCGACCTAGCTTCAGCCGCGGGTGGTTACATCTAACTATTCTGGGCTTGCTATGACTTTAAATCTTTGACACCCGTCCCGGTATTTGTGGGACTTTTTCGACACACACGGATGTTTGCAACAACCTCTGCTACATCGTTTGGGTACAGATATGTACACGCGTCCCCACACTATACCACGGGCGATGTTGACTTTATGACACATTACCATTGGCTGATTTGTTCAACCAATGTCTTTCATCTAAGTACCGTCCCCTTTAATGTGCGCTACACGGCGTGGCCGTTTTGCTGGTCAGCTGCACAGCATACTCCGTGTGGAACGCGTCATTCGCGCGTTTCCTGTTTATTTTGCCGACACCTCTTTTGATTGGCCTACGCCAGTCAGCCAATAGCCAGGATTTGATAGACAGTTTTCTCCAAGGTCCGCTAGTGTATTCGAGCCAACTAAAAGGCGTCAATTGTGCACAGCTGACATCGCGTACGATTGGCTTGAACATTCCACCAATAGCAGGGATGCAGATGGGAGGCTTCTCCCAGGTCCGCAGCTTCTCCTCTAAATTCACTCACATTACGTGAGTTCGCTACCTCC